>NW_006921634.1:7263796-7285855 GCF_000298275.1 Orycteropus afer afer | reverse complement strand
TCAAACCCACCAGCCAGTCCTTGGAAGGAATATTGGGCAATCTACTTCCATAGTGATACAGCCTTGGAAACTCAAGGAGGGGTCACTATGAGTCGGATCTGACTCAATGACAGTGAGTTTGGTTTTGGATTTTTTTTGAATGATCCTAAAATGTAATCAAAGTTAAGAAATACGGCTTAGGCCCTTGTTTCTCCAAGTGTGATCCACAGACCAGCAGGTCCCTATCTTCTGGGGGCATGTTAGAAACACAGACTCTCAGGCCTCATCCTGAATCTACTGAATCACAATCTGCATTTGAATAAGTTCTCTAGATGATCCCTACACACCAATAAAGTCTGTCAAGCATTGGCATAGGACAGCTATGTAGAAATGAAATCATTGGGTCAAATAATTGGTTTTGTGAATAAATGAAGACCTAGTACAAGGTAAGAGAGTGCTCTGGTGTCGTAATACCTAAGGCATTTGACTGATAACAAAGGCTAGCAGTTCAAACCCACCAGCCACTCCTCAGAAAGAAGGTTGGGCAATCTACTTCCATAGTGAAGTGATACTGCCTCGGAAACCCAAGGAGTGGTTGCTATGAGTCAGATCCAACTCGAAGGCAGTGAGTTTGTTTGTTTGTTTTAAAATGCATTTTATTGAAATATAATTTATGTACAGTGAAATATACAAAACTAAAGTAACATGAGTCAATATATTTATTTATTTTGCAATTTTCCCTCCCCTCCCCTCCCACCCCAGGCAACCAACAAAGTTTCCCTCCTGTATATAAACCTTTCCTTGACCCTCCACAACAAACTAATACTATATTTATCCTTCTGTAATTGACTTATTTCACTCAGCGTGTCCTCCAGGGTTTGCTTTTTTTGGTTTGATATGAAGTTATTTTCATATCGATTGGCTTGGCCAAAGCTCTCAAGAAATAAAGGACTTTATAAACAACTTCTTTTCACTGCCATCAAGTCATTTCTGACTCAGAGCGACCCCTCCTTGGGTTTCTGAGGTGGTATCTCTATGGAAGTAGATTGCCCAGTCTTCCTTCTGAGGAGTGGCTGGCTGCTGGAGTTGAACCACCAGCTTTCTGGGTAGCAATCAAATGTCACTGGAGCTTAGAATGTCTGTAAATAATAGAATGGATAAACTTATTAGAACAGATATAACACTCATTGTATTATATTCATATATAAATGGAATATTATACAGAAATAAAAATGAAAAGCATGGACGATCTTAAAGATAAAATGAGCAAAAGAAGCCAGATTAACTAGAATAGATAGATAGACAGATAGATAGATGGTAGAATGATTTCAATTATGTTGTTGTTGATGTTAGGTGCCATTGAGTTGCTTTAGACTCATAGCAGTCTCTTGTACAACAGAATGAAACATTGCCCAGTCCTGTCCCATCTTCACAATCATTGCTATGCTTGAGGTCATTGTTGCAGCCACTGTGTCAATCCGTCTCACTGAGGGTCTTCCTCTTTTTCTCTATCTACTTTACCCAGCATGATGTTCTCCAGGGACTAGTCCCTCCTGACAACATGTACAAAGCTCGTGAAGTGATGTCTCACCATCCTCACTTCTAAGGAACATTCTGTCTGTACTTCCTCCAGGACAAATTTTTTTCATTCTTCTGGCAGTCCATGGCATATTCAATATTCTTCCCCAATGTCACAGTTCAAATGCATCAACTCTTCTTCAGTTTTCCTTATTTATCACCTTGTTTTACATGCATATGAGGCAACTAAAAATATCATGGCTTGGGTAAGGCACACTGTTTTGGTTACTTAGTGCCTCTCTGACAGGAATATACCACAAATGGAATGGCTCAAACAAACAAGAGTTTATTCTTACAATTTTTAGAGACAAAAAGTCTGAGTTTAAAGTGCCAGGCTCTAGGGGCTAGGTGAAACCCCTCAACTTTGGGCTTCAGCAACTGCCTCCTGCTCCTGGCTCACTGAAGCTGGAGGCTTTTTTCAGCTGCTGGCTGCTGAGGCTGACAAACCCAAGGTTGACAAGTAAAAAGATACAGTCCCGATATCACCTAACATGGCAGGCCACTAATTTAAGTCCAGAAAAATCCCAAGATCGGCAGGCTGTTGAACAACGACTTGGCTACATGCAGGGTTCAAGTGTGCCAAAAAGCTAGAGACCAATCCCAAAGCTTCTCCTTATATACGGAAACAGACCACATCCCTAAAGCAGCTACTCACCTGCTCGTGGCCCATTCCACCATGGAGTTGATTGCCAGTCTCACCATGGGGAATAATTACTTCCAGCTGCCCAGTCACTCAACCAGGCCCAGCCAAGTTGACAACAACCTTAACTACCACACACATGTTCATTTTCCAAGTGACATCTTTGTTTTTTAACACTTTAAAGAGGGCTTTTGCAGCAGGTTTTCCCAGTGCAATACATTGTTTGATTTCTAGACTACTGCTTTCATGGATGTTGGTTGTGGATCCAAATAAAATAAAATCCCTGTCAACTTCAATCTTTTCTTCACTTATCATGATGCTTCTTATTGGTCCAGTTGTGAGGATTTTTGTTTTCTTTATGTTGAAGTGAAATACATACTGAAGACTATATAGTCTTTGATCTTCATTCGTAAGTGCTTTAAGTCCTCTTCACTTTCAGCAAGCAAGACTGTGTCATCTACATATTGCAGGTTATTAATGAATCTTCCTCCAATCCTGATGCCATGTTCTTCTTCATATATGTAGTCCAGCTTCTTGGATTATTTGCTCATCATACAGATTAAATAAGTATGGTGAAAGAATACACACCTTGCCTGATTTCAAACCATACAATATTTCCTTTTTCTGTTCAAATGACTGCCTCTTGGTCTATGCACAGGTTCCTCATGAGCACAATTAAGTGTTCTAGAATTCCCATTCTTCACAATGTTAGCTGTAATTTGTTAAGATCCACAGAATCAAATGTCTTTGCATAGTCAATAAAACGTAAGTAAATATATTTCCAGTATTCTTTGTTTTCAGCCAAGATCCATGTTTCAATTATAAAAACTTTTAAAATCAGGCAAAATTAAACTACAGTGCTTAGGGTCATGACTAGCATTTTTTAAATATTTTAAAAATAAATGTTTAAAAAACTTTTTAAACATATATTTTTTTTAAAAAAAGAAAGAAAACAGCATAACTAGGATAAGAGTTCTACAGGAGGAAGAGTCATCAGATGGAAACATTGGTGATGTTCTATTTCTTGCTCTAGGTGAGGATTACACTGGTGTTCATTTTACAGTTTGTTAATCCCATCACCACACAATACATTTTTGTTTTATGGATTTTTTTGTACATTTGTCATATTTCACAATATAATATATTTTAAAGTCACTGAAGTGTTTAAGGGGTGGGGGAAGGGGGTACATTAAGTCAAATTAGTATTTAGAAATCACTTTGTCTGCAAAGGTTAGAAAAAAATAAGAATTGGAATGGACAAGGCTGCTATTGGGGAAACCTGTTAAGAAGTCCTTATAGTGGTCCAGAGAAAGGTTATCGTAATCTGGTATCAAGTGGTGGCAGTGAAGACTATGTGATGCAGGAGGATTAGATAAACGTTTACTAATTAACATCAACAGGTTCTGATGATGCTTTAGATGTGAGACAAAAGAGAGAGGACAATGTTAAAATAATTCCAGAGTTTCTGGCCTGAACAACTAGAGAGATGGTGGGTGATGCCACTGTGTGGCAGAGAAAAAAAAAAAACTGAAGACATATTTAGAGGAGTTAGAGGAAGGGGGAGTCAGAAGGTCAGTTTTAAGCATACTAAGTTTGAGGCAATTTTGAAACATCCAAATGTGCAATTATTATTAGTTGCCATAAAGTCAGCTTAAACTCATGGATGCCTCATATATATAGACAGTGTATATGAGGGTCTGGATCTCATGGTTGTATATATAGTGACTCATCTGCAACTAGACAATGACTTGAAATGAGGATGAGATCATCAAGAAGTGATTTTTCCAGGACCACCCATCTACTGTGGTGATAGAGTTGGGAGGAAACACCCAGGTCATTTTGGGGTCTAGTCCTATGTTCTTGTTCCTATACCAGGACTCCTCCCTTCTTCATCTCTGTCTAACATTAAGTGCTATGAGCAAGAATTGTACTTAATTGTGCACATGGATCAGTCTCCAGAATAGACCATATGTTAGAAAATAAAGCAAACCTCAATAAATTCAAAAACATTGAAATACTGCAAAGCATCTTTTCAGACCACAACACTATAAAAGCAGAAGTCAATAATAGGAAAATCAGGAGCTCTGGTAGCATAATGCCTAAGCATTTGACTGCTAACCAGAAAGCTGGCACTTCAAACCCACTAGCCACTCCCCGGAAGAAAAGTTGGGCAATCTACTTCCATAGTGATACCACCTTGGAAACCCAAGGAGGGGTCGCTATGAGTCAAAGCTGACTCGACGGCACATAACAACAACAACAATAGGAAGATCAAGGAAAAAATATAAAATACATGGAAACTGAATGATACACTGCTCAAAAACTACTGGGTAACAGAAGAAATGAAGTATAAAAAAAAATTCCTAGAACAAATGAGACTGAAGATACAACTTACCCAAACCTTTGCGACACAGGGAAAGCAGTACTCAGAGGTCAATTTATAGCAATAAATGCACACATCAAAAAAGAAGAAAGAATAAAAATCAACACTTTAACTCAACAACTCCAACAATTAGAAAAAGAGCGACAAAAGAAACCTACAGTATCCAGAAATAAGAAAATAACAAAGATCAGAGCAGAAATAAATGAACCAAAAACCAAAACAACAAATCAACAAAACAAGGAAATCAACAAAACAAGAAGCTAGTTCTTTGAAAAGATTAACAAAACTGACAGACCACTGGGAAATTTAACAAAGGAAAAGAATGAGAAGATGCAAATAACAAGAATAATAAATGAAAGGGAGACATCACAACAGAACCAACTAGAATAAAAAAGATAATAGAATATTATGAAGAACTGTACTCCAACAGATTCAAGAACCTAAAAGAGATGGACAAGTTTCTAGAAACACAAGACAGACCTAAACTATTCCAGTTGGAGATAGAAGACTTGAACAGACCCATAACAAAAGAAGAAATTGAGCAGGTCATAAAAAAAAAAACATCCCACACACAAAAAAAAGTCCTGTCCCAGATGGCTTCACTGGAGAATTGTACCAAACATTCAGGGAAGAGTTGACACCTACACTACTCAAACTATTCCAGAACATAGAAAAAGACAGAATGCTCCCAAATTCATTCTATGAAGCAAGCATAACACTGATACCAAAACTAGAGAAAGACAGCATTAAAAGGAAAACTACAGGCCAATATCCCTCATGAATATAGATGCAAAAATCTTTAACAAAACCCTAGCCATCAGAATCTAACAACATATCAGAAAAATAATACATCATAACCAAGTGAGATCCATACCAGGTAAGCAAGAATAGTTCAACATCAGAAAAACAGTCAATCTAATCCACTATATAAACAAAACAAAAGAACCACATCATATGGTTCAAAACAACTACGATCATATCAATTGATGCAGAAAAGGCATTTCAGAAAATCCAACACTGATTCCTGTTCAGAGCTCTCAGCAAAATAGGGATAGAAGGGAAAATCCTTTACATAACAAAAGACATACAAGTAAAGGAAACAGCCAACATTATTGTTAACAAAGACTCAGAGCATTCCCCTTGCGAATGGGAACCAGACAAGGATGCCCTCTATCACCACTTTTATTTAACATTGTATTAGAAGTCCTAGCCAGGGCAATAAGGCAAGAATAAGAAATAAAAGGCATTCAAATTAGCATGTTGTTGTTGTTATGTGCCATTGAGTCAGACCGACTCATAGTAACCCCTCCTTGGGTTTCTGAGGCAGTTTCACTACATCTTCCTTCTGAGGAGTGGCTGCAGCCTTCTGGTTAGCAGTCAAGTGCCTTAGGCACTATGCTACCAGAACTCCCCCAAATTAGCATAGAAGAAGTAAAGCTATCTCTATTTGTAGATGACTTGGTCCTATACACAGAAAATCCAAGAGACTCGGCATAAAAAATTATTAGAACTAATACAAAGATTCAGCAAAGTGGCAAGATACAAGGTCAACAGACAAAAATCAGTTGGATTCCTCTACATCAACAAAGAGGTCTGTGGTAGTTAAGTTTGTGTATCAACTTGGCTGGACCTGGTTGAGTGGCTGCGCAGCTGGATGTAGTATTCTCCATGATGACACTGGTAATCAACTCCATGACACTGGTAATCAATTCCAGTAGTGGAATCTACTGGGAGCAGCTGAGGACCTGACATAGGGATATGGTCTGCTTTCTGTATATAAAGAGAAGCCTTGGGGGAATAGTCTCTAGTTTATGGCATGCTTGAACCCTGCATGTAGCCGTGTTGTTGTTCAGCAGCCTGCCAATGCTCTGCTGACCTTGGGACTTTTAATGGATTTGAATTAGTGGCCTGCCATGTGGTCTGGGAACATCGGGACTGTGCCTTTTTACTTGTCAACATTGGGCTTGTCAGTCTCAGCAGCCAGCAGCTGTCTGAGTGAAGAAAAGCCTCTAGCTTCAGTGGGCCGGGAGCAGGAGGCAGAGTTGAAGCCTAAGTTTAAGGGGCTTTTACCAAGCCCCTAGCGCCTGGCACTTTGAACTTGGGCTTCTAGCCTCCAAAAATTGTAAGAATAAACTCTTGTTTGTTCATGCCATCCCATTTGTGGTATATTCCTGTCAGAGTGGCACTAGGTAACCAGAAGAGGCTTTTCTTAAAAAACTGTAAAAAGAAATACCATTTGATTCAGCAATTCCATTACTGGGAATATACCCTAAAGAGGTGAAAGACAGGTTATGAACAGACATATACCCACCCATCTTCATCACAGCACAATTCACTAGAGCAAAGAGATGGAAACAACCTAAATGCCCATCAACAATGAATGGATAACTAAACTATGGTATCTTCACAAAATGGAATACTATGCTACATTAAAGAATAACAAAGAATACATGAATCATCTCACAATGTGGATGAACTTGGAGCACATTATGCTGAATGAAATAAGTCAATCGCAGAAGGACAAATATTGTATGAGTCCATCATTGTAAAAAGTCAAGGAAAAGTTTACTTAAGGAAGGAAATTAACTTTGTTGGTTACTGGGGATGGAAGGGAAGGGGGGGAATGTTTTATTAGTTGGGGAGTCACTTGTTGATTTGGGTGAGGAGAGGGACAATATGGAAAGATTCTGTGACCAGCATGATGACATTGGGGAAAGGAAGGACACTGGAACATGCACATAAGATATAGACAACAGAGGCAAATACTAGCATATGCACAATACTGCATTAACACTAATACCAAACACCAGGCTATGGATAAATGCATGGACAGGTGAGAAGATCAGGTGGGGGTAGGTGAACAGAAATATACCCTAGACCAAGGATAGATTTGGCTGAAGATAATCTTACATACGCAGTTGTGCTACAAAATTAGCCACATACATTACAGAAGCAGCGGAAGGCAAAGTAGCAGTAACTTTTCAGAGACAACCAAACACTTTGAAAGAGAGAAGCACTGGGCCTGCAGACTCAGGACTGTAGTCTCAGGGGACATCATGCTCATTTGGCACAACATAATACACTAGCCACTCCTCGGAAGGAAGGTTGGGCAATCTACTTCAGTAGTGATACTGCCTCGGAAACCCAAGGAGGGGTCGCTATGAGTTGGGTCTGACTCGATGGCACATAACAACAACACAACAAGTACACAAAAATCTTGTTCTACATCCTACTTGGTGAGTAGTGACTGGAGTCTTAAAAGCTTTTGTGTGGCCATCTAAGGTGCATCTATTGGTCTCCTCTCATCTGGAGCAAAGAAGAGTAAAGAAAACCAAAGTCATTGGGAAACAATTAGTCCAAGGATAAGATGGACCATGAGGACCTCACCCTTCATGACCCCAAGACCGGAAGAACTAGATGGTGCTTGGCTACCAGTACCAACCACTTGGGAAGGGATCAAAACTGGGGATCCTGGATACAGTGCAAGGAAAAATGTGGTACAAAATTTGAAAACACAAAAATGACCAAAATTACTGGTCAGATAGAGACTGGTGGAACTCCTAGGTTACCCTTCAGGCCTAGAAATGGACTCACTTCCATGGATTGGCTCTCAGCCCAACAGTAGAAAAATCTACATGCAGAACACCTATCTCAGGGTGATACACCCACCTACTCTAGGGAGATGCACCCCTTAGAGTAATCAGCCATGAGACATTAGAGGGATAGCATTCACATAGAGGGAAAGCTGGACAGGCAGGAGTGCATAGTTAAGAAGGGCACAGGGAGGGGTTAGTCACAAGGAGAGGAGGGGAGGAGAGTTTGCTATGGTGGGGATGGTAATTGGGGTGTGAAATCAAATGTGCATGAATTGTTGAATGTAAGCAAATTTGCTTTGTAAATTTGCACCCAAAGCACAATTAAAAAAAAAAAAAAAAGAGAATTGTACTGAATTTTTTACATATGTTAAATCACTAAATTCTGTGAGGTAGAATTTACTGTTCTATCGAATAATCTATGTAAAGTGTTTAATGATACTTGGGACATAGTAAGCTCTAAGTAACTATTTGGCTATAATTATTTCCATATTTTCTCTCTTCTGTGATACAGACCTTAACATTTATAAAAGTATCACAAATCCTAAAATTTTTAGCTGTCTGGCTCCAGACAACAGAATGGGTCCTCCTCCAGTAGACCCTAACCTGAGGCAATCCTGAATTCCTACATTAGAGGGCCTCCAACATTGCACTGAAGTCCCTGGGTGGTACAAATGGTTCATGCACACAGCTGCTAACCAAAGGTCTGGAGGTTCACATTCACCAAGAGGCCCCTCAGAGGAAAGGCCTGGCAATCCACTTCAAAAAAAGCCAGCCACTGAAAATCCTATGGAGCACAGTTCTACTCTGACGTCCATGGAGTTGCCATGAGTTGGAGTTTACTCAACTCAAGGACAACTGGCTTGCTTCCAGTTTAATGTTGCATTAGCCTCCATTTGTGCCTGGAATCATAGGACATGACCCCCCCCCCCCATAGACCCTTCTTCCAGTCAAGATTTTCAGCTTATATTTTGATCCACCTGGAGATAACCCTTTACTTTATTTGGCTGAACTTAACAAAACCAAAAAACCAAACTCCCTGCCGTTGAGTTGATTCTGACTCATAGCGACTCCTCCTTGGGTTTCTGAGGCAATATCTCTATAGAAGTAGATTGCCCAGTCTTCCTTCTGCAGAGTGGCTGGTGGGTTTGAACTGCCAAGCTTCTGGTTAGCAGTCAAGTGCCTTAGGCCCTACGCCACCAGAGCTCCTGAATTTAAGAGGGGGGCTCTAAAAATACCTGTTTCAAGTAGATTAAATGAGACTATGTAAAGCACCAGGGCTCAGTAGATGGTAAGAACTCAACAATTGTAATGACTCTTCTTATCATTGTTACCAGCATCACCATCATCTTCATCAATTTGCAATGTTTGCAAATTGCACACAGAGTTTAGAAGACACTTTTACCCCATGATTTGATCCTGACAATGATCTCACAGGCAGGCAGGGCAGATGTCTTGGTCCCAATTTGCAGAGGGGAAGTTATGATGGAGAGATTGCCTTGCCTGACATCAAACCAAATCAGACCTTTTGATTCTTTCCAGTTGCCATCAAGTTGACTCTAGTTCCTAGTGACCCTATGTGTGCAGTAGAACTGCTTCAGAGGACTTTTGTTGCTAATTTGTTTTTGTTGTTGATTTGTAACTTAGGATACCCCATGTATCACAGGCTGTTCTTGGCTATAATCTTTACAGAAATAGATCACCAGGACAGTTTCTTCTGGGATGCTGCTGGCTGGGCTCAAACCACCAAACTTTTGGTTAGCAGCTGAGCACTAATCATTTGCGCCACCTAGGGGCCTTGCTCTTGGGAAGCAGATTTCCAGACCTTTCTTCCAAGGCACTTCTAGGTGGGTTCAAACTGCCAATCTTTCAGTTAGTAGTCAAGCACTTTACTGTTTGTGCCACCCAGAGAGTCCTATTTTGATCCTAGATCTCATTATTACATTCACTGCCTTCAGCTCAGCCCTCCTGGGGCCTTGATAGGCCTTCAGACTGTAGGTTGGAGGGAAGAAGGCATGTGATCATGAGTGTGCCACCTTGGAATTGAATGCAAGAGAGAGGGTGTGTCAAGTGGGTTTAAGAGGCTTCTGTTTCTCTGGGCCCTGACTCAGTTCTCTTGTCTCCCTTCCTCTCCATTGCAGACATTTGTACCCACGGCATACAGAAACAGGGTGGCAGAATGCTTATTATTTATTCATTGACAGCCCATCAGCTGAGCCCTTTTTCTTCATTTGCCTGGAGGATTCAGGTCAAGATGTACCGGTCTGTGCCCTATCAGTCCTGGGGACTGGATTCACTGTTACAGAATGCCCACTTGCTGAGAGTTGAAAGAGTATCACTGAGATGCCAATAAATGAATGTAGTTCACAGAGATTTGTGAGAAAATATGAAGAGGAGTGAGTAAATGGGAAACAGGTGAGAATCTCTTTTACTGACCTGTGGTCACCATGACAGCAAAGTGTCTTGAAAAGAAGGATAATGGATCATTTTCAACGGAAGAATGTTTTTTTTACATATTTTACATACAGATTCTAGCCTCCTCCATAATTGTGTAACAGATGAGTAGAGGGGGAGTGTTACGGATTGAATATGTCTCCCCAGTATATGTGTAGTAAATCATAACTTCTAGGCCTGTGGTTATAATCCCATTTGGGAATGAGTTTTCTGGTAAATTATTGAGACAGGATTAGTGTAGTGTGTGTCTTGATTCAATCTCTTACAAGAGATAAAAGGAGCAGATTAGGCAGACCAAAATGGGGGAGATGCCAAGCCACAGTAAGATTGCCCAGGAATGGAAGCGCAGAAGAGATAAGGACATTTCTCCAGAGCTGGTGGAAAAAGAAAGCCTCCCCCTAAAGCTGACACCCTGAATTTGGACTTCTAGCCTCCCAAACTGTGAGAAAATAAAATTCTATTTGTTAAAGCCACCCACTTGTAATATTTTTCTTATAACAGCACTACATAACTCAGACTGGGATTCTGCACTCCAATCCAACACTCAGGCACAGAGTCTTGGGGAAAAGCGTGGAAGCCCCTGATTTAGTCATCTTGGCCCAGAATACACTTTTGAAAACAGTTGAACATGACAGTAGAAAGTGAAAGAGCAGTACCTTGAGAGCCATGCAAGAAGGGACCATGGAGGTGGGACTGGACTTTCTACAAGAACCGTTTGGACTCACCTACTGGCTTCAGAGAAGGGGGCATAGCAATGGACAAGCACGCAGCAAGCTGTGTGTGACCTGTTGTTTTTAGGTGTCATTGAGTTGCTTGTGACTCATAGCGACCCTATGTAAAACAGAACAAAACACTGCCCGGTCGGCACCAGCCTCACAGTTGTTGCTATTCTTGAGCCCATCATTGCTTCACTTTGTCCATCCATCTCGTTGAGGGCCTTCCTCGTTTTCTCTGAACATCTACTTTACTAAGCATGATATCTTTCTCCAGGGAATGATTCCCCTGATAACATAATGAAAGTACCAGAGACTAAGTCTCACTATTACTTCTAGGAAGTGTTCCACGGCACTTCTTTCAAGACAGATTTGTTCATTTTTCTGGCAGTCCATGACAGATTCAATACTTTTTGCCAACACCACAATTTGAATGCAACAATTTTTCAGTCTTTCTCATTTGCTGCCCAGCTTTCAGATGCATATGAGGCGACTGAAAATACTGAGGTTTGGATTAGGCACACCTTAGTCTTCAAAATGTCGTCTTTGGTATTTAACACTTTAAGGAGGCCTTTTGCAGCAGATTTGCCTGGTGCTATATATTGTTTGATTTCTTGACTGCTGCTCGCGTGGGAAGAAGGTCTGGTGGTGTAGTGGTTAAAGCATTCAGCTGCTAACCAAAAGTTTGGCCGTTCAAACCCACCATCCACTCTGGGGGAAAAAAAAAGATGAGGTAGTCTACTTCTATAAAGATTTATAGCCTTAGAAACCCTGTAAGGCTGTTCTACTTTGTCCTAAAGGGTCACTATGAGTCAGAATCAACTCAACTGCGGTGGGTTTGGTTTTGGTTTTGCCTTCCATGGGTGTTGATTATGGATCCAAGTAAAATGAAATCCCTGACAACTTCAATCTTTTCTCCATTAATCATGATGTTGCTTATTGGTTCAGTTGTGAGGATTTTTGTTTTCTTCATGTTGAAATGTAATCCATACTGAAGACTGTAGTCTTTGATCTTCATCAGTACGTGCTTCAAGTCTTCCTAGCTTTCAGCAAGCAATGTTGTGCCATCTGCTTATCACAGGTTATTAATGAGTCTTCCTCCAATCCTGATGCCGTGTTTTTCATATAGTCCAGCTTCTTGGATTATTTGCTCAGCATACAGATTGAATAAATATGGTGAAAAGATACAACCCTGATACACACTTGTCCTGATTTTAAACCACACAGTATCTCCTTGTTCTGTTTGTTTGACTCCCTCTTAGTAGTGAGTTTGTTTGTTTGTTTGTTTGTTTGTTTTTTTGGTTTATGGAGCTCTGGTAGCTTAGTGCTTAAGGCACTTGACTGCTAACCAGAAGGCTGGCGGTTCAAACCTACCAGCCACTTCTCAGAAGGAAGGTTGGGCAATCTACTTCCGTAGTGATACTGCCTCGGAAACCCAAGGAGGGGTCACTATGAGTTGGGTCCAACTTGATGGTACATAACAACAACAACAGGTTCCTCATGAGCACAATTAAGTGTTCTGGAATTTCCGTTCTTCACGGTATTATTCATAATTAGTCATGATCCTCATAGTTGAATGCCTTTGCATAGTCAATAAAACACAGGTAAACATCTTTCTGGTATTCTGTGCTTTCAGTCAAGATCCATTTGACATCAGCAGTGATATCCCTTGCTCTACATCCTTTTCTGAATCCAGCTTGAATTTCTGGCAGTTCTCTGTCAATGTACTGCTGCAATCGTTTTTTAAATTATTTTCAGCAAAAGTTTTATGTAATATTAAAAAGTTTCTGTGTAATATTAATGATATTATTTGATAATTTCTTCATTCTGTTGGATCACCTTCTTTGGAATAGGAAAAATATGGATCTCTTCCACTTGGTTGGCCAGTTAGCTGTCTTCCAAATTTCTTGGCATAAACCAGTGAGTGTTTCCAGCATTGCATCCTTTTGTTGAAATATCTTAATGGCTATTCTATTAATTTCTGTAGACTTTTTCTTTTTTTTCCCCAATATCTTAAGTGCAGCTTGGACTTTTCCTTCAATACAATTGGTTCTTGATCATATGCTACCTCCTGAAATGGTTGACTGTCGACCAATTCTTTTTAGTATAGTGACTGTGTATTCCTTCCATCTTCTTGTGTTGCTCCCTGCATCATTTAATATTTTGTCCCTAGAATCCTTCAATATTGCAACTCAAGCTTGAATTTTTTCTTCAGTTCTTTCAGCTTGAGAAATGCTAAGCTGTTCTTCCCTTTTGATTTTCTAACTCCAGGTCTTTGCACATTTCATTATGATACTTTGTCTTCTCGAGCTGCCCTTTGAAATCTGTTCAGCTCTTTTACATTATCATTTCTTCCATTCACTTTTGTTACTCTCTGTTCAACAGCAGAGTCTCTTCTGACTTTCTTTTTGATCTTTTCTTTCTTTCCTGTCTTTTTAATGATATTTTACTTTCTTCATGTGTGATGTCCTTGATGTTTTCCCACAGCCAGCCCATCTGATCATCGGTGTTCAATGAGACCTGTGGTAAGTTGAATAATGACACCCTAAGATGTCTGTGCCCTAATCCCTGGAACCTGTGCATAGTTACCTTACATGACCAAAGGGCTTTGCAGATGTGATTAAGTTAAGGATCTTAAGATGGTGGATTATACTGGATTGTCTAGGTGGACTCAACGTGTACTTATAAGAGGGAGGCAGGAGGATCAGAATCAGAGAAGGCACTGTGACAATGGAGACAGAGGAAAATAAAAAAGATGTGATAACAGAAGTAGAAAACAGAGAAAAGCAGGGCCATGAACCAAGAAATGTGTATAGCCCCTAGAAACTGGACAAGGCAAGGCAATGGATTTGCCCCAAAGCCTACAGAATGGACACAGCCCTGTCAACACCTTGATTTTAGACTTGTGACCTTCAGAATTTAAGACAATACATATGTGGTCAGGCCACTAAGTCTGGAGCAATGTGTTATAGCAGCAATAAGAAACTCACACAGAACCTATTTTCAAGAATGACACCAGCCATTTTAATAGAGCAAAGGAAACTGAAAACAAGTCCTACTGGTGGCTGATGAGATTCTCTAGAATTTTGCTGTGTTTGAAAGCAGGACATGCCACTTTGAGTAAGCCTGGGTTAGATCAGGGAAGAAGGAATGCCTGGGATACAGGAAGGGTCTGGCCCAGCACTGCCAGGTAGTGCCCTCTCTTCTTTTACATGGATTGGCCGGGGTAGGAGGTGTCGAGTAGAAAGAGCTGGGGAAGTGAAGAGTAAACTTCAGGTATTTTAGAAATTCAGTCAAGTCTAGGCTTTCCTAACCCATGCAGACAATTGGGGAAGGAAAATAGAACAATGAATGGAGATAAATATAGTCTGTAAAAGCACAAAACTAGATACTACTGATATGGCCCAACCCATGGTGACCCCGTGAGAGTAAAATTGCTCCACAGGATTTTTAGTGGCTGATTTTTTGGAAGTAGATCACCAAGCCCTTCTTCGGAGGCTCCTCTGAACTAACTTGAGCCTCCAACCTTTTGGTTGGCAGCTGTGTAAGTTAACTAGTTGCACCACCCAGAAATTGGAAATGTGGTCTGTACACATCAACAAATCCAATTAACTATCTACTAAATTTGAAGTGGCCATGAAGTCTGAAAACGAAGATAATTATATCGTTCTATTTTAATGTACCATATTTTCACACAAACAACGTACATAGGTTTTGCAAACCTGGCAACCCTCTTGCACATTACTCTCTAAGTGCACTACATGTGTAATATACGTGAGTGTAGTTATTTGTGTGGGTGTGTTATATGCAAAAAATATGGTAATAACAGCAAGCCCTAATGCACATGTATGATATGTATTATATGTATGCATTATGTATCCGTCATACCTCTGGAATCTATCATTCTTTCACATCCATTGAGTATTTTCCTAGTTTAGGTCATCCTCCTCTGTCATCCAGATTGCACTAATGGCCTCCAACCTGTTCTCCTACCTTCACTCTTACAGCCCTCAAATTCATTCCACAAGTGTTCTTCCCCAAATGCCTATCTTCCTCTGTTATCTCCTCAATAAAAGACTTTTAATGGCTTCCCATTACACTTAGGATAAGACTGGAAGCTCTTCAAGGACAGTGGCCTTTGTTGGTTCTGTTCAGACTCGTTAGCAGACAACAGGGTAAGGACTCCGGTAGGCACTCAGTGCATATTAGTTAAATGTCTTATAAGAACCCTCATGACTCATCTATTGTGACTCCCACTTTCAAACTGTGCCAACCAGTAAACATCTCTCAATTCCTTGAAAGAGTTCTGTTTTCCCTGCTGTTTCCTGGCTCTCCAGCTCTGCCCCTTGTGTTGCTAACTACTGCTCATTCTTGAGTATTTAGCTTAACCAAAAAAAACCCAAAACAGAATAAAAACAAAAAACACCCAGAGTGTCAACTCATAGTGACCCTATAAATACAGAGTAGAATTACCCCATGGGGTTTCCAAGGCTGCAAATCTTTACATCTTTCTCCTGCAGACTGGCTGATGAGTTCAAACTGCTGTCCTTTGGTTAGCAGCTGACCCTTAACCATTGTACTTCAAAAACCTGTTGCCTTCAGTCAATTCTTAATCATGGTTAACCTACTTTTCTCAGAGACCTTCCCTGATCCCTAGGCTAAAGCACTCGGCTGCTAATTCAAAGGTCAGCAGTTCAAACCCCAAGCTGCTCTGGGGAAGAAAGATGTGACAATCTACTTCTTTAAAGATTACAGTCTTGGAAATCCTGCAAGGCAGTTCTACTCTGTCCTATAGGATCACCATGAGTTGGCAACAACTCAACAGCAACTTTTTTTTTTTTTAAAAAAAACTTCCTCTACCTTACCAATAATAATAATAATAATAATACTTTATTTAACTACTTGTTTAATTATTATAGACATTATGCTCAATGATAGGGTTTATCAACCTGAGTACTATTGACATTCTGGGCCAGATAATTTTTTGTTATGAGGGATTGTCCCATGCATTGTAATGTGTTTAGCAACATCCTTGGACTCTACCCACTAGATACTAGTAGTACACCCACCTCCCAGTTACAAGAATAAAAAATGTCTCCAGATGTTGCCAAATGAATCAGATATTGCCAAATGTCCCCTGGGGGGCTAAGTTGCCCCAGGTTGAGAACCACTGCTCTATAAAGGCAGGGACCATGACTATCTTGTTTTCTTTGCAGTTCCTAATACCTATTAAGCCTTAGTAAAAAAACCAAACTCACTGTCGTCAATTTGGTCCCAACTCATAGCGACCCCTTCTTAGATTTCCGAGGCAGTATCACTATGGAAGTAGATTGCCCAGTCTTCCCTCTTAGGAGTGGCTGGTGGATTTGAACTGCCAGCCTTCTGGTTAGCAGTCAAAAGCCTTGGCATTACACCACCCGAGCTTCTTAAGCCTTAAAACTAATAATTAATTGAGTTATTCAAATTCATGGGTGCTCAGGCCTTTGTAGTCACATCTTCCAGGCTGGCCCTTTTCAGTTCAGGGTTTATTTTGTCCTTTCAAGCCTTGGAAATGTCTCCCCATGGGGTGCTGGGTAAACTTCTGAGCCAAAGTGAGGACTGTGGATGTCCTGCAGATTTTAAATATCTATCTTCTCACACATCATATCCTAAGTGACAAACAACTATTAAGGTAAACTTTACACATTAGAGATTCAATATATTAAAAAGCTGTTTGGCCCAGTGGAAATGGCTACAGCCTGGGAATCAGGGCACCTAAGTTCCGGTTTCAGATCCACCATAAATCACTCTGTAACAATGAACAATTCATTCTACCTCTCTGGTCCTACCTTTGCTGTACAATAAGGAACTTGTACTAGGAGATTATTTGGCTTTTTCTAAACATCTAGAATGCTATGTTTTCAGAAAATGACAGCATGGAAATTACAAGGGAGTGACAGCACAATTAAGAATGATTCAGAGATAAAGAAAGCACCCATCAAAACTGTATCTGTCCTGGTGTTCTGTTTGCCCCTATCTCTGGATATGAATTGCTTTGACCTTGTAATATAGTGTTTACCTCATGTTCACTCTGCAGCTGTAGTCCCTGGGTGATACAAATAGTGAACCAGCTTGACTGCTAACTGGAAGATTGGAGGGACCACTTCAGAAGAAAGGCCTGGTAATCTACTTCTGAAAAACGAGCTGTTAAAAACTCTATGGAGCACAGTTCTACTCTGATACATGTGAGGTCACCATAAGATGGAATCAGTTTGATGGTTACTGGTTAACTGGTTAGCTGTACAGTGGGACAGTGTGCTCCCTGTGGGCAGACACATTGTGTTGTGTTATTCAGAGCCCGTCACACAGCAAAAGAGACAGCAGGCACTCACACAGTGACCATTACAAGCAGACCCTTCTTGAAGTACTTACGGAGTATCTCATTCAATCCTTAAATCAGTTCATTTAAAAAACAAAACAAAACACCAAACTCACTGCTATCGAGTTAATTCTGAGTCATAGTGACCCCCATTGGGTTTCCAAAGTTGTAAATCTTTGTGGAAGTAGATTACTTCATTTTCTTTCTGTGGAGCCAATGGTGGGTTTGAACCACCAACATTCCGTTAATAGTCAAGTGTCTTATCAGTTCATCAGACAGGTTCTATTATTATCTCCATTTTAAAGGCATAAAAACTGAGGCACAGAGAATTTACAAACTTGGGCAAGTGCACATAGGAAGTAACTGAGCCAGGACTCCAGTCCAGGTAGACAGGTTATAGTGCTCACTTGCACTGCATTAAGTAGTAACTAATCTGCTAAGAGAGGCTGGTAGCCTTCCCCCTCCCTCCCCAACAACTCTCCACAGACATAGGGAAAACACTTTGAAGAAGGGCTGGCCACCCCAAATTGTATATTTTTAAATTCTGGAAAATAAAACAAACAAACAAAAAAAAACCCAAACCCTAGTGTCGTCGAATTGATTCCAACTCATAGCAGAATAACTACCCCATATGGTTTCCAAGGCTATAAATCTTTTCAGAAGCAAATTGCCTCATCTTTTTCCCCTGGAGTGGGAGGTGGGTTTGAACCATTGACCTTTTGCTTAGCAGCCAAATACGTTAACCACTACTCCACCAGAGCTCCTGTCTGGAAAAATTCACCCATAATTCACAGGCTTCCACACCCACATGTTGTACAGCTATTTCCCAAGATTACATAACCAGCCTGAGCACAAACTTTCAGGTCTCAGTGAAAGCGAAACTGGCTGTGCCCTCATTTGACCCCAAAAGCTCATCTCCCCAAAGCATAATTCGTGCTCAGATTCAGAAGAAACTGATAGGTCTTCACCTCTGAGACAAAGTAAACAAATAAAAAGAAAACCCACCTGGCATGTCTGCATGCTTGGGAACTCTCTCTGAAGGGAATGCATGGAAAGGAACCAAAACAAAAAAAAAAAAAATCAAACAGACATCTGTTATTCACTATGTGCAAAGGGAGCAGCCCTAGAGGCAGCAACATGAGCTTGCGGCCCATTGGCCCAGCTCCATCATTTACCAGCTGTGCAATTATTTTCTGAGTCTCAGCAAACTTGGCTGTAACACTGTAGCAGCAACCTTATGATGTCTTGGGAGGGCTTGATACATAGGAAAGCAATGAAACCAACGCACCTTGTGCAGGAATTGTTCTGAAAGGGGTAATTTCCACCTCGCCCATTCCCATTTTTAGCACTGGAATGGTGATCCAGCTGTTGGTTGCTGCCGACAAATGTTGGTTCATCTTGTCAGAAGCTTTTAATTCAGGATGTTTTAAGTACTACAGAAGAATGAACTGTGCAGAAACAAACATATTGTGGAATCTATTTGTACTGGTTTATTAAATCTGAATTGGTAATCTGCATAGGTTTAAGAATATGGGCCGCTGCATCTCCTTAGTCAAGTTACTTACCTGCCTAAGGCTCAGTTTCCTGTTTGCTAAAATGGGAATGATAATAATAATTGCCTCACAGGATTGTTGTATTAAATGAAATAGTGTTTGCATGCTGTTGAGTCAGTTCTTACTCATAGTGACCCATGTGACAGAATAGAACTGCCCCATAGGGTTTTATTGTCTGTAATCTTTAGGGAAGCAGATCACCAAGTCTTTCTCCAGCAGAGTTCCAGATGGGTTCGAACCAGCAACCTTTCGGTTAGCAGCTGAGTGTTTAACTTTTGCACCACCAGGGTTCCTTAACTTAACATTACCTATCATTATTGGAATGTACAATCATCTACACACAGCACAGGTACAACTAGTACCAAGCCTTCCTCACAACTGGAGATGTGAGTGGCTGGAGTTGTGTATGTCCAGGTTTGGACTCTCTCCGTTCATTGTCCTGTTTCTATCTATGTCACCCTTGCCAGTCTGGATCCCATTCTGCTACATCTCAGTTGACAGCAGAGGGTACTTCTGAACATCACAGCTGATCTGCTACTGTAGACAGTTCTCATCACTGTCTCAAAGGCTTGCTCAAAAGTTTGCTGTCCGAGCTACGATGACGTCTTCAACTGCCCCATCTGCAAATTTCTGTTTGCAACTGCACAGTGAATGGTGAAGATGTTGTTGATCAATCTAGTGCCTTCCTCTATGCCTGGTTGACAATAAAATGCCACTACAAACCCACTGCCATTGAGTCAATTCTGACTCAGAGTGACCCTACAGGGGAGAGTAGAACTGCCCCATGGGGTTTCCAAGACTGTAAATCTTTATGGAAGCAGACTACCTCATCTTTCTTCTTCAGAGAACCTAGGGGGTTCAACTGCCAAATTTTTGATTAGTAGCCATATGCTTTAACCACTACACCAGCAGAGCTCCTTGCCTCATAATAGGTGCCCAATAAATATTTATTGAACAAACGAGTAACAACTCTGAAATACTGCCTCCTACAAATGCTTGCAAATACTGTCATTGGAAGCGCTTCTTGCAGCTGCAGTGGAAGAAGTTTCATAGGTTTCTGGGCATTTCTCCATTTTGTACTAGCCTTTTCTCTTCTGAGCATCAAATGTTCTCCTTAAATGTGGCAGCTGTGTTCCCTTTCCATAAAATGTGGCTTTGTCCCTGTTTTACAGTTTAACTGTTTCCTCTTCACCACATGGGGATTTCAAATGTAGTTTGAAAACTAAGATCAATAAAACTGTAACTGTACTGTTTCATGTGAGTTACAAGCTAATAGAGGTTTAAAGTAAAAAGAAAGGGAAAATTGATGAGGATATAGATGTAAGGCTGGCCATGAGTTAATAATTGTAGAGTAGTTGGACTTCTTATATGGTGGCCAAATTTTTTTTAATGCATTTTATTGAAATACAATTTATATACAGTGAAATACACAAAACATGGGTCAATGCTTTTTTAAAATTTTTTGCAGTGTTCCCTCCCCTCCCCCCCCAACCCCTGGCAACCAACAAAGAAAGTTTCCCTCCATATATAAACCTTTCCTTGACTCTCCACAACAACGAACTAATACTGTATTTGTCCTGTGATTGACTTATTTCACTCAGCATATTGTCCTCCAAGTTCATCCATATTATACGGTGTTTTGCAGACTCTACATTATTCTTCAGTGCTTTATAGCATTCCATTATGTGTATGTACCATAGTTTGGTCATCCACTCTTTTGCTGATGGACACGTAGGTTGTTTCCATCTTTTGCTTTTGTAAATAGTGCTGCAATGAACATGAATGTACATTTATCAATACCTTTCCTGGCTCTCACCTCTCTAGGATATATACCTAGTAATGGGATTGCTGGGTCAAATGGTATCTCCAATTCCAGCTTTCTAAGGAATCTCCATGTTGCTTTCCACAGTGGTTGTATCATTTCACAGTCCTACCAGTCCTACCAACAGTGTATGAGAGTGCCAATCTCTCCACATCCCTGCCAGCATTTGTTATTTTCTGTCTTGTTGAACCTTGTCATCAGTGCTGGGGTGAGACAGTATCTCATTGTTGTTTTGATTTGCATCTCTCTGATGGCCAATGATTGTGAGCATCTCTTCATGTATTAGCTGACCACCTGAATATCCTCCTTGGTGAAGTGTCTATTCATGTCTTCTGCCCATTTTTCAATTGGATTGTTAATTCCTTTGGTGTTGAGGTGTTGGAGTTTTCTATAAATCTTAGAGATAAGTCCCTTGCCAGATATGTAATTTTCAGCAAATATGAATTTATTCCTGTCATTTTTGTAATGTGTTTTTTCGTGGTGTAGATTTCTTTGTTCCATATAATTTTCTATGCTGAGCCCATTTTGTTTATGAATCGTGTTATCCCTTCCTTCACTGCTATTGTTTTAGTATTTGCTAAATATTTGTGCTGGTCTTCTTTTTTATTGTGAAGTGTAGGTTTATCATTTTTCTTTGAGATTACCCTGTGATTTGTAGTTTTCTTTCCAAGTTTAGAACAGGCCATTCTATCTTATAGTTGTCTTGACATCCCCACCATTTGTAGTTGTCCTCATTTGTCGGTTGGTGTTTCTGGTTCCCTGTTTACAATCTTGTAGGCTTATTTATTTGGGTACTTCCATAGCTGGGTTGGTTCCTGGGTTATGTCATTATGTTTGCTAATAATCAGTTGTTGTTGGCTATTGTTGCTTCTCTGTCCAAAGGACTCCCTTTGGCATCTCTTGTGAGGTTGGTCTGGTTTTAACAAATTCCCTTAATTTCTGCTTATCTGGAAATGTCCTAATTTCACCATCATATTTGAGGGACA
>NW_006921634.1:7189596-7249933 GCF_000298275.1 Orycteropus afer afer | reverse complement strand
AAAATGGTCTCTGTTATTGGGGGCCATCTTTGGAGACCAAGACCCTCTGCCAACAAGGCTTCCTGACTCTGTTCCTCTAAACTCTGTCCTGTCTTCATGGCCCAAATCTAGCCTCCCAAGTCAAGGCTAAGTGGACATTCTAGAACTCATAGATAAGTGCATCTCCACTGCTGTTAGGGTCAAATCTAAACTTATTAATAAGGTGCATAAGGCCCTGCAAAATCCTTTCCCTTCTTACCTTTCCAATCTCATCTTTGCACACCCCACCCCACCAGGCCAGCTCCCCACCCTATCCTCATCCTACCTTTCAGCTGGCAATTTGTTATTCAACTCTTGGTTTGCCACATCACTACTATCAAGTCGATTCTGATTCATACCAACCCTACAGAACAGAGTAGAACTGTCCCATAGGGTTTCTAAGGCTGTATATTTTGTAAAAGATTTCATTTTACTTGGATCCACAAACAACACTCATGGAAGCAGCAATCAAGAAATTATTGCACCAAGCAAATCTGCTTCAAGGGACCTCTTTAAAGTGTTAAAGAGCGAAGATGTCATTTTGTAGGCTGAGGTGCACCTAACCTTAGCCATGGTATTTTCAATTGCTTTACATATATGTGAAAGCTGAACAATGAATATGAAGACCGAAGAAGAACTGATGCTTTTGAATTGTATTGGCAAAGAATACTGAAAATACCATGGATGGCCAGAAGAAGGAAAAAATCTGTCCTGGAAGAAGTACAGCCAGAATGCTCCTTAGAAGCAAGAATGGCCAGACTTCATCTCACCTATTTTGGTCAGAGGGACCATTCCCTGGAGAAGGAGATCACGCTTGGTAAAGTGGAGTGTCAGTGAAAAAGGGGAAGACTCTCAACAAGATGGATTGACACAGTGGGTACAATGATGGGCTTAAGCATAGCAAGGATTATAATGTTGGGCAGGACAGGGCAGTGTTTTGTTCTGCTATGCATAGGGTCCCTACGAGTCAGAGATGATTCGACAGCAACTAACAACAACAACATTCTAGGAAGCCTTCTTCTCTGAAGCAGATGTGGCCCTGGGCCTCCCAGATCCTCCTTCAAGGAAGGACTTACCGCCCAGCTTCAAGGAATATGCCAGCAGGCCACCTCAGCTGTCAGCTTCTTCAAAGATATCCAAAGTCATGATCTTCTAGGGTCAGCTGATAGCCAGTAACTTAGTAAGTTGCAGGGACAAGGGAAGCCTAGCACTTTCTGCCTGATAGATAATCCTCTCTCCAAAGTTCCCTACTTGGTAGGTGAAGGCTATAATGACCTTGCATCTCAGCTGGATTTCTTTCTCTGCTCAATCCTGCTTCCTCCCACTTCCTTTCACAGACATTGATCCCTACTAAGCCCCAAATTCTATCTCAGTATCTTGTTCCCAAAGAACCCAGCCTGTAATACCTTCCTGTCCATATCATCTTCTGTCTGAGCTATTATGATGCTCAGGGTAAATGCCCCTTCTCACTAATGCAACAACACCTAAACGTCTGTCATCCTACCACACCATCAGTCTGCACTGTAATTGTATCTGTAAGAATCTGTCTCCCACTGGATGGTAAGCTTTGTTTATTTTGCTAATCTTCATATGCTCAAGACCTAGCACAATTCCTGGCAATTGACATTCAGTTAACTAACAGAAATCCCGGTGAGCAGGGAATTGGAAATCACTCTCAGAATTCCACTGTTTATGGCATTCATAAATGAATGAATGAGGACCCCTTTTATTGAGATGTTCCAAGGTTTGGCCTTGTAAACTGTGTTTAACATAACGAAAGCATCAGCATTTCAGAGCCACAGGAAAGTTTTGAGAGCAAGCGCCATTTTTAAATACAATGGGTGTGGCCAGTCATTCTACCATTATTAAGTAACTTTCTTACTTGGAGAAGGCATCTGGAGACACCTTCCCACAGATAGGTTCAAAGGAAAATTTTTAAAATACTCCTAAAAGCTGAACACTGAATGGATAGATACTGGTGTTCCCTGGAGTATGGGGGGCTGAGGGATAGTATATATATATAGTAAGCCTTTCAGCACTTCATTCCTTTAAAGTCGAGCCCTCTCTGGGTCATTTTAGGCCTCTTTTCCCTAAGGAATCTGCTGCAAAAGATAGATAGAGATTGCCTGGATTCCCTTCCTTAGTAGCTGTGGGGTAATAAGGGTATGGGGGGGGGGCTCTTTGTCCCTCTTTCCACTCTCCTTTCTTTCCTGCTCCATCATTCCCCCGAATCAAGCAGACTTGCCGAATCTCTGTAGAGCAAAATAGAGCAAAGTTAGCAATAATAATATTACCTGACATTTACTGAGTACTCAATATGTGCCAGGCCTGTGTTAGCAACTTGATGTGGGTTATCTGAGAAAATCTCACAACAACCCTGTGAGACAGATAATATTCTCAAACAGAGGAGAAAGCGGAAACTCAGATATTGAATAAGTTGCCCAAAGCATGGAACAAAATCAAAACCAAGGTTTGAATTCAGGTCTCTTTGACCTTATAGCCTGTAGTTACTATTAGCTACAAATGAAATCAGCTTACAAATACAGAAGGAGCTCTGGTGCCTCAGTGGTTAAGGCATTCAGATACTAACCAAAAGGTCAGCGGTATGAACCCACCAACTGCTCCATGGGAGAAAGGTGAGGCAGTCTGCTTCTGTAAAGTTTACAGCCTTGGAAACCCTAAGGAGCAATTCTACTCTGCTCTATAGAATCACTATGAGTCAGAATTGACTCGATGGCAGTGGGTTTTACAAACACAAGTGCCTGCCCATTGGACTTTTTCAGGGCAAGAAGAAGAGAGTGGGACAAAGATATTGCCACTTGACTGGGTCCATGCTCTGCTATATCAGTCCAAGGAGCCTATCTTCTACAACTTTCTGAAATATGCAAAATGTGTCTTCTGAGGTAAAAAAGTGACTGGATGAGAGTGACAGATTTGGCACAATACAGTGGAAGAGAACACAGATTTTGGCATAAAGGCTTTGTTCAAATCCTGACTCAGTCAATTCCTGGCTACATGCCCTGGACAAGTGACTTAAGCCCTCTGCACTTCATTTCCTTATCTGTAAGTGGGAAGTAATTGTGCAACTAAATCACAGGGCTGAGAGGGTTGTCATGAGTCAGGACCTACTAGATGACAACTAACAAGAGGTGCTGCATGGAACCAAACCAAGCCTGTTGCTGTGGAGTCAATTCCGACTCATGGCGACCCCATGTGTCACAGAGTAGAACTGCTCCAAAAGGTTTTCTTTGCTGTAATCTTTACGGATTACATTGTCAGGCTGTAATTTTTATGGATTATATTGTCAGACCTCTCTTCCACAGTGCTGCTGGGTGGGTTCGGATTGCCGACCTTTAGGTTAGTAGCAGGAAGCAAAATATTAGTGTCACCTAACGGACCTCAGTGCCTGTAAAGTATACAATAATTGTTGCTTCTTTATTTTCTCTAGGCAACCCAAGGGAAAACACAGTGGTGAGAGACCAACAAAGACTTAGAGGGTCTCAGGAATGGGACTCTCAGGCAATCCAGGGAAAAGAGAGGGAATTATTACTATTTTCATTCCCATTTCAATCTTTTACTAGTTGTGAAGTTTTATGTTCTATGTTTATTTTATAAGTGGTTACCCTGGTTATTTTAGCACGTGACACATCTGCCCTGGAAGAAGTATAATCAGAATGCTCTTTAGAAGTGAGAAGGGCCAGACTTCACCTCATCTACTTTAGTCATGTTGTCAGAAGGGACCATTCACTCCCTGGAAAAAGATACCAAAGGGGAAGGTTCTCAGAGATGGATTGACACAGTGGGTGCAATGATGCACTCGTGCAGCAAAGATTGTGAGGATGGTGCAGAACTGGGAAGTGTTTCCTTCTGTTGTGTATAGGGGTGTTACAAGTCTGAGCCATATCTAACAACAACAACAAGGGTAGTTAAAATCATTACCTCCTTTCCAAGCTATTTGAGGGAGTTCTTGTGGCATAGTGGTTAAAGCATTTTACTCCTAACAAAAAGGTTGGTGGTTCGAACCCACCAGTGACTCTATGGGAGAAAGATTAAGCAATCTCCTTCCATAAAGATTTACAGCCTTGAAAACCCTATGACACAAAACTGTTCTGTCCTAAAGGATCACTATGAGTTGGAATCACCTCGATGGCATAATTCTGCAATCACTCCCTCCCTACTTAATGCAGTTTTTGTTCACTATTTAAGGGCTATCTCTTTCCAAGATCACAAACTGGATTGCATTATTATTATGACAGTTTTTGTAAAAGCAATGTTTATTTGGAAAGAAATGCTAAACATGTAAAAAAGAAAATCTGCGTATTTATGCATTTCTTTGCCCACCATTACTTTTTGTTTTTTTATACTGGGATATAGAACAGTGTTATTGAAAAATTACCCCTATACTATCAAATATATCCTTTTTAAGTGTATAATCCAGTTTAATTTTTTAGTATATTCACATGGTTGTGTAATTATCATTACAAGAACAGGAGGCATTGCATGCAGTCAAATGAAACCTAATGCTGTGGAGTCAATTCCATACCTAATTTCAGAACATTTTTATCATTCTGAGAAAGAAAGTCCATACCCATTAGGGCTCTCCATTATTCTCTCTCCCCGTCCCTGGAAACCACTAATTATCTGCCTGCCTCTATAAAGGTGTCTATTCTGAACATGTCCTATAATCTATGGTCTTCTGTGACTGGCTTCTTTCACTCAGCATACTGTTTTCAAGGATCATCCACGTTGTAGCATATATTAGCCCCTTTTTACTGCTTAATAGTAGTTCATTGTATGGCTGTGCCCCATTTTGTTTATTTATCTGTTGATGGTCATTTTGGTTGTTTGTCTGTTTTGGCTGATCTGAGCAATGCTGCTATGAACAGTTGTGTGCAAGTTTCTGTGTGGATCATACAAAAAGAGAATTTTTGAACATTATCCAGAAATTTAGTTGTTCTCATCAACTGACCCTTCAGAAACTGAAATCAAGGTGTGCTCTTTCCACTCAACTTGTGCTGCCCTCCTAGGCCAATGCATCTGACCAGGGAATGTGGTGCCCAGCATAGAGAATCCCTAGCAATTTCATCCCTGAGGGCTAGGAGCCCATATGCAGGAGCAAAGAAATCTACCCATCCATTTATTTCATTTATTTATTCATTCATTCACCAAATAATAGTTTTTAAGCATCTATTATGTATGGGTCAGGCCCTGTGTGGGAGGCTAGAGATGCAAGTGAATTTAAGACAGACATGGTCCCTGCTCTCAGAGAGCTTATATTTTAATAGAGAGCTACCAAATTGGGAAGTGCAATGCAGTGTGATAAAAGCAATGAGAAAGGAAGAATGGGGTGCTATGGAAGCAAACAGGAGGGCTCAGAACTTCGAGTAGAGAGGACAAGAAAGTCTACTCAGAGTAAATGATTTGTAGGGCAAGAGTGGCAGGGATTTAGCCAGGTGCGTGTGAAGGCATGGCAGTGTGGGGGAGTGAGGGTGAGATATGCCTGCACGTGGGGCAGCAGGCTGGTCAGGCAGAGTCTTGTAAGTCACTTTAGAGTCTGGGACTCAACCTGAAGGCAATGGGAGCTACAGGGGGACTTTAATTGTGTATTTATGGGAGTGGGGGCTGGTGGAATGGGGATGAAATTTCCCTGCATTAGTCACAGTCCCTCATCCAGGGACCTGGTGGAGCAGTAGATTTCATCAGCCCAGGCCATCTTTATGATAGAACCGCTTACAATGAGCAGTGCACAGTGCTTGGCAGACACTGTGAATATGTGTGTGTGTGTGTGTGTGTGTATGTGTGTATATATATATATATATATATATCAAACCCACTGCTGTCTAGCCTACTCTGATTCATAGTGATCTTCATTGGGTCTCCAAGGCTGTAACTCTTTACAGAAGTAGATTGCCTCATCTTCCTTCCCTGGTGCAGCTGGTGAGTTTGAACCACTGACTTTCTGGTTAGCAACCAAGTGCCTTATCCACTATGCCATCAGAGGTCTCTCTCTCTCTTTATCAATCTATCCATCTATTTATCTGTCTATCCATCTACTGCTAGGTTGTACAGAAAGTGTTTCAAGTCCTCTTCACTTTTGGCAAGCTATGCTGTACCATGTGCATATTACAGGTTGTTAATGAATCTTCTTCCAATACTTATGCTATCTTCTTTGTATAGTCCAGTTTTTTGCATTATTTGCTCTGCATACAGATTGAATAAGTATGGTGAAAGGATACAACCCTGACATACATCTTTCCTGACTTTGAAATACACAGTATATCCCCTTGTTCTGTTTGAACAACTGTCTCTGGGTCTATGGACAAGTTCTGTATGAGCATAATTAAGTGTTCTGGAATTCCCATTCTTCTCAATGTTATCCATAATTTGCTATGATCCTCTGTTTCAGTCAATATCCACCTGACATCAGCATGATACCACTCATTTCCCACCTTCTTCTGAATCTCCTTATATGCATGTGAAAACTGGACAATGAAAAAAGAAAACAGAAGAAGAATCGACACATTTGAATTATGATGTTGGCAGAGAATATTGAATATACCATGGACTTCCAGAAGAATGAACAAATTTGTCTTGAAAGAAGTACACTCCTTAGGAATGGGGATGGCAAGACTTCATCTTACTTACTTTGGATATGTTATCAGGAGGTACTAATCCCTGGAGAAGGGCCTCATATTTGGTAAAGTAGAGGGTCAGCAAAAAAGAAGAAGACCCTCAACAAGATGAATTGACATAAAACCAAAACCAAACTCACTGCCATAGAGTCGATTCTGTCTCATAGCAACCCCCTTTGAGTTTCCGAGGCAGTAAATCTTTATAGAAGTAGATTGTCTAGTCTCCTTCCATGGAGTGGCTGGTGGGTTAGGACCACCAACCTTCTGGTTAGAAGTCAAATGCCTTAGGCACTATGCCACCAGAGCTCCTTTTTTGAATTGACATAATTGCTGCAATAAAGGACTCAAACATACCTACTATTGTGAGGATGGCACAAGACTGAGCAGCATTTCATTCTGTTGTACATAGGGTCACTATGAATTGGAAGGGACTCAACAGCACCTAACAACAACCCAGTGACTCCACAGGAGACAGACTTGGCAATCTGCTTCTATAAAGATTACAGCCAAGAAAACCATACGGGGCAGTTTTACCCTGTCACATGAGGTTGTTATGAATCAGAATTAATTCGATGGAACCCAACAAGAAGTATGGAGTAGGAGAATTTCAGACTCAGGATCTTAGTGAAAATTGTGGCCATTCCCATGGTGGGCCACTGGAAGAGGACACTGTCAGAATAGCAAGAGGTCATTTCCTTCAGTTATCTCCTTTAGTTCAACGGTATTGAGACTTGCCAACACATATTTTAAGGCATAAACAAATTGTCAACTTTTCGGTGATAGTTCTATGTCATCTGCAGACACTGGCTCCAAAATATCTTTTCTGAGACCCAAAATCCACCCTTAGAGATTCTCTTTCTTTCTTTTTTTTTTTTTTTTGGCCTAAAGATATTCAGAGGCAAATTTCCAAAGAATCATTATGATTTATCAGTCATTTTCTAAAAGCAGTCTTGAATAAGAGGCATCAAAAATAGATAGGAGATTTACCAGAAGAGTGATGGGGGGTGGGGATGTGTAAGCTTTATGGATTAAGCTTGTTGAGAGAAGAGGAAACTAAATGACAAGCTCAATTTCTAGCCCAATTCCTCTTCCACTGTGACAAGAAAAACACAGCACTTAAAGGGATTCCAAGTATCCCATTTGTGGCTGGAGGAGAAGGCAGGGATGATGCATGTCTCCTGAGACAAGGCCCCAGGCTCTGATTTTTAATACTTTCTGTCTTATCCCCAAAGTAAGATTAGGAGGAACTTTATCCTTTCCCTGGGTCTTAACCAAAAGCTCTTCCCTATTTTCCAGTTTGAATTTTGTGAACAAGGTGGACAGAGAGACAACACTGGCTCCACTCTCCATTTTATCAGAAACCGAAGCTTGGGGAGTCCCGTGGCCTGTCCAAGATCACTCAGCTAGTAAATGGCAGAACTGATGTAACTCTTGGCTGTGAAGGCTGTATACTGCACAACTGGAGTCTCCTTAGACACATCTACACATAGGAGTCTTCTTAGACATGGATATGTACAAGGGCACTTTTCCAGAAATGGCAATCAAGTGTCTTTAGGAAGGGGTACTCATTTCCTAATTTGCAAATGGCATTGAGTCCTCAGCAGCTCTGGCATGACTGCTGTCACTTCTCTGTTTATGCAGGAAAAGGGCAGGAGCTAGCCATGATGGACTGTACCAGAGGCCCAGAAGATCGACTTTGAAGACTTCTCCTGGTTTGTCTCCTTCTTATGAAGCATTGTTCAGGCTAATTCCAAAGTCTACTGAAAACATGTTGAACTCCAAGCAGGCTTTTGGGTAGAAATAGAAGCTGGGGGTCAGAAGGAAGAAGCTTTTTGGTGAAGAGGAATTCAAAAAAATAAAAAATCCACTCCCACCACCACAACAACATTGACAGGAGAGGGGCAGAAGCACCAGTGTGGGGGTGAAGAGCATGGGCTCTGGAGTCAGCAAGACTATGGGTCAAATCTGGGCCTCAGTTCTGACTAGCTGACTGATAGGCAATACATTTCGTAACTTCTCTGAGCTCCGATTCCCTCATCCATAAATGGGGGAAGAAAGGTGAGAGAAGCCAAGTTTTTTCATAAGATTCTTGTGAAGATTAAATGAGAGAAAGGATGTGGAGACCTTGGCATGGTGTCAGGTGCCAGCAGGGCTCCATGAAGTTCAGCCACCATCATTGCTCTTGGACAGCAGGCCGTCAGGCAGAGATGTGGACTAGCAGCTCAGTAGAGAGGGCTGGGGATGTGGAAGTCACAGACCTACAGCTGAGAAACCTTCTGCAGCCTGGTTGCAACCCAAAGAAGCTTAGCAGCAGTGGGAAAGTGGGGCTCGTTCTCAGAGGCCCATCCAGGCATCCCATCCAGAACTGTTGCTGGGAGAGTGTTGAGAGAGATAACTGGTCATAGGCCCTGAGGGTCTCTGCACTTTCTTATTAGATGTGCCAAGAATGCAAGGCCCCCCTGCTCTTTCTCCAGGCCATTTCTCAGAGCTGTATTTGTAGCAAGCAACCTTGAAGACTGAGGTAATGTCTCCCTCTGGACAGAAAGTAGGCTTGTTTCCCATGCACTATAAAAGCAGTGACTCCCCAAGCTGTGGTACAAATCCACTGGGTAAGCAGCATCTACCTGGGCCTTTCTGCATTGTCTTGTGAAACTTAGGGGCACGGAGAACTGATGCCAATATGATGCACCTGCTGTTTGCTGTGGCATGAACAATGGAATCCTTTGTCTCTGGAAACCTTGTGGAGCACAGCTGTACTCTGAAACACATGGAGTCACCATGAGTTGGAATCAACTCAAGAGTAACTGGTTTGATTATCTGTCTCTGATCCAGGAGTCTCATATTTTCTGCAAGTATCCTTCAAGCAGCAACAGGTGAATTTACTGGCATATGTCAAAAACCTAAATTGCTTAGAGAAACACCAAAAATTAGTGTAACAGAATATATTTATTGTAAGAAGATATGATTTTAATTGGGCAGCACCACCCAAACATGTCAGAAAGGTGCTCAGAAGAGGGAACAGTGAGCTGATTGCTTCCAAATGCCTTGCTTTTTTGTGCATTCTTCTTCACTTTCGACTCTAGGAGACCATTAGCTACATCTTAGATGGCTCCTTGAAAGCTTTTAAGACCCCAGTCGTTATTCACCAATGTAGGATGCAGAACAAGGCTTTTATGTATTTTGTTGTGCCAATTGAGTCTGGTGTCCTCCAGTACCATAGTCCTGAGACGGTAGATCCACTGGATCTCTCTCCCATAGCATCTGGGTGTCTGTGAGGGATAGCTCTGTGTCTGTCTTCTATTGTTTCTGTAAGGACTGCAGGTATATTGTATCACTGTACCTTTGCAAGATTAGCCTGCGCTGAATCTATCCTTGGTCTAAAGTATGCTCCTGTTCATTGACCCCCCTCTGATCCTCTCAGGTGTTTATGTGTTTATCTGTAGCCTGGTGTTTGGTGTTAATGGTAATGCAGTATTGTGGACACATTGGTTGGTATTAGCATCTGTCATCTATCTCTTAGGGAGCTCTGGTAGCGTAGTGCCTAAGGCACTTGACTGCTAACCAGAAGGCTGGCAGTTCAAACCCACCAGCCACTCCTTAGAAGGAAGATGGGGCAATCTACTTCCGCAGTGATACTGCCTCAGAAACCCAAGGAGGGGTCGCTATGAGTAGGGTCCGACTTGACGGCACATAACAACAACAAAAATATTATCTCTTATATATGGGAGCTCTGGTAGCATAGTGGCTAAGGCACTTGCCTGCTAACCAGAAGGCTGGTGGTTCAAACCCACCAGCCACTCCTCGGAAGGAAGGTTGGGCAATCCTACTTCCGTAGTGATACTGCCTCGGAAACCCAAGGAGGGGTCACTATGAGTCGGGGCCGACTCGACAGCACATAACAACAACAACAACATATGCACAATTTGGTGTCCTCCCCTTTCCTAATGTTATCATGGTGGTCACAGACTCTTTCCATACATCGCTCCCCTTACCCACGTCAACATGTGGGCCTCAACTAGCCCGAAATTAATCCCTTCCTTTCCCTCCCCACCCCAGTAACCTACAAAGTGAGTTCCCTTTCCCAAGCAAACCCTTCTTTGTCTTTTTACAGTAATGGGCTCATACAGTACTTGTCCTTCTGCAATTGATTTATTTCACTCAGCATAAGGTCCTCCAGGCTCATCCATGTTGTGAGATGATTCGCGTATCCCTCATTGTTCTTTAATGTATTCCATTGTGTGCATGTGCCATAATTTGATTATCCACTCATCTGTTGATGGGTATTTAGGTTGTTCCCATCTGCTATAGTGAATTGTGCTGCGATGAACATAGGTATACATATGTTTGTTCATGTGCTATCTCTCACCTCTTTAGGATACATTCCTAGTAATGGAATTGCTGGATCAAATGGTATTTCTATTTTCAGTTTTTTAAGGAAATGGATAGCCCTCAAGACCAGAAGAACTAGATGGTGCCCGGCTACCAATGTCAACCACTCAGGAAAGGATCAAATCTGGATATCCTGGATAGAGTGGGAGGAAAAAGGTGGAACAAAATCCAAAAAGTCAATAATGAGCATAATTAGGGTCAGATGGAGTCTGGTGAGACCCCTAATACCATGGCCCTGGAATACATTCTGCACCTGGAATAAAACTCACTCCCAGGGAGGGGCTGGCTCTCAGCCCAACAGTTAACAAGATATATATGCAGACCACTCAATCTAGGTTGATGCACCCACATACTCTATGGAAATATATCCCTTACAGCAATAGATCACAGGGCACCAGAGGGGCAACATTCACATGGAAGAAATGCGGGACAGATAGGAGTGCATAACTATGAGGGGCACAGGGGGAGGACTACTGGGTAGGGAGGGAGGAGACTGGGTTAAGGTTGGGCATGGTAAATGGGGAGTCAAACTAAATGCACACGTAATGTTGAATGTAAAACAAACTCTTAAAATTAAAAAAAAAGAAGAGGGAACAGTGAAAGCAGGTTATACAGGTCATTGTTATGTTAATCTCTCAGAAAGTAACATCAAAGCACAGAGCAGGTTACAGAAGGAGTTGAAAGATGAGTCTTTTAAGATGCCATACATCCTAAAACAGCCTCTGGTCTGACTGTAGAGTTCCCGCTTCTTGAAGCTGGCTGCACGTAGGTAATTTTCCATGGGAACCCAATGCCTAAGCTCAAATGTCTCTGCTAAACTGCTCTTACTAAGTTATTGTCTGACTTGAAGGTGACTCCAGGGAACCACTTCCATCAAGGTTCAAAAGGACACCTAAATGCAGATGGCCTGTGGGGTCAGCCCAATTCCATGAACCCAGAAATCTGCACTCCAGGAGAATCAAAAAACAATTTTGTCATTCCCTCCTTCTGATCACAATGCTGCTATAGAATCTTTGATCACAAATGTTCAATAAGTGGTAGCTGTGCACCATCTGATTCTTCTGGCATCATGATAAGGACAGCCGATAATGTAAGCAGTCAGACATGGAATCTAGTTTCTTCTCTGCCTGGCTCTCTTTTCTTCTGCTGTTCCAGACAAACAAAGACCAATTGCTGTATCTTGGATGGCCCCTTGCAAACCTTTAAGTCCCAGATGCTACCTATTGAACTAGGAAATAGAACAACATTAGGGCAATTGATTGAAATAACTCACAAAACCATGGCCCTACGTCTTTGGACCAAGGAAACAAATCCCACCAGGCATTTGTTTATACATAAATAACATCAGCAACTGCTTTCCATGTGCTTCAGCAGCAGCAACTTCCTGTAAGACCTCAGATTGCAGATTAATTTAAATATAGCAGCATTCACCTATTAAAAGCACAAATTCCTCCTTGCGAGACTAACAGGAAAACTAATACTATTCTGTTTTGTAAAATCATAGCTTGAACTTCAGATACTTCTCTAGTTATCTTTACAACTTTTTTATTTAAATACTTTGAGGAGGTCTTTCACAGCATATTTGCCCAATGCTATATAATAATTAGGATCTCTGATGGCATAATGCCTAAGGCATTTGACTGCTAACCAGATGGCTGGTAGTTCAAACCCACCAGCCACTCCCAGAAGGAAGATTGGGCAATCTACTTCTGAAGATATACCACCTCAGAAACCAAAGGAGGGGTCGCTAGGAGTCAGAAACAACTTGACAGCAGTGAGTTTATATAACGATTAATATTCCTTTCTGCCTTCTGTCATCTCTTTAGTGGATTGCCTATGATATTTCACATTCTCATTTAATGGTTATTCAGTAACAAAACTTTCTTTCCTATTTTTGTGGGAAGGTTTTCCAGGTTGGGAGTAAGTTTTGTTTTTAGTTACTTTTCCCCAATACTATCAATCAAGCACACCAAGGGGTGAGAGAACAAATACTTGCTGAAATGTATCAAGACACCTTCCCTTTCTCCCCAACCCGCTTCTGCATCACTACTGCCTTGAATGGGGCTTATGAATGCACTCAGGCAGGCCCCTTATTTTCCAGCTCCACATGGATCAGGATGCCAGTAACCTTGGCCATGTTGTTGTCAGGTAGAGTTGAGTTTGATTCATAGTGACCCCATATGACAGATTGGAACTGCCCCATAAGGTTTCCTAGGCTATCATCTTTATGGAAGCAGATCACTAGGTCTTTCTCCTGGGGAGTCAATGGCTAGGTTCAAACCAGCAACCCTGGCCATGCTGACTGCTGAGTCCAAAGGAGGACTACTGGCCTTGGGGAAGGTCTAGGGAAGGCCTGCACTGAATTATTATCTATGGAGTTTATAGCCTGTCCTGCCTCCAGGAATGGAGGGGTAAGGCAGAGTGGCTCAAATTTTGAGACATTTCAGAATTAATTTGTTTCATTTATCTTCAGCATTATTAAACAATAACTGAAAATGAGAATTTAAAGTTGCAGAAATCAGGAATCTCCTGCTTCTATTTTATTAGTCATTTCATATAGTGTGCTTTGCTGTTAACCACCTTGAATCCTTGTGGGGAAGAGGCAAGAAAAAAAAAAAAGGCAAATAAGCAAACAAATGTCAGAAAGGCAAAAATCCCACATTCAGGTCTACTGAGATGCTGGTGAAGTTCAAAGAAGGTAAGAAAAGGAGTCAGAGAGAGTTTCATACAAGAAATTCATGCGCTTTTTGAAAGCTGTGTGTAAACAGATGCGTAAACAGAATTTTTGTAAACTCTTACTGAGAATGTACTGAAGGAACTAAGAGCTTATTCCCTGCTGTCTGTATCTCGGGGTAGTGTCCTTCCCTATCAGGAAGGCTGGTATATCTGTAGGCTTTAATGTTGTTTGTTTCTTTTTCTTCTGTTTTCCAAAAATAAAAGAAAAAGGAAAGCAAAGGAACAGAAAGCAGATCTAGCTGACCAGACAGCCCACAGAGTTGATAATACAGAAAAAGAGGGGTGTATTTACACATAAGGAACCATTTGAATGTTACCTCAGCAGGTCTTATAATGGGAAGTCCACTGCAACCACACAGGCAGTCTGTTCTTGAAGCATTTGAAGGAAGCTTTACCAACGCTTATGGAGTGAAGTCACGATCTGTATTCTTAATTATCCTTATCATGTTGTTGGGAACCAGTAGGGCATGGAAAGCTGCCTTGACTGAGTCAGGAGCCCTCCTCTTTTTTGCATTACTCTTCTGGCATCAAATGAGAGAAACCCAAATGTACTAACTTAGCAAAAAGATGAGACCTATTGGTTTCCATTAACCAAATCACCAGAGGGCAGGAGTGTGCCTGGACTTGGAGATGCCTGGAATCATGGGCAAGAACATAGCCAGGACTCTGTCTCTCCTCTCTGCTTCTCTCAGCCTGCTGGTTCCTTTTCTCTCAGACTTGCTTCCATATCACTGTGTACTGACCCTATCTCTGCCACCAGAGAAGGACTGCAGCCTGGTTCAAGCTGGAAACTTCTGCATGGTGGGGCTAGGTGCCCGGGGAAGACTTTGTGCCCTGAGTGGCCCAGCTTACATGACTGAACTGACTGTGGTAAGGAGGAGGGGAATTATGAAAGCTTCAGCAGTGTCAGGTGTCCCTCCTCAGCCAGTCAGTTAGTATCGGACAGGAAGTGTGGTCTGTAAGAAGGAGCAGGTCCCATTCTGACCACGTGGTTAGAGTCCCAGAAGATGGAGGTGGGGTGTTGGGAACTTTAGATGCTACTATGGGGATGTCGCCCATAGTGTGTATGCCAAAGAATAGAGCCACCCCAATGTCTTGGCTGTTTGTTCCCTCAGAAGTACCCACAGAGGCCTTTATGAAGCACAAACTCCTTCGGGGGCTCCACCTTTTCCTTCATTCAGGCTGGGGGCCCACTCCTTGGTCATTTGCCTGCTGATCTCAGGATAAACCCTCTGTGTAGCTTTATCTGCATCAGGGCACCTCCCCTGTGTTGGAAGACTCTGAACAGAGGTCCAGTGTCTAAGTTTCCTAGTGCTACTGTCCATACTGTTGCCTTGAAGCTGGAGACATCAGTGCATGGCTGGGTGCCCAAATTCTCTCCAAATGCCAAGGGCAGTGGGTCTCAACATACACATCCAAGCACGTGGTGTACATCCCCCAATAAGGATGAATAACTAGCAAATTATTTCCTATACTTGATCTCAACTGGACTTCAACATGGAGGCTGCATGACAGAATAGAAAAAAATCTTAACGTTGAGAGTCATGCAAACCTAGGCTCAAACAAACACTCCTTGTCCACTTTCTGGCTGTGGACTGTGGATGATTTTCTTAACTTCTCTGAGTCTCCCTGCATTTGCTGTTGTGAAGACCAACGGTAGTAGCATCAATATAACCTACTTGGCACATAGTAGGCTATTGGTTTACTTTAGCAAACCCCCCCCCACCAAAAAAACCAACTAACCAAACAAACAAACAAAAAAAACTTCCTTCAGCCAGGGGTAGTCAGAATAATCTGGTATCCCCCAGGATTTGAAACTGCTGGGCAAATAATTAATTTTTGGTAGTAATCTGATGAGTGAACCATGAACTGAACTCCTGGTTATAGGCTGTTCCTAAAGCTGAATATTTGTAAAAATTGGACAGACACTGCAAAAATCAAAGCGTCAGTCAGGGACAAGGGAAAGACCAATGTCATCATCACTGAACAAAGTCACACTAGCATGAAGATTGAGTTGAATTTTGCCCTGAAAATATCTTCTTCTGTAGGCCAAAGGGTACACTGGATGGAAAATCAGTCCCCTCAGTTAAGAGAGTAGACATAGGCTTTCTGGACAGAAGCAGGCCAACCCAGGCCAGGCCAGGCTAGACCTGAGCCATCCTTGGGATTGGGTCAAGTCCTTGGGATTCCAGTGTCATCATGATATCATCATCAGTTAGTGCTAGGACAGGCAAATGGAAATATTATACACTGGAAGAACTTGGGAACAAGTATTCGGCTAAGCTGGACACATATACTGCAAGTTTTAGCCTTTTTCTTAAGAGGAAAACCAAACATTCTTCCAAGCTTCCCTCTGCTCTTAGCTGTCCCTTGTCTGCTGGGAAAATGCTGTGGGGAAGCTGTGTGTCAGCAAAGGAGCACATTTGGGATTCCAGTAACCTGCCTCTTTTCTACACAAATGAAGGCTATATGGCCACAAAAGATAATCAGATCTATAGATGCTGACATAGAAATCTGCCTATCATTTATATTTCAATGAAAAAAAAGCAAGTTGCATGCATGGCATGATACTGTTTTTTAATTAACATTCGTTCATACATAACTACATATCTATTTGGTTGTATATATCTGTAGAGAAATCTAGAAGGAAATCCTCTGAACTGTAACAATGGTTACTTAAAGGCATTTAGAGGGTGTGGCTTTTACTTTGTACAGTTCTGTTTATGCTCTTCTAACAAATGTCCACTACTTGTATAATAACTTTAAAATACAATTTTTTAGGATCTCCTCTTTCAGTTTCCTTAAAAAGTCACTGAACATACACAGTATGGAGCACTCACATTGGGTTCAACTTTTAAGGAGCAACTACTTTGTATATGGAGTCCCTGCATGGTGCAAGTGGTTAATATAACTAGCTGCTAACTGAAAAGGAGAAAGCTTGAGTCCACCCAGAAGCACCTCAAAAGAAAGCCTGGTGGTGCTTCTAAAAAAAAATCAGCCATTGAAAACCCTATGGAGCACAGTTCTATTCTGACACGCAATGGGGTTTTACCATGAGTCAACCTGATGGCAATGGGTTTACTCTGCACACAGGACAGTGTCCCTACTCCAAGCAGATGAGTCGAGAGACACTTATATGTATAGTTCACTCTAACAGGAGTTAGCCTGGGCCAGGTGCTGGGTTAGCTATGATCCAAGTTGCTGCCATTTTTTTTGGAGGGTCAATATGTGCTAAGCTCATTACAACTCCTTTCATTAAATCCTTAAGGTTGACACATTTACTCCACAAATACTTGAGTATGTACGATGTGTCAGGAACTGCTAGGTGCCTGGTTCACATCGGTGAATAACACATGTACGATATTTGTCCCAGGTCCTTATTTCACAGGTTTAGAGAGTTTTAACAATTTTAGAGAGTTTAGACAATTAAACAATTTTCTCAATGTGACTCAGCTAATAATGGAAGAGAAGCAATTAATTTTGACTCTGATAATCTGGAACACCTTCCTGTGGGTAGTGACCTTTGAACCTCACTGTGAGGAATGAACAGGATTTGGACAGATGAGAGGGCACTCCAGGCCAATGAACCTCACCAGCAGGGGAAGAAATGGAAAGTCATAAGGCAGGCGTGGGGAACACTGATGGCTCCAGAGTGACTTGAGAGCAGGGATCCAAGGGCAAGGGGAGAGAAACAAGTCTGGGGAGGTGGGCTGGGGTGATTATGAAGGACATGAATACATATTAAGAAGTCTGAACTTCATCTTGAAGGCCATGGGCAAAAGGAACTAATAATGCTGTTGCCATTTCCCTCAAGGGAATGATATGATCAGATTCAACTTCAGAAAGCTTGTGGGACTGAACGGTGTTGTGGCCTAGAGCCAGTCTCTGGAGCCAGTTTGCCTGGGTTTCAATCCCAACCCTGCCACTCACAAGCTCAATAACTTTGGGCAGGAGACTTAACTTCTCTGCCTCTCAATTCCTCAGTGAGTACAATGGGGAAGTAATAATAGTGCTGACCATGGAGAGTGATGGTAAGGAGTCAATGTCCTAATAGAGGAGAGGATCATAGGAGTGCTTGGCACATAATGACAATAAACATGTACTGGTTACCGTGGTGATTTCCCTGGTGTCTGTGTCAAAGATAGAGTGGGAGGAGAATGGAGGCAGGAGGCCCCTGCAGTTGTCCAAAGAGAGCAAGGGCTGGACTAAAAGCCGTGGGGATGGAGCAAACGAAACTTTGCAGGCTATCCTGGAAGGAAGAGTGGATGGCAACAGGTGATGACTGGACTGGAGGAGAGGGAGGGAGGCACTGAATATGACCTGGGTTCCTAGCAAAGGAACTGAGTGGGTGGGAAAGCAAGCAGAGCAGATGTATGGAGGATCCAAGTTTGGACACAGGCCTGGTGTCAAGGATTTTGTGTGACTGAAAAACTGACACCTCAATCTTACACTCTGAATTTCTGGACTACATGAGTTCAGTGGCCTCATGATGTGCCTGAGGAAAACCAAGAGTGGGACCCCAGTGAGCCCTGTGTATATCAAATGGGTATATACAAATAGACCAGAAACATTGATCCAGTCTGTCCGTCCATTACAGGCCTTCTTCTAGAAATGTCACCTTTTTGAAGAGCCTTAATCATGGCATTTCAGTTAGCCACTTGCCTACCAATTCTCTTCAGAACTAATAAAAACAAAAACAAGTAAACAAATCATTAAAACAAGAACAAAAACTAATGCCAAGGCTACATACAGGACAAGGAAAGAAGAGTGAACAGAGGTCCGTCTCCTGACTCCTCACACTTACTAAGCTGTAGGGCCTGTGCCCTCATTTGGAACACAGGGATAATAACGCATAACGATACTTAAAGATTAAATAAGATGATATTCCAAAGCCAACTCAATAAATGTTACTACTTTCCTCCCTCCCTCCAACATTCATCAGGGCTAATTAAATCAATCAGAATATAAAGTTATTATTTTATTAGTTTACAACAATGTTGTTGTTGTTATGTGCCTTCGAGTTGGACCCTACTCATAGTGACCCCTCCTTGGGTTTCTGAGGCAGTATCACTACGGATGTAGATTGCCCCATCTTCCTTCCGAGGAGTGGCTGGTTGGTTTAAACTGCCAGCCTTCTGATTAGCAGTCAAGTGCCTTAGGCACTATGCTACCAGAGCTCCAACAATAGGACATAAATTATTATACTCCAAGTGACTCAACAATGTAGTCTGTGAATCTCATGATCTCTGTATACACATTATGACTCTTCAGGAACCCTTCAGTAGAAATTCACATCAGACAGGGAGGGTCTCCTTGGCTTTCCGGGTTCCAAAACTCCAGGTTCAGTTTTTTAAACATCATGTTTACATCACCCAATAGTCCAAAATGGGAAGAGTTTAGAGGGTGATAGACTAGTCAAGAGAGGTGCACAGGTTCTCCTGGATAAGGGATGAAGATATCTGCCTGTGGGGATGGGACAGATAAAGGCAGCATGTCAGAGACATGTTATCAGGCTTGATATAAGGAAGATAGAAATAATGAAACATAGCAACATTCTTTAATGACAAAAAGCCCCTTTTATTTCAACAACACAGAACTTTTCTAAAAAAGGAATCTCATAGCTCTTAATTTACATCTCACTTGGGACCTAACTTCTGATTACAAAGAGCTTAGGCAATTTTTAAGGGCATTGTTATCCCTGGAGACCTCAGCCCAAGAAAACCAAAAACCAAACTCACTGCCATCTAATCGATTCCGACTGATAGCGACCCCCTCTGGGTTTCCCAGGTGGAAAGTAGATTGCCCAGTCTTCCTTCCACAGTGGCTGGTAGGTTTGAACCGTCAACCTTCTGGTTAGCCATCAAATGCCTCAGGCACTGAGCCACCAGAGCTCCTTTCAACATTCCTTGAAGATGTGGCAACATGTGGCTACCATCCTCAGCAACTACACAGAACTGCTAGGATTGAGGATTTCTCTTCATTGCACAAGGGGCCAGGAGAAAGGCCAAATGCAGGTGGGACCTCACAGGAGCTGCGAGTACTGGGCCAACCAGGGAGATGGGCTGCTCAGAAGAGTCCTCTTCCAAGCCCTAAAGGTAGCAGGTCCAGGGAGGCCCTGAATTTTCTTCACAGAGCAGTCTTGAAAGCTGAAGACCTAGGAGCCACAAAAGTTTGTCCTTCATGCTAATTAAGGCACATTCACATGCCTGACACCTTGAGTTCCCTGCAAAAGATTCTTTGGGTAGGTAAGAACCCAAGTAGATTTGAACTTGAGCTCTCCTGCTCCGCAGGGATGACCCACCTTTCACATGTGAGTATGCAGGCACTGATCAGGCAGACCTGGCTTTAAATCCCAGTTCTGCTATTTTCTAGTTATGATGTTTGGTGTATTACTTGCCTATGGCTGGATGAACTATTTCTTCATCTTTAAATCAGGATAGCGACTAGGTTGTTGGGAGGACTGAAGGAGATTATTCATGCAAATCACATCAGTTATTATTATTGGGGGAGCAGATATGTAACCTTCACACTCTCCCTAAGCTCACAGTTTAGGGGCTCTTCTCACACTTGGAGAAACAGTACTGTTGGGGCCAGGGGTCGGTGAGGAGAGGTGTTGTTCCTTGAAAGAGGCACTGCCAGGGATTAAACAGAGGGCACCACACACACACACACACACACACAGCAGTGACCCCAGGGTCCCAGTCCCCATGGGAGGGTTCTTCACTTGGGGACTCTCACAGGCAGCAATGATTATTTTCTCTAGCTGCAGTCACTGAGGCTCCTGGCCTGAATTTCATTACTTTACCATGTGATTCCTTTCTACCAAGAAGCACTTATTTTATTATTATTATTTTTTTTGTGACCCGACACACTAACAAGCAGCCTCCCCTAGCCCACCTTGGGGCTGCCTCACCAATGTCTGACTCCAGCCCAAACTGTGTTCTGGCTGTTTGGTTTAATTCCCTGACACAGCTCAGTTGACAGTGGTCACTGGCAGGTTCTGAATCCAGGAAAAAGGATGCTCTTATGTGATGGGAGCGGAAACTACCTCCCCTGGACCCGAAGTGTCCCTGTGTTTCCTTTCTCCTTTTTAGTCTGGAGGAGGCGGGAGTGGGCAGACTGTCAGCTCTGTGACCTGGATGACTCATTTCCTCCCCAAATCAAGAGCTGTGTGTTGGTGAGGGCAGAATGCTGTGAGCATGAGGCCTCCAGGAGGGAGTTGAACCTTCTGGAGCCAAAGCCTATCAAGGGGAGCTGTTCTAGAGCAGTGAAACAAAATTATACAAACATCTATTAAGCACTCAACATGTAAGTTCTCTGGGGACAAAAAGAACAACAGTGAAGGAAAGGGAGAGACATTTTGTTATTTTATCCATTTATTATATACAATATTAAGGCACAAGTTTAAGCAGCAAAGAATAGGAAAATCTTTGGCTGACCAACAACATCAATATTTGCTGTGGGGGACATGACGTATTCTTGGACTCCCCACTCTGCACAGACTCATCTCGCTGTATAGCTCTGTACAGACAATGTGATACGAAGATGCCAAATTGTGACACCCAGATTCCAGTGTCCCCTGGAAAGAACACAGCACGCAGTCACCAAGCACAGAGATGCACACACTCAGAATGGGTGGTCGGCTGACCTTCAGACTTCTTAGCTGAGATTGGGTGCATGCACTTGCCCTCAAGTCACAGAATTTTACATGGATTCTCCTAAGTGCCTCATTGAAGAGGACGTTCTATTGTCATTCCTCAAAGGGGGAAACAAACACCCTGCTTCAAATAAAACCACTGTGGACTAACTTACTTACAGTCTCCTTTGTAATAAAAACTAACAGGTGTCTTATCTGGGAACAGAATCCTGGGCAAAAGCACATGTACACACAGTACTGGGCATCAAAACTTCGGGAACTGATACACGGAGGTGCTGTATATGTGCTTCACTATATAGAGAGCAGTATTTCAATTCTGTGAAGAAGCAAAGTTTCCTGACAAACACCACAGTTGTTGCATAACATGACAATAACATGCACTTTATAGAACACCTACTGCTCATTTATGCTAATGCATGTACACTTATACCTGTAGTGTGTGCAGAGATATGAACACATACAAGGCATGGCAAGAGAAGAAATTTTTAAAAGCGAATCCACTAGAAGCTACCTGCACTAAGTACTGTCCTCTGAAATGGCCATTTTGAGAGGCTCTGTGAGTCCAAAGATGTACTGTGAGAAACATCTTGGGGATTTTTCTTAGAAGTTAAAATGCTGTGACTTACTGTAATCACCCATCACTTTTCATCCAACTGAGCTATGAATGACTTGGGATTATTTTCAAAACTTAAATCCATCCTTTGAGGATGGATGAAGATTTCTCACCTCTAAGGTTAATCAAAAGAGCATGCCAGGCCCCCAAGGGCATTCTCATAGTGGAGTCCCTAAAGTGTTTCTACTTGGGCAGCCCTGCAGTAATCAGCATATGGGCTCCCAAGGGGACACCTTTTAAGGAACATGGGGGTGAGATGAAACACTTGGATCTTCTGGACATTCAGGAAAGAAACTAGATATACAATCTTATGATCATACCTCATATGTATGCACTTACATATACACATGCCTATATGCCATTAAATTACTAGATGAGAAGAGGGTATACTATTTAAAAGAGAAAAAACAAAAACAAAAAAGCCTGCTCATTAGTTCCAGAAGAAATTCATTTCATTTTACTGAAATTCTGACCTATATCTGGTCTCACATGTGTCTCTGGAACTCAGAAGGCTGCCCTGGGTAGGGAGAACATGTTACTCCATCAGGAGTCAGCACAAATGTGCTCTAGCTACAGCGTCATGAGGATACAGGTGGCTGAGGGCAAATCAGGTGAGACCAAATTGGAGTTCTGTGCAGGGGACATTCTGAGAGCCTCTCCCTGAGTGACAGAACCACTAAAACCTCTGCCACAAGTTCAGAACTCATTTGGAGCAAATGCCTCTATATCTAGTCAAAGCTAAGCTCTGTGTAGTTCAAATTCATATATGAGCTCCATAGAGTAAGCCTTGGAGAGCTAAACCAGGAAGTGCTCTACCCCTCACTCCCACACCCCAACCTCCCAACCTAAGCCTGGGAGGAACACACAGCCCTGCAGGCTGGGTTAGAACATGCTCAAATCAATGTTGCCACTGTCTACCAACCTCTGCGAAACAGAACAGGCGAGAAAGAGAATGTAGTAAAGTTCTCCTCTGAAATTTTGGAAAATAATGTGTGCTTCCTGGCAGTTTAGCTCTATGGACCTGCAGGCAGTAAAAGTCCTTACATACAGGAGCATCTGCTTACTAAAAATCTAGGGTCAGAGGCTTGACTCCAACATCTCATATTCCATATAGCACTTCTGGCAGGAGGCAGAAACTTCCAAACAATACATTCAAGGATGAAGCAGAATTACTTTGGCAAATCTTCACACAAAGCCAAAGCCTTTATCCTTCACCCTGACACAGGATGTTCAAGTTCCATAATCACATACCACTGAAAAGCTTTGAAGAAGTCCAGATCGCTAGACAACGTGGAAGTATTTTTAGATGCATTCTGTAGCCCTGCTTATAAGGAAAGACAAAGCTTTCCATGCACCCCTGATGTTTATTGGCAATCCTAGCCACACTGGGTTTTATCCTCTATTTCTTAGCCTGGGAGAGGGGTGATGGCTGTGCACATATGTGTGTGTGTGTGTGAGTGTGCACGCGTGCATGTACACAGTGGGACAGGTGCTGCAGGATGGTTGTTACCCTCATGTCAGAGGCTGTGCAGCCCTGTGGTTAAGGCCCAGTTCTTCTCCCAAATCCTTCTTTCAACTCCTAGCTCCTGGTTGTGAGGTCTTAGGAAGACACTTTACTTCTCTGAGCCCCAGTTTCCTCATCTGTGAAATAAGGAAATGAAACTCTTCCTCCCGGGTGGTTTGAGGGATTAATTAAAAGGTATTTACTACATTGCTTGAATACAGGAAGCACTATAAAACAGTTACTGTTTTTCTGAACATCAAATGAGATACTGTATTGTAAACTGCCCAGAACTCAGAGTGGATGGTCAGTCCAAGTAATCCCCCTTTTCTATATGTAACCAAGGCTTCAAGAAGGCTGTGACAATGAAAAGGTTGAGGGCCCAGGACTGGTGGGAAATCTCCTCAAACAGAAGACATTCTAGAGCTAAGATTTATTTTTTCAAGGAAGAGTCTTAGCAGGTTAGGAGGAGAAAAGCTAGACAAAGGTGCCAAGAAATGGTAGTTATGTCACCATTTGCATCCTGACAATTAAAACATCCTGGCACCTCAGGGGACCCTGGGAGAGCAAGCCAGTCTGGTGACTGAGTGTGCCAGTGAGTGCACTGGAGCTTTCCCCAGGAGAAAGTGGGCTGCAGGTCTTCTCTCACCCATTGTTGGGGAGACAGCCTGGGTATGGGCTGGGGTCAGCTGGCAGAGCTGACATAACTGCCTATATCTAGGCACTTTCCTTCCTAACTGGAAGTCAGAATGTCCGAAAGAGAGTTAGTTGCCATCCATTGAACCTGGCCACCCATGAAAAGTGATGGGGAACAGAGACTGGGCTGGGATTCCTCTGCCCTAACCCCTCCTGCATCCGCAGTCAACTCTTTCCCCCACTGGTGAGGTCTCCTGTGCTCTCTTCCCACACCAGCTGGCTTTGAGCGAGCTGCTAAGCCTCCTGGAGCTCTGGTTGTCCAGTTTGTGTGATATTTACTTTGATGCTCGAGGATGCAACATGCATGAAGCACCAAGCTCGATGCCTGCTGCAGAGCATGTGCTTGGGAAGAGTCTTACAGTCTCACAGTGGCTGGCTCAGGAGTACCCTGGACCAAAGCCATTGATTTCTTCCTTCCCACACTTCAGCCTACAACTCTCCTCATCCTTCTGCCACTGCCATTTGGGGGACACCATAACATCACCCAGGTCACACGCTAAACATTAGTTCTAAAACAAGCAACCTGAGCAAAAATTCCCAATAATGGTCCTGCTTCAGGGTTTCATTTAGGTACTTTCATGGAGGGACTTGACAATGTCTCAGCGCCTTTTTCCTCTTAAGTAAACATGAGGAAAGGGACCTGGGCAAACACAAATCCAGCTGATATGGAGGGATAAAGAGCTCAGGATCCTGCAAGAGCACCTAACAAGCTGATTAGCTCCTCCCTTTCTGATCCAGCACCTCCTAGATTTGCAAAGGAAGCCAAGAGCCATATGTGAAACCTACAGCAAAGGGCCAGGAGACCCACCACCTAACTCACGCCTGGCTCTTTCCCGTTAGTTCTGTTGTGCTTTGGATAAGTGGCTTCAAAATGGAAATCTCCTAAACCCCGACCACATTGTATATTATACCAGTCTGGTAGGTTACTAAGTTCATGGTAGAGCATAACTGATATGTCAACATACATTTCCCGATAGAAGTCAGCATGTTCATCAACAGCAACCAGGAGTGCAGGGGGAGGGGAGAGGAGAGAGGGAAATCTGCTTGTGAGTCACTAACACCAGAAAGTACTCCAAGGGTGCCCTGTGAGAGCCTGGATGGTGGCAAGACAACTGTGTATGAACTGTCATCATTTCCTGGGGCGTGGACCTGAAAGACCCCAACAGAGCAATAGGAAGGAAGTGAACAAATCCTCACAGGTGTCCTAATGTGAGAGAGAACAAAGAGAGTGCCATGATCTTCATGCAAGATGTCACAGTGACCTGTGGTGTCTTCCACCACATCAAAGTTCACCTAGTCCACAGTCACAATGAGGTTAACAGCTGCACCTCAGCTACTCAAAGGTAGAGGAAGCAGCCATGGAAGCAGCATATGGCTCTGTCCTGTGGGTCACTATTAAACAGCAGGAATGAGGACAATTCATATAATGCTCTAATAAATCCCATGCCTAAAGAATTCTTCCATGTCTTATTAAAAATAAAAATATGAAAGAAAATTAGAGTGAAGCAGAAACAGATGGATGAGAGAAGTCAAGGAGGATGAGCATGGAGATCCCAATGCTTGCACCTTGCTTAAAACATACTGTTGAATCCAGAAAAGCTAAGAAGCCCAATCATCTCCTGAAAATCTAAGCCAAACACACTATTAGGTGAAGACCACCTTTTAAATTCCTCATCACCTGCAGATATTTCTTGTGTCACACACACACACACACACACACTCCTGGAGACCTCATGGACGGCCCAAGTGATATTGCATTACGCCGAGACTGGCTCTAGAGATTTCTAGAAGATTCTTCTTAAACAAAACATGCTAAAAGGCAAGAGAATGTGGGTATTTCAAGAAAGATCCATGCTCAGGATTATTTGCTTATAACCAGAGAATGGGTGTACACAGACCCTCCCCAAGAGATACATTTTTGTACAATGAAAAATTCCATTTCCTATTTCTTCTTAACTTTGTTTCCTAATCTACATGCATCTTCTCCCTTCCTCCATGGGCAAGACAAATCCATAGTATGTTCTTCTGTCTTGAGTCATGTAGGTCTCCTGTTTTTGTGGATTTTTAAAAATTTTATTTTACATTTATAAAAAGTGTTCTTATAATCTGAAACCTTTACCTATCCAAATCATTCCTGATTTCCCACCCACATCTTTCATGACCTTCCTTCTCCCTCTCTGCCACTTTCCTTGTTTGTCAATGTTCCATATGAAATTCAATAGGGAGGAAAGAGTTAGATGAGGACTTCCATCATCTCTCCATCTGGAAACTCGGGCTTGTGAAGCAAGCTGCTGACACGGCCTTTGTGATCAGGTGCCTTCCCGTGGCCAGGAGAGTTCTCTGCCAAATAGAAGGGGGACATCAGAATGGCTACTTCCTTAAGAGGGGTATAGCTTACACAATCTCTCTCTAATGGAACCACTTCAGACCTCATCACTCGTTCAGAATGCTCCCTCGCCACAGGTGCAGCAAGGTAAGGCCACATACAATTGAGACATCAAGTGGAGAAGAGCTCAGTGTTGTAAAGTACACACAGTGTACAGTATAGCCCTGAAGTTCATCCATGAGGATGGTGATGGGAAAGGATGAAGTGAGTGAAGGTGAAATTGGAACTTTGTAGGGAACACTTCACACCCATCCTCCCTCCTACTCATTCATTCAAAACTATCAGGTGCACCTGCCAGGTATGTTTTACATGCTCCCTGCCATACTTGGAAAAGTCCATCCCAAGAATTAAATCTTTCCAAAATGACAATACTATTTATTTGTGTACTGTGGAAGGTGAATTAAAGACCACCTTGGAGGACAGTTAACGTATATATAAAACAGGCCCCACCTCCACAAAAGCATTTCTGAAAAGGGCTCTCCCCATGATGTGATTAGTCTCAATTCAATACTCTTTCCCTGGACACTTCTGGTCCTACCACAAAGCTCACACCTCCCAAGGTGTCTTCTCTCGTATGCTCTAAAAAAGCCACTCACTAGTATGGTGCCAAGGGCTACGCCTGAAATTAAGCTACTCTATAGTTAAATGTACCCCCTTCTCCTCCAATAAGGATGTACTCCACTGAAACCTGAAACCTTGATAAGTAAACACCTTAAAGGCATTGTCTATGTCTCTGGTGCCTTTGAAATATCTGGCGCCTAACTGTTGTTGTTGGGTGCTCTTGAGTCAAACTCAATAGCGACCTCATGTGACACAACAGAACTGCCCCATAGGGTTTCCTTGGCTGTCATCTTTACAGAAGCAGATCGCCAGGGCTTTCTCCTGTAGAGTGGCTGGGTGGGTTCAAACAACCAACCTTTCGGTTACCAGTTGAGTGTTTAATCATTGCCACCAGGGCTCCTTCTGGTGTCTGATACTAGCTCCCAAACATACCGGAGGAGACCAATTTTCTAACAGCACTTAGAGGATCCCTTTTCACCCTCCCTCCCTCTCTCAGGCCGGAGAGTTCTATGATTTCCAAGCATACCGTAAAAGAGGGAGGGGGAAACACATACCGGGCTTCTCTCCAGTCCCCCTGGCTACTGGGTGTTTCAGGATAGGGCTGTTGGAGGGAGTCATGCCCAGTCTGCTGCGGGTGGGGAGGGAGGCCATGTTGGGCCAGAAGAATTCAGCACTCTTGTCTGTCTGGGTGCTGCTGTCCTTGCTGCCTGTCTTAGCATGGGCGCTGCTGGCCGATGTGGTGGAAGCTGTAGGAGACAGTGCCGAGGCAGGTGGGGTTGGCAGCATGGGGGCCGAAGAATGTTCATGGTGCTCCTTCCCCAGCAGCAATCCTGAGGGTGGAAGAACAGCTTTTTCACTGCCATCTTTTTTTTTTTTTTTTTCCAAAACTAGTTTTAGAGGTCATTTTATTCTTGGCTGAGGAGTGCTTGGTTCACTAATTCATTCACTAAGCCTTTATTATGGGCCTGATAAAATGCCGAACACCAAAAGAATAAAAAAGAAAGACTTAGTCTCCTTTCATAAATCTCCCTCCAAAATGTCTAACAAGCTCCCAGGTAATGCCGCTGTGGCTGGTCCATTGACCACACTTTAGTCGTCAGGGTCTTTGCACTGGGGGCACCATGTACATCACCTCATTTTACATTTCACAACAGTCCTATATGGCGCTGACTTTCTCTGCCTTACAGATACAGAAATGGAAGCTCAGAAAAATAACATCTCAGAGCTGTAGCACAAATGGGACTCAAACCCATCTATGCTCACTTTGTCACTCTGCTTATAGAAACAAACCCGAGTCTGACAACAATGTTCTGTGGGGAGTGTCAGGCTGAGTAAATCAATAGCCAACCTCTCCCCTGGGGGCCCCTGAGCAATCAGGAAGGTAGACTGTTGCTTGCACCTCTTTCCAGAGTCCATCGGGAAGATGACAAAATCTTTCGGGAACTGTGCCAAACCAAACTAAACCCACTGTCACTGAGTTGATTACTACTCATAATGACCCTATAGGGCAGAGTAGAACTGCCCCATAGTATTTCCAAGGCTGTAATTCTTTATGGAAGCAGATCGCTACATCTTTCTCCAGTGAAGCAGCTGGTGAAACTGTGCAGTGGCCCATAAATATGTACTTCTCCATTGCCCTTCAGAGGGTCCCTGTTTTCATGACACATCAGCACCAATCAGTGTAAGATTCTACACAGAAATGAGAGAAAACGCCAGTGTAGGGGACCCAGTAACTCTCCGTTAGGGTGCTTGGCTTCCAAACTTGGTTAAGATGTGCCTGATACAAGGTCAGCCTGGCTGGGTGTCCAATTGGCTTCTCTCAGGGTTTCCATCAGCCCTAATACATTTTCAATCTCCTTAACCACCCAGTCTGCACATCAGCTCCCAGGCGCTCTAACTGGTTCTTGGACGTGTCCTTGGGAGGGTCTTTGATGATCACATCTGCTGTCCACACATGTCCTCTTTGAAGTGCATTTCCTCTGAGGGCAGGGGCTGCTGAAGTTACCCTGTGGCGGGGACTTCAAACAGAGGTCTGGCTGAAGCCTTTGATCCTCCAACTCTGTTGGGTGCATACTGAAGGCTCTTATCAACCTTTTGGCACGAAGCAGCCAGCCGCAGCCAGCCTCCTCCGGGGTCCTCTGCTCAGGAAAGCTGGCTCTCAGAGAAACAAAACACACGCTGACCCAGGGAAATGCATCAAAGGGTCAAACCTCTGGAGTTGCCATCATGCAGGGGAAGAGTAGGGGACATGTGTCTGGGAATGTTGCATGCACGCAGGACTGGCTCTGCTGCTTCCTCTGAGACTCATCTAGTGGGTCAATGAGCCCCACCCACCCTCACCCCAGGAAACCCATTCATGGCTCAGACCACACTTGCCCAATTCTCCTCAAGATCCTGCCTGTGCAACAACACAACAAGCACAACCTCCACCAATCCCTCATGTTTGAGAGCAATTGTATAAGTGGTCGGAGGCAGAGCCAAGTTGTTCAGAGGCCAGAGGCCTCTGGGCTTTTTCCATTTATGTTGTAAAAGTGGCCTCAACTTTCAACAATAATGGATAGTAATCATGATATGAGTCAACCCAGGGTTAACAGCTACTTCAGTGGTACAGCTTTTAGAATTTATATAACTTCCAGGGGTGATGACCCAATAAACAAGGTAAGCACAGGCTTACCTGTGCTTACTTACTAATCTGCAGGGAACAATTTCACATGAGTTTCACTGTATCTGTGGTAAAAAAAAGATGTGAAACTATTCACTACAGATTAGTAAATAAGAACAAGTAAGCCTGTCCTTACCTATTGGGTAATCTGATACTGAGTGCTTCCACATAAACACAACCAAAGTATGGCTGATTATTCTCCCCATTTTACAGATGAGTAAAGTGAGGCTTAGAGATAGTCAGAGATGTTTCCATGTGCTGTGAGCAGTGGAGCCAGGACACCACACAAACAAGTGTGAAGACTCTCTTGAGACATCATATGAGGCTGCCTCTCAATGTTTGTGTCAATGTCTGCTCTTGCTTTTGAGATCTGAGGCTGAAGGAGGCATGAAGCTCACCTATGCTTCCCTTCCAGGTCTTCTCTTCCTTCTTCTCTTCAGTCAGCTGGCTGCTGGTAAGAGAGGTCTGGCGGGAGTGTGTGCCAGTGGCCGCAGCAATGGATGGGACTGAGCGGGCAGGTCGCAGGCTTGAGGAGTCTGTCTTCCCAGGATCTTTACGGGATCGCTGTTGAAGGACCTTAATCATGGCATCCTTCTCTATGATTTTGGCATGGAGATTTTTAATACTGTAAAATAAAATAGTCATAATAACAAGCTGTTAGTTGAAAAACAAATCTGGTTAGAAAAACATGAAGCAATTCTCTTAGGCTGTGCATGGGATTTTAGTTATAAGTCAGGGATGGAGAGCTAAGTTCAGTATAAGTCTTCAAGCATTTAATAATCTCTAAATTGTGTAATATGGCTCTTTGATAGTAGATTTAAAGAGTGCCCTTTCTCTGGCACCTAGCAAGACTTGAGACTTTCTGGAACCTGAGGAGGTACAGTTAGAATGACTGGGGCCAACTCCAGTGAGCACATTTAAAGGGTCTAGCACTCCTAGGGAGAAGGAGATAGGGAAGCATGTGAACACTGAGGCCTCAGATAGTGTGAGCTTTCAACTAACATCAATTTCTGAGGAACAAAAAAAAAGATGAATAGGTTCTTGGGGAGAAGATAGGCTGACCTCTATCCCACCAGTTATCCAAAAATAAGAACTAGAAAACATTTGAGTTGTTTCAGAACTCTGATAGTAACACTTGAGACCTATCAACCACTAAGCCCAGTCTTCACATCTAGACAGTCTATAAAATAAGAGGCTTAGGTCCCCAGGGTCCACAGATCCTGACAGGTAGTCAAGGGGGCAGGGCAGGCTGATTTTACTATGCCTCAAGCCTACTAGAAATCTTGTTTGACCCAGGACAAGAATGCATTAGCTAATATATAAATTCTGGCTCAAAAACACTAGCCTTTGGAGTATGATCTGATTCCCCTTTCCAGCTCCCTAGAAGTTTTAGAGAGAGAGAGATACCCAGAAATAACATAGGCATCTATATTAGACTTGGCCTCTAAGTTAAAAATGGCATCTGACATGAAATTATCCCAAAGAGACTTCAGGCACGAGTTCCTCTGATGAGAGGAGCCATTTGCTTAGATTTGAGGCTCTCTCTTCTCTCTAGAGCAGACTTGGGGGAGGAGATTCTTTGGAGAGCTCAAGCTCTCCAAAGCCATTCAGACAGGGCAGCAGAAGCAGTCCTCTCTGGAAGGGGCTGGGGGTTCCACACAGGATCCAGAGTGGAGTGGCTAGAGTGGACTTGGTGGCATGGCACACACAAAGCTGTCCTTACGTGTACTCCATGTCCTGACATCTCCTGTTGGCCTGCACCACCTCCTCTTCCTCCTGCCAGATGCGGGCCTCCAGCGAGCTCTCACCATAGCTGCCATTCCGCGAGTGGTTGATGATGGTCGTGTCCCTGACAACACAGGACACACAGAGATCACAGGAAAGCTTTCTTGCTTAGTTCAGCAGAGTTAGGACAGAGGCTGGTATTCATGGTGGAAGACAAACCTGCCCCTTCCTCCTACTGGCTGATAACAGTGCTCCACCTCCACTTCCCCAGCTAGGTTACCCATCTTGTCAGACAGCAGATGCAGAGAGATGTAGATGTCTGTGGGGAGACACAAGTCCACCTACTTTTGCTTCCCTAAATCTCCATATTCCTAATATTCTCTTCCTAAGCTTGTTAGAATTAAGATGGTATCTAAAGAAAACAAAATATAATCTAAAAATAAAAATTCCTTACTCCTTCTAATCACACTGTATACTGATAGTCCCTGACTTACAATGGGGTTGTGATGACTCTGTTGTTAAGTAAGTTCTGATATAAGTCCAATCTCTCTCTTTTTTCTTTTAGTTTTTATAACCTACTTGCTATACAACAGTGTTTTGAACAGTAAATCGTAGCACGTAAATCATAACACTGAACATCTGAGAGTGACCATCTGAGAATTATAACATCAGCAAATTATACATTGTAACACTGTATTTAGTACATATTACTAATGATACCAAAAAAGAAAATAATCAAAAACCAGATGGTCTTAAGTGCAGTTGGTGGTAACTCAAATATGTTGTATGCTGAGGACTACCTGTATTAACCTATCTGGCATGTTATGAATATGGAGATTCTACACTTACAATGCTATAATCTACTTACATGTGGATTTTCTCCTTCTTCTTATCATTACCATATTTGTTTGTGTTTCTAAACTTGTTGTGTGCCACTGAGTTGAATCTGACTCACAGTGACCATGTGACAGAGTTAGAACTGCCCCATAGGGTTTGCTAGGCTGCAGTCTTTATGGGAGCAGATTGCCAGGTCTTTTTCCCACAAAGCAGCTGGTGGGTTCAAACCAAAACTTTTTGGTTAGCAGCTGAATATTTAACCACGACACTATCAGGGCTCTTTTCTATACTTGTATTCTTTCATATTTCCTTTCCTTTCCTTTCTTATTTGCCCAGAGTTAAAGTTTTACTTTTATTCATCACTATAAAGCAGCTATTTCAATATTTTACAAAAAAATGAGGACTTAGACTGGGGTATTAAAAGCTCGTGAGCAGTCATTTAAGATGCAACTATTGGTCTCTTTTCATCTGGAACAAAGAAGAGTGAAGAAAATCAAAGACATATAGAAACAATTAGTCTAAGGGACTAATGGACTACGGGAATTTCAGACTTCATGACTCTGAGACCAGAAGAACTAGATGATGCCCAGCTATAAATGCCAACCACTCGGAAAGGGATCAAAATTGGAGATACTGGATAGAGAAGGAGAAAAATGTGGAACAAAATTCAAAACCATAAAAGACCAGACTTACAGTTTGATAGAGAATGGGGAAACCCCCAAGACTATGGCCCCTAGTTACCCTTCAGGCCTGGAACTGAACTCACTCCCATGACTTAAATTTCAGCCAAATAATAGGCCTACAAGACAAATAGTTATGACAGGTAGATACACTCCAGTCAACCATGGGAGAGTAGAAGGGCAGCATTTGCAGAGGGAGCTAGCTCAAAGGGCAGGAATGCAAAGGAAAGAAGGACAAAGGGAAAAGGTAACCACAGGGAGGAAGTGGGAAGAAAGCTGTTACACTGTGTGATTTCAATCAATGTCACAAAACAAAATGTGTATGAACTGTTGAATGGAAAATGAATTTGCTCTGTAAACGCACCCAAAATGCAATAAAGAAAAAAAAAAACTAGGGGCTTACTAAATATTTATAAACTGAGTGTGATCCTCTTGGGCAGTGAGACTCAAGGCTGAAGTTCTCCTTCGTGCCTGCGTTCTACCTCATGTTTTGTTGTATGGGCTGCTGCCTAGGATTCAGGTCAGTTCAGTGTAACAAATATGCTGGGTGCCAGGGTAGAAAGATGGAGAAGACACTCACACTACCCTTGAATCCTAACCTTGGGAAATTCAGATGAGGTTGGTGGAGTGAGGGAAGGGGACCGATAGAGAGATTAAAAAGCAGTTTAGCTGGAAGCAGGTGTCTGAAAATAACTGGTCAAAAATAACTATTCCTGTCACTAGTTTTGTCAACTTAATTGCTCCTAATTAACAACAATTAGTAAAAATAAGGTAATTGTACCATCTAAGTGATACATCTTAGGCTAAAAGGCACAGTAATGTCTCTAATTATGTGAAAATTAAATTAATAAGAAATGATTCAGCTGAGTATTTCACATCTTTTAATATCACACTCCAATATTACAATCATATTAGAAATTGTAATGTTCTTTTCTAGAACACCGCAAAACAGCAAAAAGATACCCAAACCAGAGAAAGACACCACTAAAAAAAGAAACTACAGACCAATATCCATCATGAATATAGATGCAAAAATCTTCAACAAAATCCTAACTGAAAGAATCCAACAACATATAAAAAAAAAATACATCATGACCAAGTGGGATTCATCCCAGGTATGCAAGAATAGTTCAACAATCAATGCAATCCACCACGTAAACAAAACAAAACAAGAACCATATGATCATATCAATCGATTCAGAAAAGGCATTTGAGAAAATCCAACACCAATTCCTGTTCAGAAGTCTTAGCAAAATAGAGATAGAAAGGAAAATTCTCAACATAATAAAGGGCATATATGCAAAGCCAACAGCCAACAATACTGTTAACCAAGAAAGGCGCAAAGCATTCCCCTGGTGAATGGAAACCAGACAAGGATGTCCTCTATCACCACTTTTATTTAACATTTATTTAAGTCCTGTTTTTGTTGTTGTTGTTTGCTGTTGAGTCGGCCCCGACTCATAGTGACCCCTCCTTGGGTTTCCGAGGCAGTATCACTACGAAAGTAGGATTGCCCAACGTTCCTTCCGAGGAGTGGCTGGTGGGTTTGAACCGCCAGCCTTCTGGTGAGCAGTCAAGTGCCTTAGGCACTATGCTATCAGAGCTCCTATTTAAGTCCTAGCTAGGGGAAATAAGGCAAGAAAGAGAAATAAAAGGTATCCTAGTTGGCAAAGAAGAAGTAAAGCTATCTCTATTTGCAGATGACATGATCCTATATATAGAAAACCCAAGAGACTCAGCAAAAAAATTACTGGAACTAACAGAAAGGTTCAGCAAAATGTCAGGATACAAGGTAAACATACAAAAATCAGTTGGATTCCTCTACATCAACAAAGAGGCCTCTGAAAAGGAAATAAGGAAAACAATACCATTTACAATGTTGTTGTTGTTATGTGCTGTTGGTCGGACCTGACTCATAGCAACCTCTCCTTGGGTTTCTGAGGCAGTATCACTATGGAAGTAGATTGCCCCATCTTCCTTCCGAGGAGTAGCTGGTGGGTTTGAACTGCCAGCCTTCTGGTTAGTAGTCAAGTGCTTAGGCACTATGCTACCAGTGCTCCTACCATTTACAATAGCTACCAAAAAGAAAAAATATTTAGGAATAAATCTTACCAGAGACACAAAAGACCTATACAAAGAGAACAACAAAACACTACTACAACAAACTATAAAGGATCTATATAAATGGAAGAACTTGCCTTGTTCATGGATAAGAAGACTGAATATTGTGAAAATATGAATATTACCCAAAGCATTCTACACATTCAATGCAATCTCAATCCAGATAACATCAACATTTTTTAAGGTTATGGAAAAATCAATTATTAATTTCATATGGAAAGGGAAGAGACTTCGAATAGGCAAAGCACTGCTGAGGAAGTAAAACAAAGTAGGAGGTCTCACACTCCCAGATTTCAAAACCTACTCTACAGTCACAGTAGTTAAAACAGGATGGTATTTGTACAATGATAGACAGATGGACCGATGGAACATAAACAAAAACCCAGAAATACCCATCCATCTATGAACAGCTGATCTTTGACAAAGGACCAAAACCCATTAAATGGGGGAGAGATAGCCTCTTTAACAAATGGTTCTGGCAAAATTGGATATCAACTTCCAGAAAAATGAAATAAGACCCACACCTCACCCTACACACAAAACCAAACTCAAGTTGGATCAAAGACTTAAATGTAAAAACCAAAACTATAAAGCTCATCAAAGATAAAATAGGGGCAAATCTAGGGGCCCTAATCTATGGCATAAATCGACTATAAAGCATAACCCAGAATGCACATGAGGTAGAATAGAAGCTAGATGACTGGGACCTTTTAAAAATTATATTCTTATGCGCATTGAAAGACTTCTCCAAAAGGGTAAAAAGAGAACCTACAGATTCGGAGAAAATATTTGGCTATGACATATTTGACAAAGGACATATCTCCAAAATTTATAGAAAATTTCAACACTTGAACACCAAAAAGACAAACAATCCAATTCAAAAATGGGCAAAGGACATCAACAGACACTTCACTAAACATGATATACTCATGGCCAACAAACACATGAAGAAATGCTCACAATCATTAGCCATTGTTGTTGTTGTTGTTATAAGCTGTCGAGTTGGCCCTGACTCATAGCTACCCCTCCTTGGGTTTCCAAGGTGGTATCACTACGAAAGTAGGATTGCCCAACCTTCCTTCCGAAGAGTGGCTGGTAGGTTTGAACCACCAGCCTTCTGGTTAGCAGTCAAGTGCCTTAGGCACTATGCTACCAGAGCTCCTAATCAGCCATTAGAGAGATGCAAATCAAAACAACAATAAGATATCATCTCAGTCTGCAATAAGAGCAAAGTTCAACAGGACAGAAAATAACAAATGTTGGTGAGGTTGCTGAGACTGCAAAATAGTACAACCATCGCGGAAAACAGCCTGGTATTTCCTTAAAAAATTGAAAACAGAAATACCATTTGATCCAGCAATTCCATTACTAGGTATATACCTTAAAGAGGTGAGAGACAGGACACGAACAGACATATGCATACCCTTGTTCATCGCAGCACAATTCATTACAGCAAAGAGATGGAAACAACCTAAATGCCTATCAACAGATGAATGAATAACCAAACTACGGTACATTCACACAATAGAATATTATGCTACGTTAAAGAATAATGAAGAATACACGAATCATCTCACAACGTGGATGAATTTGGAAGACATTATGCTGAGTGCAGTAAGTCAATAACAGAACGACAAATATTGTATGAGTCCATTACTGTAAAAAGACAAGGAAAGGTTTACTTAGGGAAGGAATCTCATTTTGTAGGTTACCAGGGATGGGAGGGAAAGGGAAGGAAAGTTTAAGACTAGTTGGGGGTCACATGTTGATTTAGGTGAGGGGATGGACAGTATGGAAAGAGTCTGTGACCAGCATGACGACACGGGGGAAAGGAAGGACATGGAAATATGCACATAAGATATAGACAACAGAGGCAAATAACAGTATATGTCAGTATATAATGATACTGCATTACCACTAACACCAAACACCAGGCTACAGATAAATGCATAGACAAGTGAGAAGATCAGGTGGGGGTTGGAGAACAAGAATATATCCTAGACCAAGGATAGATTTAGCTGGAAAAAAAAAAAAAAAGAAGTCCTTCTGTTACCCATTTCAAGGACAGCTATCATTTAATGAACATTTACTTAATGTCAGGGACTGGGAAAGCATACCACACACAACATCTCACTGATTTCTTACAACTTCGGAGGTAGATATTACTATTCTCATTTGACAGATGAAGAAACTGGGTTATATGACTTTTCTAAGGATCCCCAGTTTGAATGCTGAAAATAGATTCAAACCTAGATATTTAAGACTTCAAAGCCAATGCATGCCCTTCACCATTCGTCTACACTCCTGGAGGCTCTGTTTGTCTTTATGAAGGAGGCTTCAGCAAAGATGCATGGAGATAAATAAACCAATAGGAGTGTTCGTTTGAGAATGTGGCTGAATAAAGCAAAATTATGGCTGAAAATAAATCATAAAACCAAATAATTCAGAAAGCAACTAAAATGCTTTAAATATACCTACAAAAGTATAAATTCACTCTAAGGTACATAAAAATCTAAGGTATAAAGATAAAAATAGGAATCAATGGCTAGAAGCACTCATTTTCAATCAACGTACTTTTGGAGAATTCGCTGAGAGTTACAGATTCAAAAATTCCTGTTTATACTGCCAAATAAGGACAGCAGGCACAATTAGAAGAACATGACTTAGAGACAAAAAAAAAAAAAAAAAAAAAAATTACAATCCTTTGAAATCTGTAAAATGTTACAAGATCATCCTCAAACAAAACAGCCCCCAACCTCTCAAAATTCTGGTAAATGGTCCAAACATGCATAAAGATAGCAAAACCAATTGATGCATAAAAATTATTTGTTAAAAACCATTGCTTATAACTGTGAAGTATGTGTTATTGGTGAAAAGTCACAAAATGAATGGCTGGAAATGCCTATTTTACCCTATGTATCTGCAGCTTGTTAGCATTTAGATAAGAGCTCAGAACTCTGACCTTTTCCAAAAACTCTTCATTTTCCTGCTCTCTCCTTCTCTAGCAAAGCTGAAATTATAGAGGTTTTCTTTGAAAAAATATTAAAATTGGAACTATAAAACCTAATCTTCTCTGAACCTATTTTCCCCTGAGAATGTGGGAAGAGGTGGTCTATAATAGGGAGAGTACTTTTCCACAGAATTACTCAATGCTCAATAGATACATATGGAAGCATGGAAGGGAGGAAGGGAAGGATGGCAGAAAGAGACTCCATCCATCCATCTGGGACTCCAAACAGGACAGGGTAGGAGAACAACAAAAGGGCCCCTGGTGGCACAATGGTTAAGCACTTGACTACTAACTGAAAGGCTGGTGGTTTGAAGTCCATTCTGCAGGAAGAAAGACCTGGTGATCTGCTGCTGCAAAGCTTACAGCTTTGAAAAGCCAGTGGAGGCAGTTCTACTCTGTCACATAGAGTTGCTATCAGTTGGAATTGACTTGATGGAACTTAACAACAATAACATGAAAACATGTTTGGATAAATCCTATGAACTCTGTGTTTCTGGGAGAGGTAGAAATTTTTCCCTTGCGTGAAGGATAATAAATAAGGCTGGGCCTAGAATAATGTCAGCAGGTAGACTGTTTGGAGTCTGTGAGGTTCTATTCACACCCTAGCCAGCCACGTCCCTGACCCAACCCACCACAGGGGTCTACGCTTCAGACCTGTTCATTCCCCAACTTCAGATTTTACATTCCAGTCCCATTCATCCCCTCAGGGCCCTGGATAGCAAACACACATCTAATCTGATAAATCAACAGGAGCTAAGACAAAACAAATAAAGGGTCCTGTGTCATCCTTCCATGGCAACAAAATTAAACTGCTATTGGGACTTTAGCATCCTCAGCCAAAGGAATGTGGCCAGGTTCCCTGCTCTTAACCATAATTTCCATTTCACACATGAGGTAGCTGATACTGAGAAAAGCCTGTACAGGATCACACACTTCTCGTTATTGACTGAGAGAGAAGCCTTGATGACCTGAGGGCTCCTGTCTCCCCATCCAGGTTTTTTTCCAGGGCAGCATGGGCAACCAGCAATAGACCAAATCCAGCAAAGAAGGTCACATTCCTCCATAACTTTATGATTATCTATGCTCTTGGGAGCTCTGGTGGTGTAGTGCCTAAGGCATGTGACTGCTAACCAGAAGGCTGGCTGTTCAAACTCACCAACTACTCCTCGAAAGGAAGAGTGGGCAATCTATTTCCATAGAGATATCACCTTGGAAACCCAAGGAAGGATTGCTATGACTTGGAAACGACTTGACAGTAGTGACTTTATGTTTTTTATTTAATTCTCCTCTTTGTCAGAATAGAGAGGTAATTAAGTTATTAACTTAGAAAACCAACATAAAATTAAATATTTCCAAGAGCTTCACTGTTATCACCCAGACATTGTAGGGAATGAACTGGAGGCTGCAGCTTCCCTCCAGTTTTCGGACCACAACTTCCCTCCAGCTCTCAACCATGACTCTAGACTTTGCCACACAGCATATACTTTAGGTCTATTCCATCTTTCAAAGTCTTGCTCAGATGGAATAATGTAGGTTGTTATCCCTCACAGCACAGACAGACATAAATTCAATACCTGAATTCTAAAAAATGACTCCCAAATGGTCGTTTCCCACATGAGTTTGAGGTCTTTCTAGTTGTGAGTGTGCCCAGTGAAGCATATACGCCCACATGATGTGGTACTGCTTTCTCTTTAGAACCTGGAAGCAACATCTGGGAACACTTCTTTACTTGAATATTAAAGCCCATAATAAGCTTATAAAGTATCCCCCAACCAACAGACCTTCTCATACTCATTAAAGAAGAAACAACATGTCCCAAGGAGATGAGAGTACTGAAGATATAACCAGTTTACCACCTTAGTTTTTTAGTCATCTTGACTAATTCAGGTTCTACCATCCCAAATGGTCTAAAAACAGACCTTATTAAGAAGTCCAATTTTGGTGAATTCCAGACAACTCTGAATTAAACACCCAATATAACTTACAGGCAAAAAAGCTCACTGGGTAGGGAGCTTGACTGGTTCAATGCAGAGCCATTCAAACATGGGTTGCAATTTTGCCTGCATATGAAATCCAGCAATCTGAGGAAACCCCCCTGCTTGCTCACAAAACAGTATAATTTAACAGATAGTTGGTGCCTTCCGTGAATTGCTGCACAGTTGAGCTAATTTTTACAGAAGAATAAGGCAGTGCTTCCACAAAAAGGAAATAAAAGCAATCAAAGTGATAACTGACAGCAGCAGAAAATGATTTCAAACTGAGAATACAAGCTTTATAGTCAAATAGATCTCAGTCTGTCATGTGGCTCCACACTTGCTACCAATGTGATTGAGAAAAAACTGCTGAACCTCGATAAGCCTTGTCTGCTTTACCTGTAAAAGGCCTATTCTTGGGGCTTTTAGGAGGACTAAACACACTTGTTTGGTCCATGACACATATCCAATGTTTAAAAAAGTTATAAAATATACTTTCACAACATCATTCTTAATGACTCCAGAAGTCATAATTCCATGTGTGGATGTACCTTAAATTATCAAATGAGTCCCCTGTAGTGGACCCTAACTCAAAAAACTCACTGCCATCGAGTTGGAGCCAATTCATAGTAACCTCTCCTTGCGTTTCCAAGGCAGTATCACTATGGAAGTAGATTGTCCAACCTTCCTTCCGAGGAGTGGTTGGTGGGTTTGAACTACCAGCCTTCTGGTTAGCACTCAAATGTCTCAGGCACTATGCCACCAGAGGTCTTGTAGTGGACCCTAGGCTGTCTTAAATGTATTGTTATTTTCAACAGCACTAGAATGAGCATCCTGGGACACAAATCTTCAGGTATTTATTTATATAATGATTTCCTTAAGATAATGGTCTAGAACTGAAATTCTGGAACCAAAGGGGAGATACGTATTGCCAAATTATCTTCCAGAAACGTCACATCATCTTGCCACCCCATCAGCACTACAACTGGCTTTAAATTTTCACTGACCTCACTTCCAGAGGGGTCTTGGGACCTATGTGGACGCCCAGTGTTTATACAACCACCAGAGTTAAGCTGCTCTCACCTCTCTGCTGCAGCAGTGGCTGCGGCATTCATGGCAAAGTGTCTAATGGTGCTCTCCTCCAGATACTTTTGCTCCCACTTGGTCATGTCAGCTTCCAGGGCCAGGATCCGCTCTTCCTTCTCCCTGACCAGTTCCAGGAGGGCTGGGGCATTGTATTCTGGTATGCTGGCTGGCTGGCCATTTCCATGTTTCTGGACAAGTAGGAGAAATAACATCTTGACACTTAAAATGGGCTATAAAGTAGACATATAAACCATGTCTACATAGTTACCCAAGATAGAACACACACAACAATTCATGGTTGTTATGGACTGAGCTGCATCCCCCAAAAGATATATGGAAGGGAAGTCCTAACCTGTGTACCTGTACATGTGACCTTGTTTAGGGAAACTGTGTTTTTCTTTGCAGATGTTAGTTACCAGCAAGGTTAATGAGTTAATATCAGAGTAAGGTGGGTCCTAGTCCTAACTGCCTCTGAGTGGTGTCTTATAGAGTAGCAAACAGGCACAGACACAAAGACACACAGAGGAAGACAGAAGCTATGTGAAGATACATCTATAGGCCAAGGAATGCCACAAAACATCTGGAGCTACCAGAAACTGAAAAAGACAGAAAGAAAGCTCCCCTAGAACTAACAGAGAGAACACAGTCTTGTTAACATTTCTAGTTCAGACTCCCAACCTCCAAAACTGTGAGAAATAATTTCTGTTCTTTAAAACCACTCACTCTGTGGTATTTTTTATGGCAGACCTAGGTATCTAAGACAATGGTTCATCCAGATACTAGAGGATATTCATACACATTAAAAACCAAACTCACTGCCATCAAGTTGTTTCCAACTCATAGAGACCCCATTTGGGTTTCTGAGGCTGTAAATCTCTATGGAAGTAGATTGCCCCATCTTCCTTCCACAGAGTAGCTGGTGGGTTTGAACCACTGATCTTCTGTTTAACAGTCAAGTGCCTTATCACTACACCACCAGAGCTCCATGTGTTGTCTCCCTCTCTCCGTATGTATAAACTGAACTCAGTAAGCTCTAACCACCAAGCTACTTAACTCCCTAAATTTCTGTATGTCATTTAATTCTTGCTGAAGCTCTATGAAATGTTGTTGCTGTTATGTGCCGTTGAGTCAGCCCCGACTCATAGCGACCCCTCCTTGGGTTTCCGAGGTGGTATCACTATGGAAGTAGATTGCCCAACCTTCGTTCTAAGGAGTGGCTGGTGGGTTTGAACTGCCAGCCTTCTGATTAGCAGTCAAGTGCCTTAGGCACTATGCTACCAGAGCTCCTGCTCTATGAAATAGAAATATTATCCCAATTTTACACAAGAGAGAACTAAAAATTATTTAACCATAGAGTGGTTAAATAAATTGCTCAGTGTCTCTCAGCTAGTTAGTAGTAGGGTCGGATTCCAACCCAAGTCTGTCTGGCTATCCAGCTCAAGATCTGTGGTGTTTCCAATGTTCTGCAGTTGATTTACACAAAAGGCAATAACAGGAACTAAATCTTGGCCTCCTGGTCTAGAGCTTTTTCTCCAGAGTCCAAAGAAATGATTCCAGTTCTGCTGTTTCCCCTGAGGTTGAAGATAATGAACACAGACAACAGACGTGAGAGTAACATGGCCTAACACATGTGTTCTCCCAGCTGCAATGTTCTCATCTGTACAACAAAGATATTAATACTTGCCTCCTTTAAGGCCTATTAGGAGAGTCAAATAAGATAATGCATACAGAAGCATTTGATAAAGTTCAAAGTGCTAAACAAAGTAAAGTGCTACCACAACACCCCTGATGCAAGTCAATCTCATTTTCAGCTCATTCTTTCCATCTGCATCAGTAAAAGGGGAATTAAAACATCTGCTGTCTTATTTGAGGAGTCCCTGGGTGGTGCAGTTTATGTGCTTGCCCGCTAACTGCAAGGCTGGATGCTTGAGTCTACCCAGAGGCACTGTGGAAGAAAGGCCTAGCAATCTACTTTGACAAAACTGAAAACTATGCAGCAGTTTTGATCTGACACACATGGTAGGAATGAATAGGAATCTACTCCTTGGCAACTGGTTTGGTTTGGTTTCTCAGTCTCAGATTTTTAAAATTCAAGTATAGACTTTCCTCTAAACAACATAGCTTAGAGGACTATGGGTTTTGAGGAGTTTCTGACTTCAGGCCAGAAGTAGAGATGAGCTGTCTTAAGGTAAGAAGCCCCAGTCCTTGTACAAGCCAGGCTCCCTGGTACTCATGGGGAAATGATTTTACCACCGCTATTCTATGTCCTGGGACACATTTTTTCCTGCTGTTTTCCAGATCACAAATTTTAAATGCAGAGCTGGTTGCAAGGTGAGAGGTATCTGAATTTCTTCCCCCAAACCACATAATGCCCTGGATAAAGAAAAAAATGGTGAGCTACCTACAGCAACAGCTGGGCAGTTGCTGCACTGATGGAATCCAATCCTACCACAGAGAACAAATAAGCCCACGGGCTTTTTGTAAACCATATGTTTCTATCCACTTTTTTAAAGGCACACATACAAATTTTTCTAGTAAGTGGAGGCTTTCAGATGACTAACATTTTAAGTGTGAATACAGTGGAAGGCACGTACTTGTCCTTATCTGACCTGTACAGGAAGTCACTGTCCCCACCTGGCCAGGCACTGGGACCAGGCAAGAGGACAGATGAACCAGCTCATCAAGATGAGATGCTCCCCTATTTTTAGAAACTTTCCAAGGGAAAGCTTCCACAGCCTCACTAAGCTGCCATCTATGCTGGTCAGTTACTATCTGAATCCCCTGAGTTGCCATGTAAGCTGGCTTATTTCTGCAGGATCCTCTTGACCTCACATGAGATCATGACAACTCCTCACAGGCCCTCCTAATTCAGGTCATGAGGAATTATCTAAATAAATGCATGCATTTCAACATTCAAACTACAGGCATAGCATGGTCTAATGGGTAAATGGGCTAGCCAGAAAAACAGACTGAGGGTCAGTCAGGGTGGCTGCTGCTGCCCATTCAGTGACCAGGCAAATATTGACTGAGCCTGTACCGTGTACTGGAGGCTGATACAACAGTGAACAATACAGAGAACATCACTGTGTTCACAAAGGGGACATGTCCTCATTAGCTACATGATCTTGGGGTTTCTTGACTTCTTTGTGCCTCAGTGTCCTTCTCAGGAATAGTCTCCCCTCCTCTCATTTACCTCACAACACTACTGTGGAAGTTAAGACTTGCAAACATTATTTTGAACTCCTTGTTAAAAAACTTAAAGTTGTAAATTCTTAAAAATGTCTATTTCCTCACCCTATTTTTATTTCTTTCATTGTCCTCCCAGTTTCTAATGATATCAAAGTAGTACACTTCACCTCCCCAGTAGAGAAAAAATTACTTATAATGAGAATCTGTTAACTGAGAGCTGCTTTTTCCTGTTAGTCTTGTTGTCCTGACCCATCTTTTCCCTCAATCAGTTATATACTTCTGTCACCTTTTTTCAGTGGGACTGGCAATGGTGGCGTAAGGGAGGAATTTGGAAGAGGGTACCGACAGTACTCTAAGCCTTCAAATGACCCCAAAGATGATGATAGTAAGGACAATCATCGTTACTCCTTTGTCAATTTCTAAGTGTCAAGCATTGTGGTAACGACTTGGTGTAGGTTTTTCATATTTAAAGTTACAAGTATGGAGTAAGTATAATTTATTGCCCCCATTTCATAGACAAGGAAGTAGAAGCTCAGAGAGATTACTTGCCCTCACTCACTGTTGTCGAGTTGGATCCGACTCATAGCAACCCCTCCTTGGGTTTCCAAGGTGGTATCACTATGGAAGTAGATTGTTCAACCTTCCTTCCGAGGAGTGGCTGGTGGGTTTGAACCCCCAGCCTTCTGGTTAGCAGTCAAATGCCTTAGGCACTACGCCACCAGAGCTCCCTTACTTGCCTTAGGTTGTCATTCTTCCTGTAGGAGGAGGTAGGATTCAATGCGGGTGGATCTGACTCTGGAGCTCATGCTCTGAATTAGTACATGATTCTAGGTCACTTTGTTTACTGCAGTGTACCGACCCCTCTAGAAGGTTCCAGGACACCTCTCAGGAGTAAGTGGGGCTCTCTTGGGGTTTCTAGTTGGTAGAGGAGGACAGGTGAAGGGGCTGTCCCCTGGTATCCATCTGAAGGGCAGAGCCCTTCTGAGGGGTGCAGATTCAATGGATACTCTAAACTGCTCTCTCCAAAGTATGTTCAGAGTAATGCCCCAAGGGATGTGGCAAGGCAGTGTGGTCTTATTCCTTATTTGAAGGTGAAGATGAGGAAGGGCTTTGTTATAGTGTGATTTCAGTGGGCTCTCTAGTGGGGTTGTATGAGCAGACAAACGCCTCAACGACTTGGAACAGATGACCATGGTGTGGCATTGGCTGCAGAAGCCTGTCCTGTGGGTTCTCATTTGAAGGTCACCCAAGCCAAGTGATGGCAGGCAGATAGATGAGTTGCACACAGGTGAGTGAGGTAGGAGGAAAATCAGAGAGACCCAGATGCCCTGTCTGGGGCTCTGTGCTGAGACCTCTGTGCTCACCACACCAGTCATGGGGACTAGACTGTTATCCAGGTGGACTTGAGTTTGGCAAAACTTAACCCCCATGGAACTAGTTAAATACTCAAAGTTTTTTGGTAGACTTTTTTGTTGTTATTGTTATTATTAACATTTTTTTTTTTTTTACCTTACCTGGTTATAAAATAATGTATGTTAACTGAGAACATCAGAATATGAAGACATACTAAAGGCAAACTCATCTTTTTAATGAGTAGGCAAGAGTATCAGGAAAATCTCTAAGTGTGTTTCATATCAGAGACAGATTAATATTCTCATTAAAAAAAAAAACACAACTGTAATGTTATTTTTAAGGAAATACTCAGCATCAAAATTTTGTTTAACTCTAAAGATTATCTTTTCCCTTCCTGGGTCTTGTGTCAGCCATAAATAGCTTGGATCACTTGTTATTGTTGTTGTTATGTGCCGTCGAGTCAGACCTGACTCATAGCAACCCCTCCTTGGGTTTCTGAGGCGGTATCACTAAGGAAGTAGATTGCCCAACCTTCCTTCCGAGGAGTGGCTGGTGGGTTTGAATCACCAGCCTTCTGGTTAGGCACTATGCTCCTAAAGAAAATCCAAAATTCAAGTGGAGTAATTCCCTGGAGAGCACAACTCTGAAATACCCATCCTCTGCTGGCATGTCTCAATCTGTCTGCAACATGTAGATACAGCAGCAGTGCTGTATCTGTGGGTAGGAGGGGGTGATGTGCATTGGGTGTCTGCATGTATATAATGAATTGCCCTCTGTGGCATAGCTACACAATCAAATGATTCTAATGTCACATTTCTTCTTTGTGATGCAGAACGAGGATAACAAGTTGAGTCTGGTCTCACAGCATTTAAAATAGGAGATCTAAGGATAAGTAATCTAACTGTAGGGAGTGGATAGCATCTTAACTGGAAAATGGAAAAGAACATTCTTTCCTTTCTTTTTTTTTTTTTTAATTTTATTATGATTTGGGTGAAAGTTTACAGAGCAAATTCATCTTCCATGCAGCAGTTCACATACACTTCGTCTCATGACATTGACTGCAATCTCCCACAATGCAACAGCTCTCCTCCTACTTCCTCCCCATAGCCTCTTCCTCCCTGTGTCTTTCTCTCCCATGCACTCCTGCCCCCTGACCTGTTTCCCTGTGCATCACAGCCCTTTTATTCTCCCATGATTGATCTCACCAAGGAGTGTATCTACCTGATGTAAATAGTAAAAGAACATTCTTTTGCTCTAAATATTGAGATGGGTCCATTTTGTCACCTGAAAACTCACAAGTATCTACCGTGTGATCAGCACAATACCTGGCACCAGAGAAGTCCTGCCCTAAAGGAGGTGGGCGTTTCAGGTTTCAGTAACCGAACAACAAAGAACAGTTGAAGGGTGTAGGTAACTTAAGTGCCAGGGTATGTGGCATGGGTTATAAGAAAATCAGTTCAGAGAGTGTCCCATCCTTCCTTTCAAGGTATCAACTAAGCCAAGATAGTGGGAAGGTTTCTTAATTTTCTGAACAACCAGGCACACACATCCAGAGGGAACTGTATGCACCTACAATGTGAAAGATTAGAAGACAGAGGTTGAACTGGCCTGAAGTATGCTTTCAAGTGTTTCGACCACAACCACTATGCCCTATTCAGCAGATAAGTCCACAGAGCCAGGCTGGTGCTCTTCTGGCATTCCAATTTAGAACACACCCTTCATCACCAGTGCACAAGGGCTTTGCCCACCACACTGGAGTGGTGACACGCAAGCCCAGGCTCACTCTAGAGCCCAGTCTATAGTAGCTACACAGCAATCCTGCAGGACTTCCCCTTTGCCAAGGCACATATAGGTCCTGGACTAGGGTGTTTTCCTCTGTGTGTATTCACAGCTGAGTTACAGCATCTATGACTAGCAGAAGAGAGGTGGAAGGAATAGGTATGGTCAATACGATTTCCTAGGGGTCTTCCTGTACCCCTTCCTCTCCTTCACCTTTGAAAACTCATTGATCAATATGTCTTATGAATTTCAACCCCTTCCAGTTAACTAGTTGCTCTCTGGTCAATTTAGATTCATGTGCATTAGAATAGAACAGTTCTTCATAGGCTTTTCCATGGCTGATTTTAAAAAGGAGATCACCAGGCCTTTCTTCTGAGGTGCCTCTGTGTGGACTCAAACCTCCAAGCTTTCAGTTAGCAGTCAAGAACATTAACTGTTTGCACCACCCAGGGACACCCTTCACTCCCATAAAAAAAAACACAAAATCAAACCAAAACCACTGCTGTCAAGTAGATCCTGGCTCATACCCTTAGAAGTTCTTAAATTCATCTCCCCCATAGATTCCTACTATACCTACAATCCTGGGATGGAGTAACAACCTTCAGACTGGCCTCTCTGACTTTAACATCTGCCCTTCCAGATTGCTCTCAGAGGGCTCCTTCCCAGATCCTTTGTACCACATTCCTCTCCAACTTAAAAATCTTCTAGTCTTTAGCTCTCTGTTAATTGGAAAAAGTCCAGTCTCAACTTGACATAAGCCCTCCACACACTGGCCTCTGCCTCCTGGCCAGCCACCCATCAGACACACACACTCTGGCTAACTGCATGCATCTGTCCTGAACCTGCCATGTTATTTCATACCTCCCTCCTTTATATATACTCTTCTTTTACTTCTGATGTTCTTTTCCCCAAATGCCCAACCAACACATCTTTTTAAGTCTAGCTCAAATGTCCTCCTCTGTGAAGTCATCTAAAGCCTTGTTGCCCTTTCCCCAATCCCATGTTCGTTATGACCTTCTGTCTGTAAGGACACTGGTCATTCCACAGTGAGTGGACTACCTGTCCCCTCCACTGATATATGTGCTGGCTCACGGATGGCAGGGGTTAGTCAGTGACCTCAGTTCTGAGTGCACAGTGCAGTGCCTGGCACACAGCAGATGTCCATACATCTGTCAATGAACTTGTCTGGTTTATTGATCCATCACACCTGGCCCTTACCTGCTGGGTTCTCAGTGCATCCAGCTCTCTCTCCAGCCAGGTACGTAGTCTCCGTTCCATCTGCTCTCGCTTCTCACATGCAGACTGCAGCTGGGTCAGGGCCTGCTGCAGCTTCTCAACTTTCTCAACGTACACTTGCTTCTCTCGTAACTGCATGGAAAAGAGTTAAAAAGAGCATAGAGCTGAGATGGGTAGAGGTAGGGGTCAGATTGACTGGAGAGTCTGCTGAAACTACACAGGCATGTACTCATCCATTTCCTCCATCTCAGGTGTGCTGGGACAAAAAAGATTTAGAAAAAGGCCATCAATTAAAACTGCAGTGGTTAGGATGCTTGGAATTTAAGGCGTACTAGGGTATTTACTTTTTGTACTTTGTTTTGTGTGGCTCTGAGCTCAATACTTAGTTCTTGCTTAATAATTATATAAACCTTTCAGGCTTTGGAAATGCAATTAATAAAGAATTCTTAATATCATGAAGAAATGCTTACTCGATAATGTTAAATGAATAACCCAGAATAAAAAATTGTATACAGTATGAGTTGGGTCCGACTTGATGTCATATAACAACAACAACAACAACAACAGTATTATCAAAACTCTGTGAATAAACAGACATAAAAAATGCTGGGAAGAAGTACTTAAAGCATTAACCATCATTTTCTAGGTGGCAGAATCAAAATTTCTTATTTAAGCTTTACTGTACTTCAAATTTTCTATATTAACTATAAATCAATATTATAATAGAGAAATTTTGTATATAAGTACATATACATATGTATCCATTTGTGTATATGTGAATAAATATAAAATTTTCTTATTACAGATATTTATGGAGTAATTTTTCCCTAAATATTTCAGAACACTTTACAAATAACGAGTTGACAGCCCAGTTGAAGAGACAGAAAGGAAATAGTAAACACTCAAATAGCACAATAACTGAGGTGAGGGAAATTAAGGTTCAAACAATTTGTATAAGGATCTTATCTGGGAAGAATTCAGGTTTGTGACCAATGATTTCCAACTTTTACGTGCAGGTTTTGTTGTCTTCCAACTAGGAGTTTGGCCCATATTTGTAAATCCTGGGCATACTTCTACCTTTCTGGTAGTTGGTTGGTGCCAAAAAATTAGACTGGGGCATTTACAAGATCTGATCCTCGGTGAGAAGACACCCGATGCTATTTCCTGTCATTGTGTAACTGGGTGTGTCTTGCAGGTGACTCAGATCCTGAGTTCAATCCACGGTTCCTACGGCATGCTGGAACATGCTAGTGATTTAAGAGGTGGCTGCTATGTGAGGATTCTGACTTAGCAGGCAGCAACATGATGAGCTGCATCTACTTTCTATCCAATGCCACTGGAATGAAATAGAGGTGTTTCTAATCTATCAATGAGGGATGGTGACTTTACAGCCTTTTCTGAACCTGTTTTTGGGATAGGTTTTCATCTGTCACTTTGAGTCATTGTGCTTCTTACTCTATAGTTCAATTTAATAGGCATTTGAGGACCTGCTAGGTGCAGGCCACTGTGCTAGAGGCCTCATACAATCAAAGCTTTGTGAGCACATGCATACACGACTTAGCATGTTCTGCACTATATTAGTTTCTGGGTGTGCATCCACTAGAATGTGAGCACTGTGAGACTCTTTTGTTCCCTGCTGGGTCCCCAACAGGAGCTCTGGTGGCATAGTGCCTAAGGCATTTATTTGACTGTTAACCAGAAGCCTGGTGGTTCAAACCCACCAGCCACTCCTTGGAAGGAAGATTGGGCAATCTACTTCCGCAGAGATACCACCTCAGAAACCGAAGGAGGGGTTGCTATGAGTTGGATGCTACTTGACGGCAGTGAGTTTGTTTTTTTGCTTTGGGTCCCCAGTGCCTAGCACAGCTGGCACTCAATAAGTACTTGCTAAATTAATGAATTAATATTATCTCTGCTCAACTGAAGGCATGGATTTGCCTCATTCAGCTTTGTGTTGACCTTTAGTCTAGCAAGGAGCATATAATGGTGAGGAGGATTAGCAATAACAATATCAGTCAACAATTTCAGAGCACCACCAAGCCAAACATTGTGCTTTAGTTGTATTATCTCATTCAATCCTTCCAATAATTCCATTGCCATCAAGTGATTCCAACTCATAGTGACCCTATAGGACAGAGAAGAATTGCCGGATAGGGTTTCCAAGGCTATAAATCTTTACAGAAGTAGACTGCCTCATCTTTCTCCCACAGAGTGACTGGAGGAGTCAAACAACTGACCTTTTGGTTAGTAGTCAAATGCTTTAACCAGTGCACCACCAGAACTCCTTATAATAGCTCCTAATAACAGTAAGAGGTAAAGTCATTTACTGTCTCCATTTTAGAGATAAGAAAGTTGAGGACTGAAATAGTTAAGGTCACAGAGTTGACAGTGATGGAGCCAGGATTCTAATGTACAGCAGCCTGGCCTTACAATCAAGGAACTCTGGTGGTACAGTGGTTAAAGCATTCGGCTACTACTAACCAAAAGGTTGGCAGCTTGAACTCATTAGCCGATCCATGGGAGAAAGATGAGGCAGTCTGCTTCCATAAAGATTTACAACATTAGAAACACTATGAGGGCAGTTATATTGTCCTATGTGGTCACTATGAGTCAGAATCGACCCAATGACAGTGGGGTGGTTTGGCCCTAGAATCCAAGCTCTTAGCCACCATGGTAAGTTATGGTAAACACTCAAGATAAACCATAAGAACTGAATCAAGACCCTTCAAAAGAAATTTCAGTAAGAGCAAGAAGTGATATTAGAAACCTGACATGAGACATTTTGGAGAGGCTCCATTCTATAAGCCAAGATTTTATATAAATATAATGACAAAAAGTACTCATAGGCAAATCCATAATGCTGGTTATAAAGAACCTATCTTCAAGAAGCTCACAACTAACTTTAATAGAACTATGAAAACTAAAAGATTTTTTTTTTTAATTATAATTTTCCCCTGATCCACATGGAGCTGAAGCCTTGAGAAATGACTTCAGTGATGATGATAATAAGGAGTCTCGGCCTTCCTTTACCAAAGCAGGCCACCTGTTCTTGAGGCCACTTTCTGTGGCGAATGAGTTCTGTGGTCATACAGAGAAAGAGCCTCTGGAGCTTCTGCCCAGACACTCATCCTAGTATTAAAATTGTAGCTTCTACACAGGACCTTATGGGGTTTAAAAGGCTTCTAATGGACACAACTCTCATTTGCTTAAAGTCTTTCACTTTAGCTGCTTTATCCTTGATGTTTGCTGGGGCGTTCTAGTTACCAAGTATCAGGGGATAGTGTCTTGAAGGGACACTTCTTTTTCAGCAACAACAATAGATTATTAACAATAGTGTTTTCTGTGTGCCAAGCACCAAGCTAGTACCTTACATAGATTACCTCTTTCAATGGTCTTTGAGACTTTAAGCTTCTGCTTTCTACAATGGATCCTGCTCAGGCCAGCCCCTCACAACACAGAGGTGCCTGTTGCTACAGGAAGCTGGAAGGTGTCTACTCAGCTAGACCTCACTTCTTCTGCCACTGTGCCTGAAGCCTGAATCCTATTGAGTTTCAGAAATGATCATTCTAATTCCACAGTCAGGCTTAAAGGAAAGTCTTACCTCAAAAACTTAATCTGAAAGGTTGATTTCATCAGAAACCACTAAACCCATACAGCTTAAGTGGGAACAAAGTTTCCTGGACTTGGGGAAGGAGGTCTCTGCATAGTTGAGTCAAATTCTGGAAACTGAACCCTGGTCTGCTGACGCCAACCCCACTGTATCACTACCAGAAAACTTTTACTCTTTTCTATGCAATCAAAAGCCCAAAGACACAGCAATTGCACTATTCTGAAAACTATTTCATCTTTTTTTTCTATTTCCAATCCTTCTATTTATTTCCAGCCCTGCACACTCACCAACCAATGGGCTGTAGGCTGGGTTTTAGGCTCAAAGTAAGCTCTTTGCTAATGGTGTTCACATGTGCCTTTCATACTCTGCCTGGCTCTAGGCTGGATGAACTCTGTTTTTATCAATCTTTATTTGGGAAGTTTCCCACATCCCTAGTCTTCTTTCAACTCCTTGGAATTGGCTCTGGTTACAGTAGCTGGGTTAGGAAAACAGATTGGAGGCACTCTGGGCTCTGCCTCTGCCCACTGGAGCCTGGTCTCACCTCCTCTTCCAGCTTGATGACCTTGGCTTGGGCATTGCTCAGAGCCTGGTCCAGGATCTCAATGTGCCTCCGGTGGTCCTCACTTGCAGTCCGCACTGCCGCCAACTCCATTTCCAGCTTCTCCTTTTCCTTTAAGAATTCTTTGTCTAGAAGGAAGACAGGAACAAAACTACCTCTATCAGAAAAGGCTCACACTCTGGGCTCACTGCCAGTCTACATCTGGCAAGGATTAACAACAAAAAAAAGCATGCAAATAGTAGAGGATTGAATTACTGCTTATACTCTCTCTTAAATGGTGGTGTGTGAGGTAAGGATTTTCTCAAAACCACTGTTAACTCCAGATACACTCCAAGCTATAGTTCCAGAGATGATTAGTACACAAAGAACTAGTGACCCTATATTCACAATAACTCACCTCTGTATAACAATAATTTTAAGCCTTCAAATTAGTTTTGCACCTAGTATCTCATTTTATGTTCACAACAATTAGATTAAAGGGAAGACAATGATAATATTCTCATTCATAGAAAAATCAACCAAGTAATATTAATATTAATAATATTAATATTCTCATTCATTGGAAAATCAGCCAAGGTTCAGAAGGTCAAGCTCTTTGTCTAAGGCCAGACAGCAAAGGGGAGTTTCAAGCTCAGGCCTCCAATCTCCAGCTCAATCCTCTTCCCACATAATCTGGCCCTATGTCTTCTTCTAGTCCCATTCAAGAGGGGAAAGTGAAATGGGATACTTCGGATTTAGGAAAAATGCTTCTCTTTCATTCAACAGCAGCATAACTGATGATGATTACTGTGTCTGTTTGCATGTGGGACTTAGGCCCTGCTACATCACCTTCCTAGCTAGACACACTTAGTGACAGTTTTAGCTTCAGCAGGCAAAGATGGACATTTTTTTAGATGGCATATGTTTTTTCCTATTGCAAAAACAATACATGTTCTTTTTCAAACTAAATTGGAACACTGACATAAGTTGTTTACAATATGGAAAGCTTGTATGAAATTAATGTGTAAGAGCAAGGGATTGGTTAAACAAACAACTGCAAACCCTATAAAAGAATAGGATGGAGCCATTAAAATTAAATAAGAGAGTATTAGTGACATTTAGTGACATGGAAAAAAAAGACCTTTATTATTCAGGAGAAAGCTGGTTATAAAACTTCTGCACAATGCTATCCTGTATTTGTAGAACATGAGGAGTATAATTACAACAACAGCAAAATCAACAATAGTTAGAAATGCATTTCTAGGTGCCCGTACCATTCGAATGCTGCATTGCAGTTCCCTCAGCGCTCCTAGCAACCCACATGGAAACACAGTCTGGATGCCACAGCAGCAGACGAACAGTGGTTTCATCCATTCATTATTTCCTCCTATAGTCATTCATTAATTTAACAAATACTTATGAAGATTTTAATGCCAGTATGGGCACTGGGGCAACATAGAAGAATACTGTGCTTAAGGGGTAGAATATATGGTTTTGAATAAAGGGCATATAAAGAAAAAGACACTTGAAGGCTGTAAAAATCAAATAACAAACTCAGAATTTTAAGGCTGAAGGACTCTTAGGAAACATTCAGTTGTACCCCCTTCGCTTTATGGGTGAGGAAAGGAAAGCCCAGAGCAGTGAAGGCACTTGTCCAAGGTTCCACCACAAGTTGGTGGAGATTGCTGGTCTGACAGAGCCTGATGGAACCACTGAGACTATGGCTCCTAGATGCCCTTCAGGTCTGGAATTGAACCCACTCTTGTGGCTTCCAGCCAAACAAAAGACAGGCATATGAGGCGAACATTTACCTGAGGTAGATACACTCCTCGGAGAGAACAATCACGGGAGAAAGAAGGGCTGCTTATGCACAGGGAGACAGCTCAGGGGGCAGGAGTGCATGGAGCGATGGACACAGGGAAGGGGTAACTATCGGGAGGAAGTGGGAGGGGAGCTGTTGCATTGTGGTAAATTGTGGTCAATGTCATGAGACATTATATGTGAACTGCTGTATGGAAAGTGAATTTGCTCTGTAAATTTTCACCCAAATCACAATAAAAAAAAATTAAAAACAAAACAAGTTGGTGCAGAGCCATGGTCAGAATCCGGATGTTCTGATGTCCTACTATAGTGTCCTTCCTGCTTGACTGCACTGTCCTTGCTCTGTGACAGTATGCTGATGGGACCAGAATGCAATGGAATAGTTTATGAATCCATAGACTGGATGAGGAGACTTGTAAAACTAAATAGTAGCTATGATTCCTAGAAACAATGGCATCCCCTGGACATAAAATAAGGCCACCAAGATCCAGATCAGGACTGAGCAGTACCGTTGGTCTGTTTACGGTCCAACTGCCCTCCCCACTTCTCCTGTGAAGTGGCATTTTCTATGCTGCCATTGATATACTTCCTCCTCAATCCGTAGAGAACACGTTTGCAAGAGGCTTAAGCAAATGGGTCAATAGCAGGCCACTGGCTTCAGGCCCCACCATCCACAGCCCTGAATGGACCATAGCACTTCACTCTTTCTTTCTGTACAAAGTAACTGAAGTTTGAGCCCAGTTTCCTGGGTGTGGAGTGCATCATAATGGGCATGGTGCCCACTGGTATTGTCTAAATTCTGGAGGGCACGCAGGAGTTACCAGGCAGGCTTGCCTGTGAATGAAACACTGGAATTTCATAGCTTTTACTTGGTTATCAATCTAATCAGAAAGTTCTTCTTTTTGGTAGATCAGGAGAGTGCAATTTTAATCACAAGCAATAAAATGATAAACTCAGCTCAAGATTGGAAGCCACAACCAGAGCTTCTTGTGTTTTGCAAATTTATGATCAGAATTATTGCCATGACACAATGACAGGCATTTAGGTAGTGTTCTGAATGAACAAACACTACCACCACTACCATTCCCCCACCACTCCCACACTGGATTCTAACATTTGCTATTTCCTTGACAAGCAATCTCATATTGTGGTTAAATAATGGACTTTAGCTAATCAGAAAGACCTGATTAAATCCCAGCTTCATCAGTTTCCAGATATGAGGGGTTTCAGGCAAGGTATTTAATCTCTTTGAGTTTCAGTTCCCTCATCTGTAAAATGGGAATGAAAACATCTACATTATATGTTATATAAGATTATATGTTAATGAAGATGATGCACAATAGGAAAGGACCTGGAAATCTAGGACTTGATCTGTTTTGGTCATTATTGATCCCCTGGATGCAAAATAATGCCTAGCTCAAGAAATATTACTGAATGAGTGAATGAGCCCTAGGGTGTGCCAAGTTCAATGCCAAGTGAACAACAAACGGCAACTCTTATTAGTTGTTAAGTATTTAGTCTTCTTGTTAACTCCTAATGGCCTTTGTCATCCAGTTGTCCACTTGGCCTTTGAACCCACTACTCACTTAAATAGCTGGTACATGCCCCAGTTCCTTCCCTGGCCAGGCTCCCTGAACAATACTGGACAAAGTGGATATTGGATGAAGGGACCATTAATTCTAGAATGCCTTGCAAGCCTCTGAAATTCATGGGTCAAAAAATTTCTGCCCTGAGTTTGGTGACCTTAAATGTCAGGCTGCAGCACTATCACTTAGAATTCACTCACGCTGGTAGGAAGCAGCAATCTCAAAAAGTTCTAACACAATATTCATGGTAATAGTGACTATAATAATATCTGCTCATGTTTGTTGAATAGGAACTGTATTCCAGGAATTGAAGCCTATTACTTATATTATTCCCCTTAATTTTAAGTTTTCTATATGAGGTCCAAAAAAACCAAACCAAACCTATTGCCATCAAGTTGATTCCGACTCATAGTGATCCCTATAGAGTTTCCAAGGCTGTAAATCTTTATGGAAGCAGACTGTCTCATCTTTCTCTAGCAGAGCAGCTGGTGGGTTAGCACCGCCAACCTTGTTTAACAGCCCAACTCCTTGACCACAGCACCAACAGAGCTCCTTTCTATGAGGTCAACATCAATAATCAATAATATGATTATTATTTCAATTTTCCAGATGAAGAAAATGAGACTAAGAAAGGAAAAGTAACTTGCTCACAGAAGTGATGCTCATCAAAGGTACAGCCAGAACTGGCATTTGCTCTTTTCTAATATATGCTCTCACACACAACTCGTGGAATAATATAAGCAGAAAGTAGGGAAGGGTCCCATTACGGTTCACCATTGCAGAGATTTAAGACTGTGACAGGTCATATCATGTTTCTTCTTTTTTTTTTATTAGGATTTGGGTGAAGATTTACAGAGTAAATTCACTTTTCATACAGCAGTTCACATATACTTTGTCTCATGTCATTGACCAAAATTTACAATGCAGCAGCTCCCCTCCCACTTCCTCCCCATAGTTACCTCCTCCCAGTGTCCATCCCTTCATACTCTTCTGCACCCTGAGCTATCTCCCTGTGCATAAGCAGCCCTTCCTTCTCCCACGATTGTTCTCTCCAGGGCGTGTGTCTACTTGAGGTAAATGTTTAACTCACATGCCTGTACTTTGTTTGGCTGGAAACCACAGGTGTGGGTTCAATTCCAGACCTGAAGGGCAGCTAGGGTCCATAGTCTCAGTGGTTACACCAGGGTCCATTGGACCAGCAAACCTGGTCCCCACCTTCTTTTATTTTTTTTGCCTCCAAATGATTTTGAGTTTTGTACCACATTGTTCTCCCTCTTTATGCAGGATCTCCTACATCCCTTCCAAGTGGATGGCAGTGGTAGCTGGGCACCATCTTGTTCTTCTGGTCTCATAGTTGTAGAGGTTGCAGATCGGATGGTGTACCAGTCGCTAGGACTGATTGTTTCCATTAATTTTGGTTTTCTTCTTTCTTCTTGATGAGGAGAGACCCGTTGTTGCATCTAGATGGCAGCTTCCTAGCTTTTAAGGTTCCAGTCACTACCTGCCAAAGTAGTAGGTGGAACAATGTTTTGTATAGTATGTTATGCCAATTGAGTTTGATGTCCCCTGCGACTATGGTCCCAAGCCCGTAGGGTCAACTACTCGGTCCCTCTGGGTAGCTGGCTGTGACCAAGTAATGACCATAACCTTGCCCCTTGTCAGCTCTACTATACACCTGGGAATTCTGATCATTCACATGAACTTATAGGCCCATTGTCTGCCAACCCTGTATATGATCTTGGATACACTCTCCATTTAGACATACCTAATTGTTTAGCTTGTTCACCCATCTATCCGTCCCTATACCCATGTTTGCTTTCACTGACAACTCAGTATTGTATATGCAAAGAGGTTCATATTTGTTGTTTGTACTGCCCATGTAACTCTCTCTGTCTTTCTCATCCTCAATGCTGCCATATTGGTCACTCACATTTGGTACATTGCCCTTCTCTTCACCCAAATCAATATTTATCTCTATCTATCTAACAGCATTCCCTCCCCTTCCCTCCCACCCCTGGTAACCAACAAAGAAAATGTCCTCCAATATATAAACCTTTCCTTAACTTTTACAATAATGGACTAATACAATATTTGTCCTTTTGTGACTGACTTATTTCGCTCAGCATAATGTCCTCCAAGTTCATCCACGTTATGCTGTGTTTTGCAGATTCTACATTATTCTTTAGCGTTGCATAGTATTCCATTGCATATCATGTTTCTTAAAGCATAGCAGTTACATCCACATGTGTATTCATTTGTTGTTGTAGGTGCCGTTGAGTCAGCTCTGACTCATAGCGACCTTCCATACAACAAACGAAACACTGCCTAGTCCTGCACCAGTGTTTCACTGCTATTCATAATGTTTTCAGTGGCCAAGTTTTTCAGAAGTGGATGGCCCCGTCCTTCTTCCAAGTCTGTCTTACTCTAGAAGTTCTGCTGAAACCTGTCTACCATGGGTGATCCTGCTGGTATTTGAAATATTGTGGCACAGCTCCCAGCTTCACAGCAACATGCAAGCCACCACAGTATGAAAAACTGTCAGACTAGTGGTGGGTTACCCATTTAGCAGATATTAATTGAGCTTCAACTAAATGGAAACATCACAGAGTACTGGTTAAAAGCAAGACTGAAATCAGACTGCCTAGGTTCATATTCAGCTCTACCTCTTGTGGTTTTTTGACACTGGAGTATATGTACCTCTTTGTGTCTCAGTTTTCTCACCTGTAAAGTAAGGATCACAACAATCTATTTCAAAAGGCATATAGTAAGTCCCCAGTAAATGTCAACTACGACAATACTGGGGTTATTGTTGTTCTAGGAACTGTGATTAGTTCAGGGCTTACAAGGTGAATAAAACAACAACAAAACAAATGGTTGCCATTGAGTCAATTCCTGCTTATGGTGATGATGTGAACAGGATACAGCATTTTGCTCTCAATTTGATGGGATGTGACAAGTTGCTCTATCAATGCTTGCATAGGGTACTATGAGAACACAGAAAGGGCATCTAATTCAGGCTAACAGTGAAGAGGATGGTTATCAATTCAGTGAGCTTACAAGGTGGGAGCAAATGTACTCCCTAACTCCTTGGAGACATGGGGACTCTGAGGTATGTCAGATTCATTCTAAAAACTCATCCTTTAGGAGATGCCAAGGGAGAGTCCCATGGGCAAAATCACCTCCTGGAAGGTCCCTTCAGTTTTTTATTAGCTAAGCCCCTTGGGATGGATGGGTTTCAAGAAAGATCAACCTCATGCTGACTTTTTGATTGGGCTCCAATGTGTATAGCGAGAATTCCTAGAACAGGCAAGTTGACACAAGGAAATTCTTGCCCAGAATGGTCTGTTTACTCAGTGGATATGAATTACCCTGTGCTGAGTGGAGCAGGGAGTTGTTTACCCTCATGGCTCTGGGCCCATTTACACAGAAGGATGTCTGCTCATACACTGTTTACTCTCAAAACCACAGTCATGGCCTGGGTTTTGTATTTAGACCTACTTGGTTGGCTTCTGGCACCTTCACATACCCGTTCACCTTGGGAATGTGACTTCATCTCTTTGAGACTCAGCCTTCTCAAATATGGAGGAACTAACAAGATCTCCTTTGCAGGAACACAGGGCTTGGCACATAGTAGATACTTGATAAATAACAACAAAGGTTAACATATATCATTACTGAGGGCTTACCATGTCTCAGGCACTGTGCCAAGAGCTTCACCACACAGCCTCATTTAATGCTCACAACAGCTCCCTCTGACCGAGAGAACTGAAGCAAAATGTGCCACGCCCACTTCAGTGTGGTCTGCGTGACATGATCACCAGCCTGAAGCAAATGCTTAAAGAAAGCCAGCTTCCTGGAGTGAGGCAAGCTCTCCTGGGCTTTATTTTTATCTGCTTTTCCTTGATGTTGCTAATAATTATTTTAGCCATCATTATAAATAGT
>NW_006921634.1:7188475-7189202 GCF_000298275.1 Orycteropus afer afer | reverse complement strand
AAAAGAATAATGTGGCATAAAGCTTACTTGGAATTACTTTTTTGGATGATATGAATATGATTGGGAACAAGTAATTTTTGGTTGTAAAAAATAAGTAATGTATTAGTGCTTATTATATAATTGAATGAATTTGTACTTTGATTTGTAACCTTGCTTTGATTTTTTGCGGTTATGTCTGCTAATTTCATGTGTACTAGATGACCTAAGATAGAAACTTGTAAGAGGAAGTAACAAAAGAATAAAAACATAGCCTTGAAGCATCATAAACGCTCTCAGCTGCAGACAATCTCAAGAGTTGTCTGTCTTCTGTTAGCCATCGCCGACTCCCTATTCACTTTTCACTTTAATTCGAAGACCTCACTCCCTGGTCCGGCTGGTTCGGTCCGCGGCAAAAATGAGCTGTGATACCTGGACAAGGTCAAAAGATGTTGCTTTTGTGCCTCTACCCATAGGTTAGTCTCTTTGCTTGAAGGAAAACCAGAAGTGGACAGAAACTGGAACTCAATGCAAGAATTCAAAGATGCTCCTTTTCCAGATTCACCTTCTCCTTTCCTAGATCTGGGGAAGGTTCAAAGCAGAGTCTGTTGAAACAGTCCCTGCTATTACTATTTGAGTACTAAGGTTAATTGCTGGTTGAACCACAGGATGTCGACTCCAGCAACCTCTGTCTAGAAATACGAAGGGCCTCGCAGGGTGTGTCTGCTATGCCGCTTTTTTTTTTTTTTTT
>NW_006921634.1:7181179-7186940 GCF_000298275.1 Orycteropus afer afer | reverse complement strand
GGATTTGGGGCCTTTGTCAAAGATCAGCTGACTATAGGTCGATGGATCTATACCTGGGTTCTCAATTCTATTCCATTGGTCTATGTATCTCTCATTGAACCAATATCATATGCCGCTTTTTTTAATTCAGTGGTCCATCTTATAGCTGGTGCTCACAGGGAGAGCAAGCTGTGACCTGGCCCTTCTCAAATGGGAATTGTTTCTAGGTCTCTCCTGAGGTAATGGGTTTTTGAGTTTTCCCTGCCTGATATAGCTGGAGGGATGGAGGAATCCAGCTGCTGCCCGCTTGACCAAGGAGTGACTAATTTGCTGGAATGCTTGGTAGGAAAAAAGATGTTCTCCTTCCTTTCTTCTTCCGGCTGAAAACAAGGTTTGACCTTCAGCAGTCTAATTCTCTGGGATTTAAATCTACCCTGGAGAAAGAGTGTGTGGCAAGGCTTAAAAATAGACAAAAGTACATCTGTTCAAGTGCCAAATCCCATATGCCCATATACTGATGCACAACTAGCCCATTTTGGCATCTGGTTCTAGACCATCAGGTATCAATCTGACAGGTCTCAGGGAAGGTTCTGTTGCCTTGGATGCAGGAAGAGGGGATGGTGGTGATAAGAGGTAAAGAAGAGGGGACAGGTACAATCCAACAAACTTTCTCAAAATGCCAATGACTGAAAATCTCATTTTGATAGATGGGACTAATTTTAGAAGCACTGTCTCTGGGGACTGAGACAGGAGTCCCGTGAATCTCTGAATGAAGAGAGCCTAAAGGATACCACCAGACAAAGGATGAGGCTGGGTACAAAGAGGCCACAGACAAAGGATGAGGCTGGGTACAGAGACTGAGGGGAACACCTGAGCCCTCTGGGTACCCCAGTGGAGGCTCCATATCCAGCACAGGGGGTTCATGGGGATAGGCCTGCAAGAGGTAAATGTCCCCTAACCTGAAATTATCTATGGAGTAGACAACTTTCCTATATCTGCCTAGCCAACACCCCATTTCAGAGAGCTATACTTCATCCTCAGGGATAAGTTCTGATAAGCAGCTAGCTATGCTTGCTTCCTGTCTGCTCCTATCCACCAGCCTTGTTTGACAGTTGATCAAACCAGAAGGGCCAACTTATCTAAGCTAGGCCAATCAAATTCTCTCATTTGGAAGTTTGTAAATGGGAGCCTGGGAGAGAGAGGCGGTGATCCTCAGGTAGGGATATGACCTAGCTCCTAGGCTGTGTGGACAGATTACAGCAAGTGCTTAGAAGGAACAGCCACTCTATAGAGAATGAAGAATCAAGCAAATGGACAGAAAGGCGGATCAGTCTATGGCAAGAGGGAGAGAGGTAGGCTGATCAACACAGACAAGCACAGGCCCTTAAATACAGACTTTGCCTTGATTCGCACAGTTTCCAGACCCAGCTCCTAGCCCTGGGGAACTCTGCCTGTGGGCCCTACTGCACATGCATATATACTTAAAATACAGTCCTCTCTTTTAGGGCTAAGGAGCCCTGGTGGAACAGTGATTAAGCACTGGGCTGCAAAGCAAAATGTTGGCAGTTTGAACCCACCAGCACGAGAAAGACGTGGCAGTTTGCTTCCGTAAAGATTATAGCCTTGACAACTTTATGGGACAGTTCTACTCTGTCTTATAGGGTCACTATGACTTGCAATAAGCTTGATGGCAACTTTTTTTTTTGGGGGGGGTGGCGTTTGGTGCTTAAGCTAGCTCAGATAATTTTCTTTTTTGTAACAAAAAGATCATTAAGACACTGTCTCTTCTTTCCTATGCCTTGTAGTGGTTATGTTTTTGTGTCAACTTGGCTGGGCCTGGTTGAGTGTCTGGGCAGCTGGATGTAATATTCCCCATGATGAGACTGGTAATCAACTCCATGGTGGAATCTACTGTGAGCAGCTGAGTAGCTGCCTTTGGCTATGTGGTCTCCTTCCTGTATATAAGCAGCAGCTTTGGGAATGGTCTCTAGCTTATTGCATGCTTGGACCCTGCATGTAGTCATGTCGTTGTTCAGCAGCCTGCCATGGTCTGCCGACCTCAGGACTTTCAATGGATTTGAATTAATGACCTGCCATATAGTTTGGTAATATCGGGACTGTGCCATTTTACTTGTCGACTTTGGGCTTTGCAGCCTCAGCAGCCAGCAGCTGTATGAGTGAAGAAATGCCTCTAGCTTCAGTGGGCCAGGAGCTAGAGGCAAAGCTGAAGCCCAGGGCTGAGAGGCTTTTACCCAGCCCCTAGAGCCTGGCACTTTGGATTCGGACTTAGCATCTCCAAATCGTAAGAATAAACTCCTGTTTGTTAAGGCCATCCCATTTGTGGTATATTTTTGTTAGAGCAGCACTAGGTAACCAGAACATGCCTTTACTCCCTTCTCTGCAAAAAAAGAACTTGGTAGTTTGGCAATACCTTAGAACAATGCTGGCCAACATTTATGGAGGCAATTCTGGTAACTAGAAATTTCTCCACAACGTTGCTTAAAATGGACTCCTTCTTGTGGAAAGATGTCTGTGGTAGTTAAGTTTGTGTGTCAACTTGGTTGGGCCTGGTTGAGTGGCTGAGCAGCTGGATATAGTACTCTTCATGATGAGACTGGTAATCAACTCTATGGTGGAATCTACTGTGAACAGATGAGTAGCCGCCTTAGGGATGTGGTCTGCTTCCCATATATAAGCAGCAGCTTTGGGAATGGTCTCCAGCTTATGGTACGCTTGAACCCTGCATGTAGCCGTGTCATTGTTCAGCAGCCTGCCATGCTCTGCCGACGTTGGGACTTTCAGTGGACTTGAATTAATGGCCTACCGTGTAGCTTGGTAACATCGGGACTGTACCTTTTTACTTGTCAACCTTGGGCTTGTCAGTCTCAGCAGCCAGTAGCTGTCTGAGTAAAGAAATGCCTCTAGCTTCAGTGGGCTGGGAGTAGGGGGCAGAGCTGAAGCCTAAGGTTGAGTGGCTTTCACCTAGCCCCTAGAGCCTGGCACTTTGAACTCGGATTTAAAGTCACCAAACTGAGAGAATAAACACCTGTTTCTTAAGGCCATCCCATTTCTTGAATATGCTTGTCAGAGTGGCACCAGGTAACCAGAATAATGTCCAAATTACTGTTTGCCATATCACCCCTCCTTCTATTTCTTCTTCCTCAAGAATCCTTCAGTCCCGAGTTCCTTGGCAGTGCATCTTGCAATACTGAACAGATGGGAGCATTCTATTTGAAGAGTCAAAACTCAGATCCATTTGAAAACCCTGTTGCCCCAAAGGTAATTTCTTTTTTTTGTGGTTATGGGAATGGAAAGACAATAGAACTTCATTTACTCTACTACCTGCAAACTTTCAATGTACATTCTACCTCAAAGATACTTGATACTCGGGACCACTCTTAACATCTGCCGTCACTCCTCCATCCCATTTTGTGAGTCACACTGATGAACCCAGAAAGAAATTCCAAAACTAAAATCTGGAATACTGTTTACATAAAAAAACAAAACAAAACAAAACCTACTGCCATCAAGTTGATTCTGACTCATAGCAACCCTATAGAACAGTAGAACTGCCCCATAGGGTGTCCAAGGGTGTAAATCTTTGTGGAACCAGACTGCCTCATCTTTCTCCCAGGGTGGCTGTTGGGTTTGAACCACTAACCTTCTGATTAGTAGCCAGTGGTTAATCACTCTGCCATTAGAGCTTCTACTGTTTACGTAAGAATGATCTATTCACAAGAGATTAATTTGATGCAAAATGATCCCCCTTAAAAAGAATTATTTGATGTCTTAAAAAGTTAGACTCATTAACTCAGAAGTGTAAAAGTAATACAATACAAAGCTGACCCCACAAGACTCTGATTTTTTTTTTTTTAAACTGGTAAAGTTTCTCAGGTAAGGAAACTTTTTATTTCAGAATAGGGTCTTCAGCTTTGTATTGTTCCTGTGCTACAGCCAGGTTGCCATGGTTTCACCTGACACCTCAAGGCATAGTTTGTGAGCCAGTGGTTAAGTAGGTCTATTAACAAACAGAAATAACCTGGCAAGGGTTTACTTTTTAAATGGCTGTGAGAGAGGACTGTTTTTAAATGAGTTCTGTAATAAGGAACATTGAAAATAGGAGTTCAAACCAAACTGTGTTCAGCAGAGCCCTGGGTGAGAGAAGGAAAGGGGCGAGAGAAGGAAAGGGTTAAGAAAAGGGCTGTTCAGGTGTATGTTTGGGGGACGGGGTTCTCAGCTCCATGCCCTCAACCAGAAATTTCTTCAGCCCTCATGTGTTGTACTTACTGGACTTCCAAGGAAGCTTTTGAATAAGAGTTTTGAATTTGAAAGCCACTGGTTCAGACATTGAAAAAGAAATGAACATTTACTTTATTTTATTTTTAAATGCATTTTATTGAAACATAATTTATGTACAGTGAAATACATAAAACTAAAGTGACATGGATCAATGCTTTTTTTTTTTTTTTGCAGTGTTCCTTCCTCTCCCCTCCCACCCCTGGCAACCAACAAAGAAAGCTTCCCTCCATATATAAACCTTTCCTTGACCCTCCACAATAATGAACTATATTTGTCCTGTGATTGACTTATTTCACTCAGCATAATGTCCTCCAAGTTCATCCATATTATACAGCTTTTTGCAGACTCTACATTATTCCTCAGTGCTGCATAGCATTCCATTGTGTGTATATACCCATAGTTTGGTCATCCACTCTTTCGCTGATGGGCACGTAGGTTGTTTCCATCTTTTGCTATTGTAAATAGCGCTGCAATGAACATGAGTGTGCATTTATCTGTTCCTGTCCTGGCTCTCACCTCTCTAGGATATATACCTAGTAATGGGATTGCTGGGTCAAATGGTATCTCCAATTCCACCTTTCTAAGGAATTGCCATACTGCTTTCCACAGTGGTTGTATCACTTCACAGTCCCACTAGCAGTGTATGAGAGTCCCAATCTCTACACATCCCTGCTAGCATTTGTTATTTTCTGTCTTGTTGAACCTTGCCATCAGTGCTGGGGTGAGATAGTATATCTCATTGTTGTTCTGATTTATATCTCTCTGATGGCCAATGATCATGAGCATGTCTTCATGTATTAGCTGGCCACCTGAATATCCTCCTTGGTGAAATGTCTATTCATGTCTTCTGTCCATTTTTAAATTGCATGGTTAATTCCTTTGGTGTTGGGGCATTGAGGTTTTCTATAAATCTTAGAGATAAGTCCCTTGCCAGATACGCAATTATCAGCAAATATGAATTTGTTGCTGTCATTTTTGTTATGTGCTTTTTTGTGACATCAAATCTTTGTTCCATATAATTTTGCATGCTGAGCTCATTTTGTTTATGAATCACTTCCTTCATTGCTATTGTTTTAGTATTTGCTAAATATTTGTGCTGTTCCTCTTTTTCATTTTGATGTGAAGGTTTATCACTTTTCTTTGAGGTTACCCTGTGATTTATAGTTTTCTTCCCAAGTTTAGAACAGTCTGCTCTATCTTGTAGTTGTCTTGACTTCCCTACCATCTAGAAGTTCTGTAATGACACAGTTTTTTCCCTCTTTTTGGTCTGTAGTTGTCTTCACTTGTCAATTGATGTCTCTGGTTCCCTGTTTACAATCTTGTAGGCTTATTTACTTTGGATACTTCCATAGCTGGGTTGGTTTCTGGGTTATGTCATCATGTGTGTTAATGATCAGTTGTTTGTTGTTATTGCTTCTCTGTCCAAAGGATTGCTTTTAGCATCTCTTGTAAGGTTGGTCTGGTTTTAACAAATTCCCTTAAT
>NW_006921634.1:7169897-7181079 GCF_000298275.1 Orycteropus afer afer | reverse complement strand
TGTTATTGCTTCTCTGTCCAAAGGATTGCTTTTAGCATCTCTTGTAAGGTTGGTCTGGTTTTAACAAATTCCCTTAATTTCTGCTTATCTGGAAATGTTCTAATTTCACCATCATATTTGAGGGACAATTTTGCTGGGGACGTAATTTTTGGTTGGAATTTTTTCTCTTTCAGGGTTTTATATATACCATCCCATTGTCTTCTTGCCTGCATGGTTTCTGCTGAGAAATCCGAGCTTAGTCTTATTGGTTGCCCCTGTAGGTAACTTTTCATTTTTCCCATGCTGCTTTCAGGATTCTTTGTCTTTGGTTTTGGTGAGTGGGATGATGATATGTCTTGGTGATTTTCTTTTGGAGTCTATCCTGTTTGGGGTTCATTGGACTTCCTGAATGAATATATTCTCATCTTTCATCATACCAGGAAAATTCTCTTCCAACAAATCTTGACAATTTTCTCTGTGGTTGTATTTGTCTCTTCCTGTTCTGAATTCCAATTACACGTAGGTTATTCTTTTGATGGTATCCCTCATGAACCTTAGGCTTTCTTCATTTTGTCTTGATCTTTTTTCTGATTGATCCCTTTCCAAAGAAGTATTCAGATATGTGCCTTTGATCTCACTAATTCTGTCTTCCATTGATTCAATTCTACTCCTTTGCCCGTTCAATGCCTTATCTATTTCTGAAATTTTAGTATTAATCTTCTGGATTTCTGTGTGCATATTTTGTATTATTTCTAATTTTTCATTTATTTTGACATTTTGTTCTTGTATTGTCTTTTGAAATTGTTGTAGGGTATTCTCCGTGTTTTCCTCAATTCTGTCAGCGTTTTCCTTGATCTGCCTCTTGATTTGTTGAAGATACATAACTATAATTCTTTTGAATTCCTTATCAGGGAGTTCCAATGCCTTCCTCAGGGATGTGTTTTAGTTTTGTATCCTGATCCCTTGTTTCTCCTGCTTTATCTTGCTTCTTTGTGTGGACTGTGATGCTCTGTTGTCTCTGAGGCATTGTGATGTTTTTGTGTTTATATTTAATTGGTGATTTTATGTTGGAGTGACTTGCCCACAATTTTCATTTTCCTTGTTTTGTTTTTATGTTACCTACTTAAGCAGGGTACTGTGCTGTGTGCTCCACTATTCACTAGCTGACAGCACTTATACACTCATCACCTGTCTCCTTTTCTGTTGTTAGCCTCTGGTACGTCCCTGCTGACCTTGGCAAACAGAGCCTATTCTTAAGTTCCTGGAATCTGAATGAGAATGCTGTCACTTTAAAATCTAAAATGACTACCACTTGTAAAGAATCAAAATGGCTGTGCCCTCGGTTACTTTAAATACCCAAAATGGCCGCTGGCTGTAAACATTCAAAATGGCTGTGCCCTCCGGACAGCAGAAAGTCCACAGCTCAGGTTGTCTACCTCCTTGCTGTTTCCCTTCCTAGTCACAGGCCACCAGTGCAGTCTTGTCCCTGCAGCCGTTGGTGACCAGGGCTGATCTTTAGGTCAATTCTCAAGTCCCAACACTACTTGGAAATATTTAGGCTGTTGGTCTCATCAGAACAGTTGATAGTCCGCAGCTCCGAGAGTCTCTGTACTCACTGTTTTCATTCAGGTTTTTCCACCAGTTGGTGCCTAATCCACTTCTGTATAGTTCCTTTCAAAGCTCAAGGCTCCAGGATTATCTTCTGTGTATCTGTCAATTGGTTTCTCTTTCCTTTGTTCAAGAGGGTCGCTGTCACTTGTCTGCCTATTCCTCCATCTTACCGGAAGTCCCTCCAAAATGAACATTTATTAAAATGCTTGTAAAAATGCAGAGAAGGAATCTTTGGGAGGGGAATTAATTTGGGAAAGTAAAGGCAAAGTCTCAAGTGTGAAGGGTTTATTCAAACTTTGTTGCCAAAGTTTAAAAGGAAAATATGTATATTCCTTTTACATAGTACAATGGTAGCCCTTGGCTGCTAACAAAAGGTTGGCAGTTTGAATCCATCAACAGCTCTGGGAATGAAAAGACCTGGTGATCAGCTCTCAAACCCCTTGCTGTTGAATCAACTTCGACCCATAGTGACCCTACAAGATAGAGTAAAACTCCCCCATAGCATTTCCAAGGCTGTAATCTTCATGGAGGCAGACTGCCACATCTTTCTCCCCCAAAGAGGCTGGTAGGTTCCAACCACCAATCTTTCAGTGAGCAGCTGAGTGCTTAACTGCTTCACTACTCTCCCTCCTCCCATACAGATTACAGTCTAGGAAACTCTATGGGGCAGTTCTGCTCTGTCATCTGGGGTCACTATGAATTGAACTTGAATCGATGGCACCTAACAACTGTATGACAGCAAAATTACTCTAAAACACTAATTAGTTTTTAAGGCCTACTCTTAAAGGTTAAGGAGCCGCAGTGGCATAATGGTTAAGCAGCACACAACACCAGCACCTTAAAGGCCACACCCTTCATAGAGCTTTTTTTGATTCCTTCAACAAAATGATTTCTCTGGCATCCCAGATGCCCTTCTGTCCAAGTGCTTACCATATTCTGCCTTGTATTCCAAGTACAGTGGCTTATGTCTGCCAATTTTATCCTTCCTACTGGGCTGTAAGCCCTTTGAAAGCAGGTACCAAACCTTACTAAACCATTCTACTTTATAATGATCTCAAGAATCTAAGGCAGCAGAAGTGTCTAATATGTGAAGAAATATGACAAACTTAGGCAAAAGCTTATTGAATAAAGGATGCAATTAATATACAATCCTAACAGTCTTTAAAATAGTTTAAAAATGATGTTGTAGATCATTCTCAAAAACTTATCACTGGAAAGCAGGAAAACTTAACCACAGAATTTTCTATTGGTCTAATGCAGGAATATAATACATTTTGGGATATTAACATATTTATTATATTTTGTTATTTTATTTATAGCTCTTTAATGTCTAAGTCCCCAACTGAGTTTATAGTCTTAAAAGTAAAACATCTCAGGTATGATTTGGTAAAATATGTATTTGAATACTCACAAAAGTTCTCTTAAATATAATTTTCTCTAATTGGGCTACTTTTCATATTGCATTTTAACCGTAGACATTGTTCTTATACACTTAGGTGTAATTCACAGTCTTTTAACTCATCTAATTGTATGGCACACATAGCTTGCAAACTTGCTCATCTGAATATACACTCATTCATTGAGCTCAACTCCAAATGTACTGTTAGTGCTATATCACTCCTGGTAGCTTAATAACAAATGTACTAATAATGTCACATAAATATGGGGTGCACAGGTCTTTTGATTTTGACTATACACATACTTATGAATCAATTATAAACCAAACTTGAAGACATAAACTTTCTCTAACCATGGCAGAACAGAAGTCCTTTTTTGCCTTCTTTTTTCTTAATGCAGAAACTGTTGAATTGGTTTATGTTTTGCTGTGTATATTCTCAACAACAACAACAACAAAAAGATAAGGAGCAGACACTTTTACTACTGGGTCTGACAACCTAAGACCTTATCAGACCATTTGGCTCCTCATGAGGAAAACAATCATAAAATCTGGATATAATACAAAAAGCAATGACCTGAAAGAATTAAAAAGTGAATATAAGCAGACGACTGGGGTGGGGAGCAGCTCATTTCAGAAGGGGAGACGAAGAGCTGTATGAGCTCAACAAGTTCTATATCTTGATACTTAAACTGGATTACACTGTAACATAAAGAAAACAAAACTCCTTACAACTGGACCAATAAGCGACATCACGATAAACACAGAACATACTGAAGTTGCCAAGGATTTCTTTTTACTTGGATTTACTATCAATGCCAGGGAAGCAGCAGTCAAGAAATCAAACGACATATTGCACTGGACAAATCTGCTGGAAGAGACTTCTTTAAAGTATTAAAAGAGCAAAGATGTCACTGTGAGGACTAAGGTGTGGCTGACCCAAGCTTTGCTATTTTCAATTGCTTCATATGCATGTGAAAGCAGGACAATGAATAAGGAAGACTGCAGAAGAACTGATGCACTTGCAATGTGGTGTTGGGGAAGAATACTGAACTGCCAGAAGAACAAGCAAATCTGTCCTAGAAGAAGTGCAATTGGAATGCTCTCCATGCAGAAAACAATCATAAAATCTTCATCTCACCTACTTTGGTCATGCTGTCAGAAGGGATCATTCCCTGGAGAAGGATATCATGCTTCATAGAGGGTAGGGGAAAAAGGGGAAGGCCCTTGTTTTGGCACTCTTGCACCACTCTAATAGAAATATCACAAGAGGGTGGTTTTAACAAACAGCGATTTATTCTCTTACAATGTAGGAGGCTAGAAGTTAAGTTCAAAGTGCTGGCTCTAGGGGCTGGGTGAAAGCCCCTTGACCTTGGGCTTCAGCTCTGTCTCTTGCTCCCAGCTCACTGAAGTGGGAGGCTTCTCTTAACTCAGACAGCTGCTGGCTTCTGAGGCTGACAAATCCAAGGTTGACGAGTAAAATGGCAAAGTCCAAAAACCATCAAGCAACATCGCAGGCCACAGTCCAAGTCCAGAAACAGTCTCAAGATCGGCAGATGACACGGCAGCCCACTGAGATGAAAACTCAGCCAAATGCAGGATCCTGATGTGCCAAAAAGCTCACAGACCTTTCTCAAACCATCTTCTTATACACTGGAAGTAGACCACATCCCTAAGGCAGCTACTCAGCTGCTCACATTAGATTCCACCATGGAGTTGATTACCAGTCTCATCAAGGGAAAAACTACATCCAGTTGCCCAGCCACTCAAAACCAGACCAAGCCAAGTTGACATCTAATCTTAACTACCACAATTTCACCCCTTGTCAACTTGGCATCTGTGCCCTTCTCCTTCATTGGGTGGCCTGAGTCTCCTAGTCCATCTGAGTAGTGACCTCACCTCCTTGGCTTGGCAGGCTCAGTTCCTCAGCCCCTTGAGGATGGTAGCCCTGCCCCCTCACTTTTGGGCAGTGGCTTTGGCTCCATCCCATTGGCCCTCATGAAAACCAGCCTCACACTACAAAACCAAGTTGGTGAAGATCTGACTTTCTGAAAGCTAGGATGCTGTGGTGGTTCTACTCCCAGATTCCACGGTCCTACACTTTCAGGCTAAGGCAGCTCTGCTTCTCATTTCCTTGGTCTCTCAACTTCTGCCATTTAATACCTGAAAGGCAACCCACTGCGCCAAGAAGCTTCCTGCCCAAAAGCTTTCTGCTCTGTGGGCCAGCAGGCCTACTACTCCATCTCACGTTGGTCTTTTCTACCAATTAGTGCCCAAGGGCAATACACACCACCAGGAAGCCTCCTGCCCAAAGACATTTAGCTTTCTCCTCTGTGGGCTGGTAAGCCTGTCGCTCTGTCTCACGCCAGTCTTGCAGCTCTGCTGCCACCATCTCTGTGCTGGGTCTCTCTGCTGTGGTCTTTCTGCCGTGGTCTCAGTGCAGGAATCTTGAGTCAAGGACGCACCCCACTCCTGTTTCCACATTTTAGGTATTCATTAGAGCAGTACCTCACTCTCTTGGTACCAAATTCTGTTTTGGTCTGCTAGTGCTGTTCTAACAGAAATACCACAAGTGGGTAGTTTTAACAAACAGAGATCTATTTTTTTTTTGTCTTAAAGTCAATTTGATCAGAAATTAACATCACTGCTCCTGCTCTTTTACAGTTGCCATTTGCTTGATATATCTTTTTCCAATCTTTAATTTTTAGTCTATTTTTTGCCTTTGTCTCTGAGGTGTGTCTCTTGTAGACAGCATATTGATGGATTTTGTTTTCTTATCCAATCTGCAACTCTCTGTCTCTTGAGTGGTGCATTTAATCCATTAACATTCAGTGTAATTATTGACAAGTATGAATTGGTTGCTGTCATTTTGTTATGTGTTTTTTCATGGTGTCCCTGGTTTCTTTGTTCCATATTATTTTCTGTGCTGAGCTCCTTATGTTTATGAATCATGTTTTATTGTATGTAAATAATACCTTAAATAAAATACATAAAAATACATGTTATCATTTCCTTTGTTGCTCTTGTTTTAGTATTTGCTGAATATTTGTGCTTGTCCTCTTTTTTACTGTGATGTGAAGGTTTGTCATTTTTCTTTGAGGTTACCCTGTGATTTATAATTTTCTCCCCGAGATTAGAATATTCCATTCTATCTTGCAACTCTCTTGACTTCCACACCATTTGGAAGTTCTGTAACTACACAGTATTTTCCCTCTTTTTGGTTTGTAGTTGTCCTCACTTGGCAATTGATGTCTCTGGTTCTGCAAACAGGGATCTATTTTCTTACAATTTAGAAGGCTTAAAGTATAAGTTCAAAGTGCCAGGTCTAGGGACTGGGTGAAGGCCCCTCAACCTTGGGCTTCAGCTCTGCCTCTTGCTCCTGGCCCACTGGAGCTGGAGGTGTCTCTTAACTCAGACATCTGCTGGCTGCTAAGGCTGACAAATCCAAGGTTGACAAGTAAAATGGCACAGACCAAAGATTATGAAGCAACACAGCAGGCCACTAGTTCAAGTCCAGAAACAGTCCCAAGATCAGCAGACAACATGGCAGGCTACCAAATGAAGACTTGGCCACATGCAGAATCCAGATGTGCCAAAAACCTCAGAGACCTTTCTCAAAGTGTCTTCTTATATACTGGAAACAGACCACATCCCTAAGGTAGCTACCCAGCTGCTCCAATAGATTCCACCATGGAGTTGATTACCAGTCTCATCATGGGAAATAACTACATCCAGCTACCTAGCCACTCAAAACCAGGCCCAGCCAAGTTGACACATAAAACCTTAACTACCACAACCCTCAATGAGATGGATTGACACAGTGGCTCCGACAATGGGCTCATACATGGCAATGATTGTGAGGATGGTGTAGGACTTGGCAGTGTTTTCATTCTGTTGTACATAGATAGGGTCGCTGTGAGTCAGAACTGACTTGATGGCACCTAACAACAACATGCACTCAAAATATGTGAATTTTATTGTATGTAAATAATACCTTAAATAAAATACATAAAAATAAGTATACTTATGTATGTATATATAAAACTATGATTTTTAAATGATCCTTTTGAATGGCAGATATGGTTTAAAATAAAGGCTAGCTCAAAGACAGAAGTTTATGCTGGGGAAATTGTTACATCTGGGGAAAAAAGTGGTTCATTGTAGGATTGATCCGGAGAACCGTACTGACTGCAATTATACTTTCTTCCTTCCTTTAACTTCTGCAACCACTCCCATTGTCATTTTTGTAACTTGCTTTGAACAGATCCTTTTTTTTTTTCTCTTCCTTCTACCAAAACACAGTCTTTGTAAGCAAAAAGAAAATTAGTAGCAGATGCAAGCTTATTTTTAATGGTCTAAAACCAGCTTTCTGGACTTAAAACAAACACTTTGTCCCCTCAAAGTTCTCTGACTCCATTAAGATACAGCTGTATGCTCTCACTACAATTTGGAAACCAAAAGAAATCTCAAAAGTAATTTTAAGAAACTACACTAAAATTACTCACTGAATTCTGCTTACTTTTTATTTCTATTGTCCCAAAACAAGAAGTTTAATTTTCACAAAATTTTGAGAAAACTCTTTTTAGACTCTTAAGTTCTATTCTGGTTTCAGCAAAACAAAACAAAACAGAAACCTATATATATCTCTATATATCTATATAGCTATATAGAGATATATATAGATATAAAACCAAACTCACTGCCATGGAGTTCGACCGACTCATAGGGACCCCTCCTTAGGTTTCCAGGGTGGTATATATTTTTTTGTATCTGAAAGAGGATATACTGAATTATCAAACAAAACTTTTTATTGTGATAGGCTCTCCCTCAAAGAGATAAGTGCAGAATGTTAATTCCAAAAGTTAGAATTCACTTGAAGGGCCCTGAAAACATTATTATTAAAAGTCACAGTATTGGTCTAAATAATTTGGAACCAAATTAAGTTTCTAGTACAATAATTAGGAGCTCTGGTAGTGTAGTGCCTAAGGCACTTAACTGCTAACCAGAAGGCGGGCGGTTCAAACCCACCAGCCACTCCTCGGAAGGAAGGTTGGGTAATCTACTTCCGTAGTGATACTGCCTCGGAAACCCAAGGAGGGTCGCTATGAGTTGGGTCCGACTCAATGGCACATGACAACAACAACAACAAGAGTACAGTAATTAAGTCCTGTTATTATCAAGGATTCTTCTCAGGGCAAAAATGTGAAATCTTTAGTGAGTCTCAGAGCCAACAGAGACGACCTTTTGGGAAGGGAAAAGATGTAAGGTCCCAGTTTTAGTCATGGTTTAACCATTAACTCCTATGGGCCGTGAGATAAACCACTTGATTGCTCTTGGTTGCAGTTTCTTTCGCCTGAAGTAGGATGATCTGCGCCACCCTGTGACCTTGCACAGGATGTCAGGAGAGTATATAAAAAACCAGTTGCTAATGAGTCAATTTTAACTCATGCTAAAACCACATGTGCCACATATATGTAGATCTGCTCCTTTCAATGGCTGATTTTTCAGAAGTAGGTTGCCAGTCCTTTCTTCCAAGGCACCTGCACGTGGACACAAACCTCCAACCTTTCTGTTAGCATCCAAGCACATAATACAAGGAAGAAGTAACCCTACTTCGGGGAGACTTCCCTGACGAACTGCCATTTAATTTTGGCCTAGACCTGAAGGTAGATTTCCTAGTTCTGAACTGTTAAGACAAGCAAGGATTACCTGACACCACATGGGATGCAAATGAATTTCATTATGTTTTTCAGTCTGTTTACTAAACCCACACAGCTATGCAATATAGGAAATGTGGACTGTACATGGCAGCTCCTCTATGTTTAAGATACTTGGTTTTTCAACCTCCTAACAGGGACACCAAGCAAATAAATACTTTTAAAGCCAACAATATGAAAATCATAAACCATGGTCACTCACAGAAACCAGATTATCAACACATAATCAAGAGACAGTTCTTCAATCAGCTCTGGTCCTTTCAGCATGGAAAATCAGGGTCTAAATTGGGTAACTTTAATTTTCACACTCGGGAGATGATCTGATTGAGCATAAACAGATGCCCCGCAGCCCGTGTGCTCTTCTGGCTGTCATGTTGGTTTGAAGTTTCTCAGTGCCGCCTGTCAAGACTGATCAAGTGGGCTGTGCACTCACATGCTCTGCTTTCCAAATTCAGCAAGGTTCCCTCAGTAAGCCACACAGACATTCTTTGGGAACTCAGCCATTCTCCCACCCTGAAAACTGCAGGTCCTTTCAGAGAAGGTGAGTGCTGAAATAGATGGAGGAAGGATGCAGGGAGAAATGTTGCTCAATACACTGATTTTATCAAGGCTTCTTCACATTTCCTATCACTGGTTATCCCTCACAGCTCCGTTGGCTGAATTAGATTTATTCCTCTATTCCTTTAGAGGAAATGGAGGTGAATGGAGATTAAGCCCTGACTTCAGGTTACTGAGCATGTGCGAGAACAGGAATCAGAAGATGCAGCAACTTATCCAAGACTATTTGCTTGAGCCTGTGTGTGTAAAACCGTTCAAGTTTAGAAGTGCATAGTCCTACTACATGTAGTGGTCCTTTTTACAGCGAGTCAGTTAATTTAGGGCAAGACAATTTTCTTGATCTAAATAATGTCATCCTTGTAGGATTCATGGACAATGCTGAATTCTGGCCTCTCTGCCCATGTCACTACCCTGTGGGGGTCTGGCATGGCCTATGGATTGGTCAGTGTGAGCACCTGGCCAGTTGCTACACAAACTTTTATATCTCACAAATAACTGTCACCTCCAACATATCCACATCAGAGGAAAGGGGAAAGCAGCCAGGGAACTGAAAATCAACTGTAGTAATAACACCTTTCTTGAGAAATACTATTGTTCTTGATATATCAGCAGAGATTCCCCTCACCTGCATATCCTCCTATTAGAAATAAAGAAAGAAGGAGGGAGGAAGGTAAAGAAAGAAACTTGGTATGATGACAGTCGTACAATATGATGACTGTATCTAACGGAGCTGAATTGTACATGGACAAATGGTTGAAGTGGCAAATATTTTGTTATATATATTTTACCACAATAAATTTTTTTTTAAAAAGTAGAAATTTGAACCTTTAAAAATAGCTTCTTTTCTGATAGTAGTTCTTCTAATGATTTTGCCTAATATCTTGAAATAACAGGATAATCTGGGGTTTCTCTCAACAAGAATGGGAGACCCTGAGTAAAAAAAAAAGGACATTTTGATTAAGCTGATGGTGCCTGTTATAAGTAGGATTTTCTTTCTTTTTTTTTTTTCATTCTCTCCATGAGCATTGTATTGAGTGCCTGCTACATAAAGATTTAAGGGTTTTGGTGGAGGGTGGGGCTATGGTACTGGTAAAGAAGGGTGGTAACTCTCTCATCTAGTCAAGGAGATTTATGCAAATAAATCATGATCATACAGTTAGGTGCTCTGGTAGCAGAGTGCTCAAAGCACTCGGCTGCTAACTAAAAGGTCAGCAGTTTGAACCCACCAGTTGCTCTGCAGGAGAAAGATAAGGTAATCAGCTTCCATAAAGATTTACAGTTTGAACCTTGATACCAAAACCAGGCAAAGACATCCCTCTAAAGGAAAACTACAGACCAAGATCCCTCATGGATATAGATGCAAAAATCTTCAACAAAATACTAGCCAATAGATTCCAACAACACATCAAGAAAATCATTCATTATGACCAAGTGGGGTTCATATCAGGTATGCAGGGATGGTTCAACATTAGAAAAACAATCAACATCATCCACTACATAAATAAAACAAAGGAGAAGAACCACATGATCATATCAATTGATGCAGAAAAGGCATTTGAAAAAATCCAACACCTATTTCTGATCAAAATTCTCAGCAAAATAGGAATAGAAGGGACCTTCCTCAACATAATAAAGGGCATCTATGCAAAACCAACATCCAACATTATTCTCAATGGAAAGAGACTGAAACCATTCCTCTTGTGAACAGAAAGCAGACAAAGATGCCCACTATCACCACTTTTATGCAACATTGTGCTGGGAGTCCTAGCCAGGGCCATAAGGCAAGAAAGGGAACTCAAAGGCATCCAAATTGGTAAGGAAGAAGTCAAACTATCCCTATTTGCTGATGAAATGATTCTCTACCTAGAAAACCCAAGAGACTCAGTCAAAAATCTACTGGAACTAATTGAGAGATTTAGCA
>NW_006921634.1:7165044-7166799 GCF_000298275.1 Orycteropus afer afer | reverse complement strand
TGCATTGTGGTCAATGTCATGAGACAAAGTGTATGTGAACTGCTGTATGGAAAGTGAATTTGCTCTGTAAATCTTCACCCAAATCACAGAATAATGTCCTTAGGTTCTATGTGGGTCAATAGAATTAATGTTTATATCATTGTAATTTAACCAAATAGGCAGAATCTGGAGTGCCTAGAAAATCCCAGACAGGTGGAGATTAGTCCTTGTGTATCCCTTAAACAAGACTTGGTTTTTATCCTGGGATAATATGTGCATGTCAGAGCTAATTAGGCCCCCTAGATCCAAGAATGTGACAAGGCCCTGACATATCTACTTAAAAACCCCTATAAAATGAAATTTCTTATCTACCAATCTACTATTTTATTTTTGGCTTTCTGGCCTAAAGCTGATGGATTTCTGCAGAGTTATCACTTTTCAGAAAGAAACGGTACAAAAAGTTTCACTTCCTGAGAAATACAGCTAAGAATGGCAAGAGATTCCCAGGGGCACTGCCTTAGCTGACTGTGCCCTTTCTCTGAAGTGTGTGTGTGTGTGTGTGTGTCCTCACAAATAAATGAAAAGGAAAATGGGAACCTCAGTTAAATTAAAGGTCAAAGAAGCCTCAATTTTACACAGTCAGACCAAATAGGAATTGGCAAGAGACCATGTTTTCAGGAACAACCTGGCTTTGACATCACTAATCTATAAGCTGTAAAAACATGTGGGGGAAAAAAAAACAACAGAAAATAAACAGACAAACAAGAAACTCTGAATTCCTCCAAAGAGACTGTTGCAACCCTATGAAGTGATTGAAAAAAAAAAAAAACTCTCAGTCATCAAACTCCTCAGCACTTAATGCTGCATGATTTTTCATAAAGACAATTTTAATGATTAACCTTTAGATCTGAGTAGTAACTACCTAGACAGTCCACCAAGGCCTTCATTAGCCTCAAACTTAAGGGCAAAGAGTTCAGTCTGTAAAAGAAAACTACCCTGGACAGGAGGGAAATTTAAAAATTGGACAGGAAGTAATTCTTCCCTCCATTAACTGAGAGTTTTCAAGTTCCATTCACTACTTATACTGAAAGAGATGCTTTGAATGTTCTTTTTTAAAACTTAATTTTTTTTTTTTTTTTGTAAATTGTGATATTGGCGAAGTTTGCAGAGCAAATTGATTTTCCATTCAACAATCCATACACATTCCGTTTTGTGACATTTACTGTGCAGTCCCCACACTGTAACAGCATTCTTCCTACTTCCTCCCTATGCTCACCCCTTCCCTTCATTCTTCCTTCCCATCCCCTCCCAACTTCCTAGCTCTACCCCTAAGCAAATGCTGTCCTCTTGATCTCATATGCCTGATTGTTGTAATGAGTGCATACCCACCTGATGTTACTGTTATAGGTCTATTATTTGGCTGCCAGGTGAGTCACAGGAGTTAAGTTCAATCCCTAGCTTGAAGGGTATATAAGGCCCATCTTGAACAAGTACTCTTAGCTTCAACATTTGCACTTAACAAAAGTTGAACATGTTATTCTCTACTTCCTCACTGTCCAGGGTACTTATCACACTTTATAACTTAGCCTCAGCTCCGTGGTATATATCATCCAAAGAGATCACTACTATCTGCTATGCAGTCTTGCCTTTCTCTGAGCCAAGTGCTAGCATTCCAAAAGACTCATTTGAAATGGATGGCCTCCTTTTGATTGGACAATATTTATAATTTTGATTACTAGGGGTTTGAAATTCATTCTAATAATAGCCCCCCCCCCC
>NW_006921634.1:7157713-7164772 GCF_000298275.1 Orycteropus afer afer | reverse complement strand
GGAAGTAGATTGCCCAACCTTCCTTCCGAGGAGTAGCTGGTGGGTTTGAACCGGCAGCCTTCTGGTTAGCAGTCAAGTGCCTTAGGCACTACGCTACCAGAGCTCCTTGCCATTCTCTACCCATGTGCTAAAAAGAAAGACTGACAGACAGCAGCCACCACTCATCACTAGCCTTCTGAGCACAGGTGTGCTCCGCTTTTGAAAGTTTACTTTACACCACTTTTATGAAAGATCTGTGTTAGTACCCATTTTTGCTAACTGAAAGAAATCAGAAGACGATTTTTGCTTTTATGAAAAAAAAAATAAATAAAGTAAAACTAGCATACAGGTAGTTTGTTTTGCAGGGAGCCTTTAGAGGCAGCATGCACCCAAGCAGCAAGAGTGGTGCTGCCAAGTCCCTTCCCCGGAACTATATTCAGCATCTCACCTTCAAGCTGCCATGGCTTTGAACTGTGTCTATGAACACTGTATGTTCATGTTATTTGGTATGATTTTGTAAGTTATTTTTGGGTCCAGAAATGCTCAAACATTGCTCCTCTATAAATTAATGGTAATTGCTTCTTTGCCTTATACCATATTGGCTTACGAAATGTTTCATAGGTACACTCTACTTTTGGACAGCAGAGGAAACCTGTATCTCTGCACCTGTTGTTACCCCTTCTCACTTAGCTATGGGCCACAAGATGAGATGACTCAACACGCTCAAACCTTAACTCATTATCTAATCCTAAACCTGCTCTTCTTGCTTTTTACTGATGAATAATGACCATCCATCTAGTCACCCCCTCACACTCCTTTCTCCTTCTCACTCTTCTCTTAGTCAACTTGTTACCAAGTCCTACTGATTTGCCACTAGCCTGTGGGTTCCCTACTCTCCATTACTACTTCTACTGTCTTAGTTCATCTCTTGCCCAGATTCGGGTAGCATAGTGCCTAAGGCACTTGACTGCTAACCAGAAGGCTTGCGGTTCAAACCCACCAGCCACTGCTCGGAAGGAAGGCTGGGCAATCTACTTCCATAGTGATAATGCCTCACAAACTCAAGGAGGGGTCGCTATGAGTCAGGTCTGACTCCACGGCACATAACAACAACAACAACAGTCTCCTTGCCTCCAGGTTAATCCCTCATGAATTCCTCTTCTACTCTGCTTCTTTAGATAGTTTCCAAAATATAAGCCTTGTCATAATGAAATCATAAACACACAGGTGAATATTTTCATAATCTTGGAATATAAAAGGCATAGAATGCATGGCATAAAACTTTAAAAAGCAAAACAATACACTGCCATTGAGTCAATTCTGACTCACAGTGACCCTACTGAACAGAGTAGAACTGCCTCATAGGGTTTCCAAGGCCGTAAATCTTTATGGAAGCAGATTGCTGCATCTTTCTCCCACTGAGCAGTTGGTGGATCTTTCCCTCAAGTCAATTCTGCCTCATAGCAACCTTATAGGATAGAGTAGAACTGCATTATAGGGTTTCCAAGGCTGTAATGTTTATGGAAGTAGATTGCTACATCTTTCTTTTGTGGAGCTGCTGGGTGGGTTTAAGCTGCCAGTCTTTCAGGTAGCAGCTGAAAACTTAACCACTGCACTACCAAGGCTCCTTAAAAGACATAAATATAGCTACTCCCATAATATCCTGCAAATAAAGAACACTAAAATCAAAGATAGAAGTCAAATAACTGGGCAAAATATCTCCAGCATATATGGTAGGGGGGAATTCTTATCTTAATATACAAAGAGTTTTCACAACTCAATTTAAAAAAGTATATATATATATCTGTAAAATTAAAACATATCATACAGCTATCCCTTGGGATCACAGGGAGACAAAAAGCAAATGCAAGTAATTATAAATCTGTGAGGAAGGCACAAATATAAAGATTAGGTGTGGAAAAATTAGTTAGCTACCACTGTTACCAAACCTGATCCAAATACCCTGCTTGGATTCAACGACATCACACATCAACACTGAGATACATTTAGGCAATTGAAAAATGCCTCTGGATTCTCTTGTTTATGCCTTTGGAACACAGAGGGCACATGTTTCACAGAACAAATCATTCCCTACAAAGCTGGAAAGGCTTCTTTGTCTGCCTCACTGCTGTTAGCTCTGAGCCAGAAGGTTAAAGAGTCTTCAGGGACATTTTAGAGCTCACACAACACAAAACTCTATTAATTCCATCAGCATCTGCCAGGATTAGGAGTCCAGAAGAAATGTCCATAGGTGAAACAGACTGGCTTTTCCATTTTGACCTAAAGCAATCAAATAACATCCCTTGGCAAGAAGACAGAGGTTCAGCAGAGTGAACAAAACTGGCACCGCTGACACAAGTGCCACAGACACTCCACCTAAGCGTACTATCATACAAAAGCAATGTGTCAAAATCCTAAACGCAAATAGTACACATAACTCATTTTTCAAACTAAAGTTTATATGAAATGGCAAATCTACTGTATCTATAAGAAGGGATAAAGTTTGCTAGGAAAGTGAGTAACTCTAGCTGCCAATAGAGGTTATAATGTGAATCTGAAACACAGGCCAATTCACCTACTGCATGACTGCAAAGGAATCTGGGGCAAAAGCCCTCGCTGGTATTAGTGTCCATGTGCCAAAAATAAAATTTTAAAAGGGAAGCCTAAGCTAATCACTGGAATTCCTCCATGAGTAGGGGAAATAGAAAGGCTTAATCCCAACCAAACAGTATTGGGGATTAGAAAACAACCAATTATTGTGGAACATTTAAAAATGGAGGGCTGTACTGAGAGACTCAAGCATCAGAACAGCAGTATCACAGGGAGATGGTTAGTACCAGAATACATTACTGCTTCTTGCTAGAATTGTTGTTAGTTTGTGAGCACTTACAATGTTTTTGACATTTATGCATTATAAATGCATTCAGTATTCTAAATAGCTAAAAAAAAAAAAAAAAAAAAAAAATGGGAATAAATCTTACCAGAGACACAAAAGACCTCTACAAAGAAAAAAAAAAAAAAGAAAAAAAAGACAGTTGGATTTTAAAATTTCTGGCATGTACAATAACCTTGCAGAAATGTAAACCTTCACCAATGGTTTCTCAAACCCATTTGATTCTATCATTTGCCTCTGGTGAATTTATGAAGTACTATCCCAATAAATCTAGAGGCATAGAAAGAACTATTTATTATTCTTGGTAGAAATGGGCTCAATGACTTTTGGAAATGAGATCAAATATTGAGGACATGGAAGCAGGTGCACAATGTGATTGTTTACAGGGTGTCCATGCTGGCAAAGGGCTACCAGCCTAGAACATGGCTAGGGTTGCTCAAAGTCAGCAAACACAAAACATACCAATAGAACCTAATCCCACCACCAGCCTCCTTTGCCTTTCCTCTGGACAGAAAGGGTTGTGACTTATTTATAGTGAGTGCTAGGAAATGCTATAATGTTGCTATTTCTTAGAAGGCATTGTTGTTGTTGTTATATGCCAATGAGTCAGACCCGACTCATAGCGACCCCTCCTTGGGTTTCCGAGGCAGTATCACTACAGAAGTAGGATTGCCCAACCTTCCTTCCGAGGACTGGCTGGTGGGTTTGAACCACCAGCTGTCTGGTTAGCAGGCAAGTGTCTTAGCCACTATGCTACCAGAAGGCATTAGAGGCAGACAAAACTATAGCTCAGAAGGATGGAACAAACATTACTGAAATAATGCATATCTACCTTGGCTTTGTCTCGGCAGACTAAACCTGAAATCAGGCTGCTGGCCACATGGGTAATTCAAGTGACACCCAATAGGTTGTATGTTAAATTAACAAATTAAACACAAAGAGCACAAAACTTGCCTTACAACTAACGTAATTTTTTTTCCCTCTCCAGCCCTCATCTTTTTTCTTTTTTTTTAAATACCCACTTCAGGATAAATAAAAATGGACACTCACTCTGGGAAGCATAGTGCCCTTCTGCGGCTTTGTCTTCATGCGTATCATACTCCCTGCTGGACAGCTGCCTGTTGGCGGTCTCCAATCGATCTGTATATAAATAGGAAATTGTAAGAAATAAACACATATGGATTTAAACATCCTCTAACTAAGAAATGGAATGGTTGCCAAGAGCTGGGTATGAAGAGATACTCAGACAGGAGTCAAAAGCTCAATAACCCAGGGGAGGATTGATACCCACTCTCCAAAATACCAAAAGGGCAGTCTTCAGAAGCCATGCTGGTGTCTTTGTACAATCCCATGCACACAGACAGGCACCAGCAGTAGGCAGACAAGGACTTGTTCTGAGAAAAATCACTTCACTGCTTGCGAGGCCAGCAACCCTTCAATTTGAAGTCCTCACAAAGAGGTTTTGTCTTTTTAGCCTCAAACGTAGCCCTGTAGTGTTGCAATGACTATCAGCCCTATATTTTAGCCACTGACTGCTGTTCATATTCTCAGAACCAAAAAAAAATCAAAATCAAAATTTACTATCCACCCAAAACCAAAACCAACCAAACCCACTGCCATCAAGTGGATTCTGTTCTGTCTCACAGCAACCCTACAGGGCAGAATAGAACTGTTCCACAGGGTTTCCAAGGCTGTAGATCATTATGGAAGCAGACCACCTCATCTTTCTTCTGCAGAGCAGCTGGTGGGTTCAAACCACTGGCTTTTTGGTTAGCAGCCAAATGCTTTAACCACTGTACCATCAGAGCTCTTATCTACCCCAAAGAGTCTGTAATAATAGAAAAGGGAGTATCTAGTCACTGAGGACTACTAATAGACATTGAGTGTTCTGATGATGTATGAGGCAACTGGAAAATGGTGTGACTCACTGAAAGTGAAGTGAAATGTGATGGGTTAAATCATCCTGCCCTTTGGAGTTTGCCAAGATGCTGCAGCAGGTGTCCTCTATCGCTCAGGGTGTATGTACGCCTACTCTTTTCATAGCTGTGGGCTTTTGTTTTTCTTTTTGAAGGAGGAACATATGTCTGGCTCTGTCTTCTATAGTATACCTAGCAAATGTTTAATGTTGGCTTTCAATGAATGCTACTAAATGACTTGCTTGATTAGGAAAGGATCATTATCCAACATTGGTCTTTTCAAATATTCTCATTCACCTGGTCACAGGTCACTGTTAAGTGCTTTTAAAGCAAGAGTGAGCTACACATGTGCTCCCTCCCTTTCATAGACTCATGCATACAGATGTCACTTCTAAGACTTAATGCTACCACTTGCAAGCTGCAAGGCAGAAAAGAATCATTCTACTCTTTGAGCACTGCCCCCGCCCCATAGCACTGACAAGATTAGCTAACACAGAATAGCACCTGCAGCAAAGCAATTAGGACCTGAAATATGGCTGTTGGACCTATGGATAGTTCAAGGGAGAGAACATGAATCAAAGTTGACATGCCTCGGAGGTCTCTGTTGAAATCATGAAGTCTTCTAATCTCGCCTTCCAGTTTGTTTCTCATCGCCTTGTCCAGTGACTCTCGCTTGGTGGTAGATTTGACCAGACTCTCATAGGCTTCTGAAATTCTCTGAAGTTCTTTTTCAAACTAAAAGAAAGAATTGGCATTGAAGTGGGACTTTTGCCATTCACACCGGACACTTTAAGAACATTCCTTGATATTGCAAGTGTCAAAGTGGCCTATCTGCATCTCAAATTTTATCTCCACCAAATTGTGTAATCAATTTCCTTCCCATTCTTCTTCCTCTAAGGGCTACCATGAAATCAAAATAAACCAAACCCATTCTCATCAAATTGATTCTGACTCATGGCAAACCCATGTGTTACAGAGTAAAAGTGCTCCCCAGGGCTTCCTTTATAGAAGCAGATCAACAGGCCTTTCTTCTGTGGCACCACTGGGTAGGTTTGAACCACCAACCTTCAGGCAGCACAGAGAGTTTGTGCCACCCCAGGACCTTAAAGGCTACCACAGGATCCTGTAAGTAAGAAACTCACAATCTGGCCAGGCGATCTGATGTTACCTTGTAACAGTCCCTCTGTACAATTACCTAGTAGGGGTGAATATAAACATAACTTAAACTCTTATATTTTATATGGCAATTTGTAACTATTATTATCAGTCCCAGTTATCATAAGGAAAAATTAAAGTAGATTAAAAACTAAAGGAAAACAACTCCAAACTCCAGACTCCAAATACCATGCTCTTACCACAGGCCTTCCTACCTACCCATCCCTAACGAAACATAAAATCCACTAGAAAAGAGGCTTCATTACTAACTGTTTTCAACGCTTTATCTATAAAATGATCCTTATAAAGAACTAATGAGCGTGTCTCTAACTGTAAACAAAGGTACCATAGGAAGCTTCTTTATATGCAGGAATTAATAGACACAGGATTTAAAAAAAACTTTTTTTTTTCAGATTTTACTGCATCGAGAACTGTTACTAGGGAGCCTTTAATCTTTGTCATATATATATATATATATATATATGGCATATATACATTTATAACAAATAGGGGTAACTTTTATAGAAGGAGTCCAATTTCTGAAGTAGGTAACATAAATCATAGTCTATTATGTATCACATCAATGTAGGAGACATGCTAACATGGAACCATGATGAACTGTCATCAAAAGGTGGATGAGAGGCAAAGCTGACAAGGTTGAGAGAATCAGCACCCCTCACTGGGCATCAAGAAATCTGTACCAATTTTTTGGTCCCTTTACAGAAAAGCTGTGTCATCATGAGGTAGATACCCTGTTTTCTGAACCCCAAATGGCCAGATGAGAAAGTCTTGCTGAGGCTCCCATAAATGGTACATATCCTAAAAGATATGTAAAAAGTCTGCTGTGCTGTCTCCTGCTGGTCTCATGGTCCTGCTGTCTCTGCTGCTGCCATTTCTCTGCCACTGCTTCTCACTGAGAGGAGAGACAACACAGGGATGCCAGAGTAGCAGGCCAGAAGAGCAAGAAAGGGGATAAAAGCCTTGAGCCCCAGGCTTACAGGCGAGGAGAGACAACGCAGGGATGCCAGAGTAGCAGGCCGGAAGAGCAGGGAAGGGGATAAAAGCCTTGAGCCCCAGGCTCACAGGTGAGGAGAGACAACGCAGGGACGCCAGAGT
>NW_006921634.1:7135391-7153923 GCF_000298275.1 Orycteropus afer afer | reverse complement strand
ATGTGTCAGACTGGATCGACATAGTGGCTGCAGCAATGGACTCAACTATAACAAGGATGGTGCAAGACTGGGCGGTACAATACATAGGGTCATTATGAGTTGAAGCCAAGTCAATGACACCTAATAACATATGTTAGAAACTACTCTGGGTGCTAATATACAGAAATGAGAAAGAAAATTTCTGGCCTTTAGGAGTTCAGTATCTAGAGCTGGCCTATGCCCAGACACATACTTCTAAATGCAATGTGATAAGAGGAGTAGTGGTGAAATGGTATGATGGCCCAGGGATAAAATAATTTTTCAGGTGCAAGGGAGAGGTTTCTTTACAAAAAAGATTTTAGAGAAAGTGATATTTTAGAAAAATGAGTTTGGAAGGATGAATAGAAATTTGCCAGGCAAAGGAGGATGAAAAAGCCAAAGGGTATTCTAGGCAGAAGACACTACATGGACCAAATCACAAAGCCATGAAAGTAAGTGCATGTCTTTGACATGACATGTAGTCTAAGGGAATGAGAGCAAGGTGGAAGTGGCAGGAGCTAGGGCTGAAAGTAAGGACTTTATGTTATGAGGCAAAAAAGAATTACAGGGCAAGGCAGTGGCTGAAGGGATTGAGTTAAAAGCAGATGGTCATATCTTTGTTTTCATAGGGATCAAACTAAATGATGGGGTTGAAGGGCAGGGAGTAGGGAGAGGAAGCAGAAGAAAAGATGACAAAGTAAGATGTTAATGTAAGTAGTTCAACGATAGATGAAAGAGTATGAACTAGGACAACTAAAAGGACAAGTCTGAAAGACAGTGAAGAGTAGAATCAATAGATCTTGGTGACCGGGTATGAATGGCTAGGGAGAGAGAAATCAAGACAATATAGACATTCATAGCTAAAAAGACTGGGTAGTAAGACCTAACCAAGATATATAACAAAATTAAGTTTTCCAAAGAAAGAAAACCAGTCTGGTTTGAAGACATTGTGCCTAAGGAGCCTGCAGAACACCTTGGCAAAGGTTTCCAGTTAGCAGTTGGAGATAGTGGCCTGAAAGTTGGGAAAGCAGTTATGGCATCAATAGCATTCAGCTGACAGACGATTCATAAACTAAAGACCACTTAAGGAGTTCAACATCAGATTAATGGACCAAAGCAGAGGAGCAGTAACACTGAGGGAGTGGGTGGAGCAGAAGAACACCAGTGGGAGAGACTGCATAAGCAAGTAGGGTCATAGGAGCAAGAAAGTCAACAACTTAAAGAAGGCTAACAAATGTGGTCAATGTCCTCAGAGGTTACAGTGGAGCCAAGACTGATAAAATCTGAGGTCAGTGAAGAGGCTGAAGAGCACTGAGGTTTCTGCTTGTTGCAGCCAACAAGGTAGAACCAAAATTACAAGGCTCCTTTTGATATCTTGTTGTATTCCTAAAGACCTACTTAAACCAGAGTTGGTTCTTCCATGTTTTTCTCATTTCAATTAGGCCCTCTGGTTTCTTCTGGAGATACCATGAATTGCTAGTGATGTGGCAAAAGAGAGAACAACCCATCCTGAACTTTGCTCTCAGTTCTACTGCAAATTATGTTACTTCCTTTTAATTTTTTTTTCCAAAAGTGATTTCTCTAAGACACACCACCACTTGTAGGCTAAATTCATCTATAAAAGGTGGCCTTCCTTTTCAGACATATGGGCATGCTGCAAGGAAAGTCTCCTTCAAGATCAAAGGGCAACACCCTCCTGCTAAGGAAGCTGAAAGCACCATAAAGCCTGAAGCAATGCTCAGATGGTACTCAAGAGTGGTGTTCATCCTTCTACCCAGAACAACTTCTTAACTACACCAACCTCAGGACCCTTGCCTTTATCTGTTTTTAAAGTACTATTATTAACTGTTGTATTCATCTGAATGGAATTGTACTGTTAACTCCAATAAAGGCAGAAGTAGCCCTTTCAGCCTGACAACTGTGCTCTGACCATGACAAAAATACTGCCTATATAGTTAATAAGAGATTTATAACTTCTAAAGAAAGACTTGGGCATTGATATTCTATACAAGCATTGAAAACCAAACCAAAACAAACAAACAAACAAAAAACCAAACCCACTGCCATCAAATTGACTCCAATGCATAGCGACACTTTAGGACAGAGTAGAATTGCCACATAGGATTTCCAAGGATGTAAATCGTTATGGAAGCAGACTGTCTCATCTTTCTTGTGTGCAGCTTACGGTGGGTTTGAATTGCCGACCTTTTGCTTTGCAACCAAATGCTTTCACCACTATGCCATCAGAATTTCTTTATATAGGCATATCTCAGAGATATTGCAGGTTCAGTTCCAGAACACCACAATAAAACAAATATTATGATAAAGCGAGTCACGCAGATTTTTTGCTTTCCCAGTGCATGTAAAAGTCATGTTTACACTATATTGTAGTCCATTAAGTATGCAATACTATTATGAAAAAGTATAAAATACTGTGAGAATTACCAAAATGTGACAGAGACATGAAGTGAACACATTAGAAAAATAGCTCCAATAGACTTTCTTGATGCCAGGTTGCCACAAACCTCCAATTTGTTTTTTTAAAAAAAGCAATATCTATGAAGCACAACAAAGCAAAGTGAGGTATGGCTGTGCCTGATTCACTAAAAGAGCTTCCTTCTGCACAGTATTAAAGGAAACTACAAGATCCCTACGATGGCTTAGTTTGCTGTCTCAAATGCTAAAACAATCAGGAATCTGAATAGAGCTATGTGCTTAGAAGGTGCCAAGAGAGAAAGGACATGGGCCATAGCTCAGGACTAGGTCTTTCCTGTGAGAGATGACAGCTGTAATGATGGAGAGGGATTCATTCATATCCTTCAGTGTGGTTGTAGAAGACAGAATGAAGACTAAATGCAGGAAGATAAACACAAGGAAGAACTTCCTAACTGCATTTTCCAGGAATGTAGTAGCAGTACACAGTCGGTAGTGAGGCTTTCTTCTCCAGAAGCATTCAACCAAAACCCAGATGATCTTTCAGGGACTTGAAGCAAGGAAGCCAAGCATGAGAAGTCAGATTAGAATCATGTTAAGAATTTTACTTCTAAAGGCCTATGATTCCAGATTGCACACTTCTTTAGAGCAAGAAGCACGCATTCTTTATATCCCCTATGTCTCACACCTATTTACACTCATGGATATTCATTAAAGATGAAGAGAAGGTTGGACAGCCTGGCTTTGCTATAAATATAGTCTGAGCTAGTTCAGACTCTAATGTGTGATTTCATGGAGAGAATACTGGGTTTGCCCTCATAGCTCACACCCCTTTCCAGCACAGGTGTCAGGAAGCTCTCAGTCCAGGCCATAAATCATAAATGAGTTGCTGTCAACTTGACTCTGACTCATGGCCACCTTGAAGTTACACAACCCAAACCAAACCCACTATTATCGAGTCAATTCTAACTTACAGCGACACCTCATTGAGTTTCCAAGGCTGTAAATCTTTAGGGAAGTAGATTGCCTCACCTCCTTCCACAGAACAGCTGGTGGGTTTGAACCGTTGATCTTTTGGTTAGCAGCCAAATGCCTTCCCACTATGCTACCTGAACTCCTTGAAGTCATACAAAGAAGCACTAATGTCCCAGAAACAGAAGTATAAGCAGAGGGGAAAGCCCTGTACAACATCCAATGGAGCTGTTGCCATAAAATGAATGGCCAAAGAAGAGGCTGAGAAAAATCACAGCCATTCCAACCTCTAGAGAGTGGTTTTTCCTCTGAGCACCTTCATGTGCACAGCTTAGGGGCTCACAGGACATGTCTGCTGAATGAGCCACAGAATGCCCACTCATAGCCTGGGTGACTGGAACTGTTTGGCCCTTTCCTTTCAGATGTCCATCTGTGCCATGATGGCTTCTGAGGCCAACTTATTCAACAGCCCACAGTCTGCTCCTGGTGGAAACTCCATCTATTAATTGTGCTTCAGGGAAACTGGGAGAAAAGGGAAGCATGAGTAACCAAACAGAAATAACGAAAACAGCAGCTCTTTCTGGGGATGCTCAATCATCATTCCAATACTAACAGGGATAATCACTACCTTGCCTCTTTGGAAAAAGAGTCCTCATATCTAGGCTAGGCTTTGACAGTCTCTGAATTATTAGTTCTTTTCTGCTGTGTTCCTGGCACCATACACATAGACTAAGCTCTGCAATTAAAAATTCATCTATTTTTGGTTCTGCCTTTACGATGAATCTCTGAGAGAGCCACAGTGCTTCTAATACTGTGACAATCTCAGATCAGATGGTATTGCCAGCATAGTATAATCACATCCTACGATGAAGTACAGTTAGTCTACCCAAAGCAGGGGACGAACTCCATGCCAGGGGAACTAGTAGCTATTGTCATTGAAAAGTAAAGCTGTCAATTCATCTGATCGCCCTCTCCCCAGAGCCATGGCTTCAGCAGCTGCTAAGAGACAACAGAGTAATGGGGCCAATGGTGTGTGAAGATCTATGAGTAGGATGACCTGGGGAACACAAGCCACAAAATGTTGACCTAAAGATTTCATGCAGCTCTTCTATGTCTTGATCCTAGTTGTTGAGAACAGGTAAAGAGCTAATGAAGGATATGGTAAGTATCTTTCAAATTCTGAGTTTTTAAGTTGATAATTCCAGTTGGACGTATGACAGATCAATGAAATGTAGTATTTAATTAATATATACTATTGACATAAACCATTTATAAGAGCCATGGGCCTGAAGTTTTGGGTTTCCGAAGAGAAATATCTTTTGATTTTTGTCTTTTTTCAGTAGTTACCAAAAATCCTTTTGGTCACAAATTTTAAGAATATCCCCCTATGCAGGGAAACTGAGTTCTTGGGAGATTTAAGTAATTTTGTTTTGCAAAACAGAAATGTGCATCAAAATCAAGCAAGATATGTATGTTGCCTGTCAATTAAAAGTATACATTAACAAAAAGAGTCAATCAAGAATAACTGTTCAGACAACATTCATGTGAAAAACCCATAATCAAACTCTGCCCTCAGATGGGTCTGCACAGCTCCTGGACACATATGCCACAGAGCTTCATTAGAAGAGAAGGAAACACTTGTTTCCCAGGAAGTGCTGAGATGGCTCTCCCCAATTTTCAGACCATCCCCAGAAGGAAGCTGCCGCAGGGAGGTGTCAAAGGCAAGTTTGGGCCTGAGCACTGACTTACAAGCCCAGGGCTAGGACACAACACACTATTTCCTAATTTCTAAGGGTGTGAATGGGTGTAGAGCTACAACCTTCAGGCAGCCCCCGTTTGTTTCTGCCTTTTGTTTTAATCCCTCCAACAAAGGCAGCCGGAGCTCCCAGAGCCAAGTCTGGACTTGATGCTCCAGGGAGCTCCAGACACTTTCAGTGGATGCTCTGCAGGCACATGCCAGGACAGAGTCCATCTGTGAACATTTGCACCATCACACCCACTACTCCCAGCTTTTCCCTTTTAGCTCTTAAGAAAGAAAAGGAGCCTCCTTTGAAACCTTCACCAGACTAGATTCTTTAACTGCAAAACTAAATAGGGAACACTATGTGGGCTAGCCTGGCACATTAATTGTCATATGGGGCCTAAGTGACAATGCTCCTGTAGTTAGGTTGGGCTTACAGTGCTACCCTTTCCCTTTACAAAAGCCCCATATTGCCCAGGACAGAGCCAGGCACTCAGATAGTCCCTTACAGGAGCACTGACTGTCACTATGCCTCCTTGCCCCTAGAAAGGAAAGTTGAAGGCCCTGTGGCCCTCCTGCCCTTTAACAGGCTATGATTTGTGCCTTTCGCTTCTACCTGCAGGATATCAGATACATGCTAGCATATGAAATCACTGCACAGCAATAGTTTACTCTTGCTAGCTGGCTTTGGACTTACTTTGACTCTTGGCATAAAGCCCCAAGAATGAAGGCTGCCATACATTCTAATATTCCCATGGTGACTACAGAGGCTGCAATTACTCAGCATTTCTGATGATCATAAGCATCAGGAAAGAAGGCAGTAACAACATACTCTAACCTCCAGTGTGGAAGCAACATTGCTTTGCACAGAGATCAGCTAATGAAACAAACATAGCAACCACAATGATGCTGCCTGAGATTTCCAGATTTTTTTTGAAAAAAAATCCATCTTCCTCAACCTCCCTCTGTGTTCATCTTGGTATTCCAGGAGGGCCCTCACCACACTTGTTCAGCTGAGGAAATCTTACTTAGCCCTTAAGTCCCAGGTCAAGGGACACCCCCATCCTATCTACTGTAACCCCTTCACATTCCTACTGCAAGTGTTGGCTTAAGCATCTCTCTCCCTTTCTAGATTGTAAGCTCCTCCCAGGTAGGCATTGTGTTGTATTAATTTTTGCCTCCCTAAAGCCTTGTACACTGCCTGGCATAGAAAGAAGCCTAATTAAGTGTCAGTGAGTGAATCAACCACCAATGAGCAGATAAAGATTCTGTTCTTTCCAAAGAACCTTCTTCTTCCCCTTCCTCAGGAAGTCCATACCTTGTGGAGCTTGTCAGCATTGTCATAGTAACCCTGAAGTTCCTGGTGAAGCACCCGGTTCTCTTCTGTTAGTATCTCCACCATTTGCTGGGCTCGCTCCACAATCGCAAATGCATCTGGGCCAAGCTGTTGGCTGGGGGATGCGGCAGGTGGAGGTTGTGGGGCTGCCAGAGTCATTGGAAGGGGAAGTGGTAAGGAGACGGAGTGCAGCGGCCCACTGATGGAGGAGATCTGGGAGGACATCGGGCTGTGCTGCTGCACTGTTGACGGGAAAGGAAGTTGGCATGGGCGGCTGTAAGGGAAAGGAAGACCATTAATCAATCAGATGTCAGGGAAGATGGTGGAAGTAGGAAGGAAGCCCCGACAATATATTTACTATCAATAGTTCCCACTATCGAGGTCATTTACGCACTTTCGAACGCTAGGTTGAGTACATCAGGTTCAGTAACCATTCCAGTCTTTTCTGTGTTCTGCACTCTGGGGATACAGGAACAAGACAGACAAGGTTCCTGTTCTCATGCACCTTACACTCTCCACGAGAGAGATAAGCAAGCCACAGAGCAATAAACAAACAACGCATGGAAAGTAATGATACTTTGTAAAGAATAAAGCTGAGTGATGTGACAATGAATGCCTGAGTAGCTGTTTCATATTGAGCGGTCAGGGAAGGAGACTCTGAGAAACTGATGGCTCAAGTGTTAATGACAGAAGAAGGAACCAGTGGTTTGCAGGAGGATGGGATGAGGGAAATGGAGAAGGGGGTTTTCCTGTCTCCTAGCAACATGAGATGGAAAGTCAGTTTCAAATATAAGAGCTAGCGCAATGATCTTAAGTAGTAATTAACAAAGGCATGATCAAAAAAAGAGAAAGCTAGTATGAAGCATGGCAAGCAAATAGGAGCAGTACAAGACAAGGCCGGGGAGATGAGCAAGGGCCTTTGTAAAGGAAGGCCACAATTTCCCTAGAGTGTAAACAGAGGTCAGTGGAGGATTTCTAAGCATGCGTGCAGTGTCTTCTGACTTTATTCTGAGTGGTACTATAGAGGATGGAATGTACAGTGGCAAGGACAGACACAGGGAGACCTGTGAGAAGGCCATAGGTCATCCAGGTAGGAAGTGATAAGTGCTCGTGGGGAAGTAGCAGTAGAGAAATAATGGATGGACATGCGATGTTTTGGACATACCACTGATGGGGAGAGAGGAAAAGAAAAATTACTCCTAGATTTTGTTCTCTATAAAAATGGACAGTGGTGCCATTTAATGAAACAGCAAAGACTTATAGGGGAACAGATTTCTTGTGCTCTGTTTTGCTGGTGTTGGCAAGGCACAGGGGAATCAAATGTGTGCTCTTAGCCATTGTACGAAGAACACAGAGAGGCAGTCACCGACAGTTCAAAATTTCCGGTACCAGTTTCTATACCTGAAACCACAAATCTCTATCTCCCGTCTCCATTCTCTAAGAATTCCCTCCTCACTATTCAGTTAACCTGTTTCATTAAAAACATTCCCTCCCCTCTAAACAGAAATCAAGGCTCCTACAACAAGTTTTAGAAGTCTAAACAGCAAAGCTAATATTGATGACTAGTTCTCCAACCATATCTGTCTCCCTCTGAAGAGGCTTGGGAAAAAGTTTTCTTGCTGACTCTCCTTAACCTTTAAGTCTCAATCTGGAAACTGAGGTTAGGTACTAAATAACAGCAGCAACCCCCAAAACATCAACTTTTGTATCAAAGGGCTGTGTCTTCTGGAGATAAGCTATTAGTAATCAGTAACAGTTACACATGCCACCTTCTGTTTCCTGTGGCCATCCATAGCTAAAGCTCTCAGAGCTACTCCGTTTTCCTGAGAGGTCACCTGGCCCTTTAAGTATAGTTTTAAAGTGTATTTTCTGGAATGATTTCAGATCCTGTCAGACCCCACATCTATCATTTTGTGAGCATATTTCATAGTCAAGATGCCCCTGAATACTGACTGCTAGAAGTTAAACATTAAACTCTAGAAGAGAATTTGACAAAGGATCATCTAGCCCTTCCCACGTAGACAGGCAGAACTTGATAAAGATGCTTGCAGAATAAACCCAGAGGATATTTACAGTAACTAACCACAGGCATGCTTTGGTTAGTAACATCAAAGCTCTCCACTTGGGCTCAGGAGATATTTCCCAAATCCTTATGCCTCTAGTCTAGGAGTCCCTTCATTTGATACTAAGATAACTGGGATCAATATTGCCCAGACAAGGTGAAGAACCATGCTGTGGTTGTTAGGTGCTGCCCAGCTGGTTCCGATATACAACAAAATGAAACACTACCCAGTCTTGCACCATTGTAACAATTGTTGCTATGTTTGAGCCAACTGTTGTAGCCATTGTGTTAATCCATCTCATTGATGGTCTTCCTCTTTCCTGCTGACCCTCTAATTTACCAAGCATGATGCCTTTCTCCAGGGACTGGTCCCTTCCGATAACATGATCCAAGTTCAAGAGACAATGTTGGGCCATTCTTGCTTCTAAGGACCATCTGGCTGTACTTCCTCCAAGAAAATTTGTGCATTCTTCTGGCAGTCCATGGTATATTCAATATTCTTTGCTAACACTACAGTTCAAATGCATCAATTCTTCTTTGGTCTTCCTTATTCACTGTCCACCTTTCTCATGTGTATGAGGCAATTGAAAACACCGTGGCTTGGGTCAGCAGCAGCTGAGTCTTCAAAGTGACATCTTTGCTCTTAAACACTTTAAAGGTCTTTTGCAGCACATTTGCCCAGTGCAACACATCATTGACTTCTTAACTGCTGCTTCCATGGGCGTTGATTGTGGATCCGAGTAAAATGAAATCCGTGATAACTTCAGTCTTTTCTCCATTTATCTCAGTGTTGCTTACTGGTCCAGTGGTGAGGACTTTTGTTTTATGTTGAGGTATAATACATACTGAAGTTGGTAGTCTTTGATCTTCATCAGCAAGTGCTTCAAGTCTTCTTCACTTTCAGCAAGCAAGGTTGTGTCAACTGCACATGACAGGTTTTTAATAAACCTTCCTTTAATCCTGATGCTGTCTTCTTCTTCATATAGTCTAGCTTCTCAGATTATTTGCTCAGCATATAGACTAAGTAAGTATGGTCAGAGGATACAACCCTGCCACACACCTTTCCTGATTATAAGCCACGCAGTATTCCTTTGTTCTGTTCAAGTGACAGCCTCTTGGTCTATGTACAGGTTCCTCATGAACACAATTAAATGTTTTGGAATTCCCATTGTTCACAATGCGATCCATCATTTGTTATGATCCACAGTTGAATGCCTTTGCAGAGTCAATAAAACACAGGTAAGTATCTTCCTGGTATTCCATGCTTTCAGCCAAGATCCATCTGACATCAGCAATGATATCCCTTATTCCACATTATTTTCTGAATCCAGAACTGAATTTCTGGCAGTTCCTTGTCACTGTACTGTAGCAACTGTTTTGAATTATTTCCAGCAAAATTTTTCTTGTGTGTAATATTAACCGTACTGTTGCTTGGTAATCTTAGGACTGTGCCATTTTATTTGTTGACCTCGGGTTTGTCAGCCTCAGCAGCTGCCAGAGCTAAGAGATGCCTCTAGCTTCAGTGGGCTGGGTATAAGAAGCAGAGCTGAAGCCCAAGATCAAGGGGCTTTTATCCAGCCCCTAGAACTGGTACTTTAAACTTGGACTTCTAGCCTCCTAAACTGTAAGAGAATAAACACCTGTAGGTAAAGCCATCCCATTTGTGGTATTTCTGTTAGAGTGGCACTAGGTAACCAAAACAATGGGTTAAGAAAAATACATTTTTATTTAAAAAAATTCTCTTGTTAAAATATGCATAATAAAACATACCCTATCTCAAAAATTTACACATGTACAATTCAGTAACACCGATTATATTCTTCAAGTTGTACAACCATTCTAGCTGTCCTTTTCCAAATCATTCTGTCACCATTACTATAAACTCAGTGTCCCCTAAGCAAAAACTCCCCCTTATCTCCCTAAAAAAATATTTTTAAAATTAATTTCACTTTTCTTTTACTTTTTTTAAAAAATGTGGCTACAGAAAATTTTAAATTAGATATGTGGCTCATTGTATTTCTAGTGGCCAGTACTGCTCTAGATCTCACTGCATGTACAAAAAGGGGCTCACTTTTAGAAAGCCAGCTCCAGAATTGAGTGAGCATCAGAACAATTTATGCAAACAGACTATGGTCCCCAGTTCCCCATGCATGACAGAAAATCAGCAAGCTGCATTCAATACATTAACCTCGATGTTTATCTGCAATTAATCTATCAGGCTAATATTTAATAAATGTGACCTGTTTAGTTGGCAACAATTTTACAAAACATGTTATGGACTGAATTGTGTCCCCTAAACAATATGTGCTATAAATCCTAATCTCTATATCTGTGGTTATAAGCCTATTTGGGAATGGGTTGTCCTTGTTATGCTAATGAGGCAGGACCGGTGTAGGGCATAACCCAAAAAAACCAAACCCACTGCCATTGAGTCGATTCTGACTCATAGCAAGCCCCACTGGGTTTTCAAGACTGTAAATCTTTACGGAAGTAGATTGCCTCATCTTCCTCCCAAGGAGCAGCTGGTGGGTTTGAACCACCAACCTCAGGGATATCTTTGAGTCAATCTCTTACAAGATATAAAAGGAGCAGATTAAGCAAGTAGACATGGAAGAAGACAGATGCCAAGCCACAGAGGTCTCCAAGGAACCAGGAAACAGAAATTGAAGAGACAAACACTTTCCCCTAGAGCAGACAGAGAGAGAAAGCCTTCTGCTAAAACTAGTGCCCTGAATTTAGAGTTCTAGCCCTCTAATTGGTGAGAAAATAAATTTCTGTTTGTTAAAGCCATCCACTTCTGGTATTTCTGCTATAGCAGCACTAGATAATGAAGACAGGGGAAAAAAAGTTAAATAGATAAAGATGAGATCAAGCAAATCACAAGAGAAAATACAAGTCACAAATACACATTTTTCAATGAGATCTTAGTCATAGCGAAATAATCAGAATAAAGTTGTTTTTTTTCAGTTTATCTATATTAATTATTCAGTTTAACAAACTTTTATTGATCACCTCAGCAAAGATTTTATTTTTTAATTCTCCAGTTAGGATATAAAGATTTCACTTGTGTAAAAAGGCATAGAAAAAAGATTGGAAGGAACTGTAACAAAATATAAGAGGAGCTGTTTTCAGGTATTTGGATTATGTTATTTGTTATTGTTGGTTTTTATCCTTTATACTTCATTTTATATACATTTTCTATAATGAACATGTATGACTAACTGGAAAACATTTCATTATTGGAGTAATGCATGTACATTATAAAAAATGTAGAAAATACAGATAAGCAATAAAATCAGCATGTGGTAGTTTAATAATAAGAGAAAAGTAAACAAAATGAAATGGAAGAATTTAAAAATGAGGTGAAATAATAAAAGCCTCCCTGGCTGTGAAATGGTTTAAATTTTAATACTTCACAGTCAAGTGAAAATATCTCATATTTACATAGAGTTTTGCAATTTACAGTATTTTCTAATAGCTGTACAGATCCTCAAAGCAAACTACTCAACAGTATATTGCAATGGTTGTCTGTGGTTAATGGACTGGACGTAATTTCTTTCTTTTTTTCTTTGGGGGGGGCCCTGTTAACTATATTTCTAAGTTTTCTATAATGAACATGTTTATGTAAGGGAAAAAAAAAAAGTTTTAGACAAAATCTGTTGTAACAGATCAACAATAAGGAAATTGGGTCAAAGAACATATGTGATTTGCTACAAAGTGGGAGTCAGAACTCAAAATTCGGCATAATTCTTCCCAAAACCACAGACTTCCCACTTGGACCCCTTTGATTGTTAAGACACCATAAGACTCAAATGTTCAAAGCAAAATGCTGCTCTCGGGTCAGTATGAGTCAGAATTGAATCAATGGCAGTGAGTTTGGTTTGGTTTTTTTGTGGGTCAGTACTAAGATCAAAGCTATTGCCATGCAGGGAGGACAGAGATAATCCTCTTGTTTGGAGAAGTCACTCATTTAATCATTACAGCTGGAATTGTATTAGGTTTCCTGAGAAAGTAACCTGAACTTGACCTCAGCCCCTTAAAACTTCCCATACTGCCCAACTGTGTCTCAGAATAGAAAGGGCATTTTCCTCAACTCATCTAAGACATGATTCAACCAAAAAATTACAGGAACTCTTGAAATCTAATTCTGGTATTCAAAACACATGTTTAGCCAGTGAAATTAAAATAAAGCTCCATGGCCTCATTTTCATTAAGGACAATGCACAGTTTTTAACCCAACAGCCTTGGGTCTGGCTCACCTTTTGGTGTGCCATAGCAATTCATTTTCATAAATGCATAAATTACAAATCATAATTCACCATTTTGCACAATATGCTTGGTACTCCCAAAATTCCCCTTCCTCCTCCAGCGATTTCCAACTCAGAGTAAGATGGGACCACCAAATATTCTTTTTATAATACAGCACATTCCAAATATCAAGCCCACCAGGAGTAAGATCTAATAGCTTAGCAATGTCTTTATGCTTGTTTATGCTTTACAGTGCACTCTGCTCACTGATGGATTGGTATGGGTTCCTGGTGGAGGGGCGAGATGTCTTTTTTTTTTTTTTTGCAGTGTTCCCTTCCCTGAGATGTCTCTTTAATTTGCCACATGTGCTCCTGGACTGTGTCCCCCTTTGTTCCATTGGTCTTCCCTGCTTGTCACTTGGCATATTTCCAGAGAATTCCAGTAACTTTAACTTAATCCTAAACAAAACAGAACCAGAGGTTTTTAGGGGAAAAATGCATAGTTCTTTTTTCTAAAGGAAAACGTGAGTTTTGGGATTGATTACGCCTCTGGTTCCTTCCATTAATGCAGGAAATGCAAGCCCCTGCACTGATGAGAACAATAGTGGTGGTGGTGACTGCCTGTGAAGAGAGTGAGCAAGCATGCTCAATGGAAGAAAACCCACAGCATCCCTGGTTCTGACATCATCTTGTAAGAAAATGCTTTTAGCAGCTTTGGACAGAAGGGTCATGTCACATAGCACCGTTTTGTGTTTCTATTAAAGTGTCTATCTTCATATTAAAAATCTAGTTAATACATTCATAGATGAATAAAATATTAATAATAAATAGTTACCACTCTGCTTCTGGGAAGCCAGTAAATCAAATCCCTATACTGGACTGGCAAGACTCAGTCAACATAAACAGCAAAAAAGGCAATGTGCAGGCTCAGAGAGTGGAAAACTATAGCCATGGGCACTCTTTTATGGACAAGAGTCATTCTTAGTCTTTTATCAAAGTGATACTGCCTGAAACATATAAATTAATCAATTAGAATAGTTTTATATCATCTTCCATAACTGAAACATTTTACTAAAAACCATCAAAGGATACTCATGACGGCTGTACAACATGACGAATGTAATCAGTATTAATGAATAACAAAAACCAAACCAAACTCACGGCCATCAAGTTGATTCTGACTCATAGTGACCTCTACTGCATTTCCAAGGCTATAAATCTTTTTTTTTTTTTTGATTTGGGTGAAGATTTACAGAGTAAATTCACTTTTCATACAGCAGTTCACATATACTTTGTCTCATGTCATTGACCAAAATTTACAATGCAACAGCTCCCCTCCCACTTCCTCCCCATAGTTACCTCTTCCCAATGTCCATCCCTCCATACTCTTCTGCGCCCTGAGCTGTCTCCCTGTGCATAAGCAGCCCTTCCTTCTCCCATGATTATTCTCTCCAGGGTGTGTGTCTACTTGAGGTAAATGTTTAACTCACTTGCCTGTACTTTGTTTGGCTGGAAACCACAGGTGTGGGTTCAATTCCAGACCTGAAGGGTAGCTAGGGGCCATAGTCTCAGTGGTTTCACCAGGCTCTATTGGACCAACAAAACTGGTCCCCACCTTCTTTTTTTTTTTTTTTTGCCTCCAAATGATTTTGAGTTTTGTTCCACATTGTTCTCCCTCTCTATGCAGGATCTCGTACATCCCTTCCAAGTGGATGACAGTGGTAGCCGGGCACCATCTAGTTCTTCTGGTCTCATAGTTGTATAGGTTGCAGATCAGATGGTATACCAGTCGCTAGGACTGATTGTTTCCATTCATTTGGTTTTCCTCTTTCTTCTTTGCTCTTGACGAGGAGAGACCCATCGTTGCATCTAGATGGCAGCTTGCTAGCTTTTAAGATCCCAGTTGCTACTCGCCAAAGTAGGAGGTGGAACAATGTTTTGTATAGTATGTTATGCCAATTGAGCTTGATGTCCCCTGCAACTATGGTCCCAAGCAAGGCTATAAATCTTTACAGAAGCTGACTGCCACATCTTTCTTTCACAGAGTGGCTATCAGGTTTGAACTGCCAACCTTTTGGTTAGTAGCCAAATGCCTTAACCACTGAACCACCACAGCTCCTTGTCATTGAATAAAAACCAAAGCAAACTCACTGCCATCAAGTCAATTCCAACTCAAGCAACCCCCATTGGGTTTTCAAGGCCATAAATCTACAGAAGCAAATTGCCTCATCTTTCTTCTGCAGAATGGCTAGTGAGTTTGGACCACCAACCTTCTGGGTACCAGCCAAATGCATTAATCACTACACCCCAGAGCTCCCTTTGTCACTGAATTTGTTGTTGTTGTTAGGTGCTGTCAAGTCAGCTCTGACTCAGAGTGACCCTATGTACAACAGAAGGAAATATTGCCCAGTTCTGTGTCAGCCTCACAATCCTTGCTATACCTGAGCCCATTGTTGCAGCCACTGTGTCAATCCATGTCATTGAGGGCCTTCCTCTTTTTTGTTGACCCTCCACTTTACCAAGCACTATATCCTTTTCCAGGGAATGGTCATTTAATAGTATATGTAAAAATGTTAAATTGCCAAATGTTGCATTATATGTTTTACCACAATAAAAAACAAAACAAAAAACAGCCTAAGGCAAACAAACAACATCTTTCTAGTTCCTATCTCCAAATGAAAACAAACCAAAAGACAAACTAAATGCTCACAGCCTGGAGTTGTCAACAAGGTTAGATTTGTTCCATCCAACCTTATAGGGTATCTGGAGAGAAAGGAGGACCAGGAAACTTTCCTTGTAGAGTCTAGAATATTTAATCAGTATTCTGGTCTACCTTAAAAAAACAAAGCAAAGAACAGGTTGGATGTAAGCCATGATAGGTCCAGTATTTACACACATGGGAGGTGTGATGTGTGGCAGAGATCTAGGTATACACTGGCTCCTTCACTTGAGTGTTGGTGGTCATGATTATGCTACATTAACTGCTCTCTCTAAGCCTAAGTTTTTATCATATGTAAAATCAGGGATATTATTAGTACCCTCCTTAGAATTGCTGTGAAGAGTAAGTAAGATAAGTCATATACAGTGCTAGGCACACAGTAAGCAACTGGTAAAGACTCGGACCAATGACTACCACCACTAGCAATGTTCTACTGTTAATTGCTAAGTGTAGAGATACAGTTCTAGAAACTGTAAAACCACAGCAAGTGTTATAGGACGTAGATTTTAGTTTACTCTAAATCCATTAAAATTTATAAATCATAAGAACAAAGAACATGAAGGGCCAATTTTCAAGATTAAATAAATCTAACAAAATGTACCAAAACAGAACAAAACCTAACTTAACCTAACTAATCATTGCAAATTAAAACAAAGAGTTAGCACTGTCTATTAAATTAACAAAATTTTTGTAATTAGGATGCCTAATGTTGGTGAAAGAGCTCTAGTGGCACAGTGGTTAAGCACTCGGCTGCTAACCAAAATGTCAGTGGTTTGAACCCACCAGCTGCTCTGCAGAAAATTATGTGGCAATCTGCTTCTGTAAAGATCTACAGCCTTTGAAACCCTACAGGGAAGTTTGACTCTATCCTATAGGGTCACTGTAAGTCAGAATCGACTTGATAGCTACGGGTAATGTTGGTAAAAGTGTAGAGGAACAGGCACTGTAATGCTTTTGCAAAGTTATGTGGAACCAGGTAAATGAATGTTCATTACAATGTACTCAATACTTTCATTTCTAAATAATGACTCCTAAAGAAATAATTCAAAATGTGGGAAATTTTATACACATGATGCTCACTACATTATTTATAGAGAAAATTATGTAAATTATATACTTTATGAAATATTATGTGATTAAAAAAAGGATTGTTATAAAAACTATGAAGCACAGTGGAAGAGTTTGTGATACAATGCTATTTTAAAAAAACTGAGAAATCAAATAATATAATCTATGATAATATGTGAAAAAATTAATTTGTATAGGAAAAATATTTATAGTGGTTGTATTAGGAAGGTAGAATATTATAAACAATTTTTTAGCTTTCTCACGCCAGAAGATGGGCCTCTCAAGTGGGAGGTTCTCAAAATATGACTGGGAAAGAGATGTCTCCTGAGAGTCAACCTTAATGATGTGGATGGAGAAAAGTTTTGGAGACCTTCTGTTGTTGTTGTGGCATGACTCAAAATAAGAAATAGCTGTTGAGTGTCCATTAATAATTGTGTGTGGAGTGTACAAATACGCTATGTGTATTCGTAGGAAATACCTAGGAATGTAGGAAAACTGGAAGTCTTAGAAAAATGAAATGGAACACATGAAGATCAATATCCTAGACATTAGTGAGCTGGAATGACCAGGTACTGGCCATTTTGAATCAGACAGTTATATGGTCTACTATGCCAGGAATGATAAATTGAAGAGGAATGGTGTCTCAAAAACATTTCAAGATGTATACTGAAGTACAATGCTGCAGGGATAGGATAATATTCATAAAGGCTACAAAGAAGACCAGTTAATACTACTATTATTCATATTTACACATCCACAAATGCCAAAGATGAAAAAATTGAAGATTTTTACTTTTGTTATCTGAAATTAATTAAACATGCAATCAAAGTGCATTGATAATTACTGGTGATTGTATTGCAAAAGCCTCAAACAAAGAAGAAGGATTGGTAGTCGGAAAATAGGGTCTTTGTGATAAAATGATGCTGGAGATTGCATGATAGAATTTTACAAGACCAATGACTTATTCATTGGAAATACCTTTTTTCAACAACATAAACAGTGACTATCCATGTGGACCTCACAAGATGGAATACACAAGAATCAAACAGACTAACTACATCTATGGAAAGAGATGATGGAGAAACTCAATTTTATCAGTCAGAATAAGGACAGGGGCTGAATGTGGAACAGATCATTAATTGCTCATAAGCAAGCTCAAGTTGAAGCTGGAAAAATTAAAACAAGCCCATGAGGGCCAAAGTATGACTTTAAGTATGTTGTTGTTGTTGGGTGCAATTGAGTAGACTCATAGTGAGCCTACGGACAACAGAACAAAACACTGCCCATTCCTGTGCCATCCTCACAACCACTGTCATGCTTGAGCCCATTGTTGCAGCTACTGTTTCAAGCCATTTAATTTTGGGTCTTACTCTTTTTTGCTGACCCTCCACTTTACCAACCATGATATCCTTCTCCAGGCAATGTTCCCTCCTAATAACATGAGCAAAGTATAAGAGACAAAGTATGGCTATTCTTGCTTCTAAGGAGTATTCCAGCTGTACTTCTATCAAGATAAGCTTGTTTGTTCTTCTGACACTCCATGGTAGTATATTCAATATTCTTCACAAACACCACAATCCAAAGGCATCAATTTTTCTGCAGTCTTCCTTATCCATTGTCCAGCTTTCACATGCATATGAGGCAATTGAAAAGACAATGACTTGGGTCAGGTGCATCTTAGTCTTCAAAGGGATATCTCCGCTCTTTAACACTTTAAGAGGTCTTTTTTTTTTTTTAATTATTCTGTTTTTTTAAAAATTGTGATTTGGATGAAAGTTTCAGAACAATTTCATTTTCCATGCAATAGTTCATACACTTTTTGTTTCATTACATTGATTGTAATCTGTTTTCGTACACTAGTGCCACTCTAACTGGAAACACCACAAACAAGTGGCTTTAACAAACAGAGATTTATTCTCTTACAGTTCAGGAGTCT
>NW_006921634.1:7111135-7134971 GCF_000298275.1 Orycteropus afer afer | reverse complement strand
AAGGTTGGCAGCCACTCTTCAGTGGCCAGCCTGACACTGAGATCTGGGCCAACTCCATCCAAAGATAAGTGAAATGTGGATCCAGAGATCGGTTACAGAAAAACTTCTTTATCACATATGTGAGATGAAAGAATATGGCCCATGGGCTATGCTGGCTCCAGTAGCAGAGTTCCTGGGAGTTTAAATCAGAGTAGTTAAAGAAATCTTTCAGAGATCTGTCTGTGCTCCCGATTGAAAGGCTTGTTTGGTTACCTGTGTGGGATAGAAACGTGAGAAGCAATCCATGTTTCATGTTGCTGTTGTTGTTATGTGCCATCGAGTCGGACCTGACTCATAACGACCCCTCCTTGGGTTTCCAAGGTGGTATCACTATGGAAGTAGATTACCAACCTTCCTTCCGAGGAGTGGCTGGTGAGTTTGAATCTCCAGCTTTCTGGTTAGCAGTCAAGTGCCTTAGGCATGTTAGGGGCCCGTAAAGCTTAACACCCTAAATTTCATGTATCATAATGTAAGAATTTATACACGTGGTTTACTACCATTTTGAATTCAAGTTGAAAAAAATGAGGGATGAAGTTGTCCCTTCTGGAATAGGTTATTGAATTAAGAGGTCTTTTGTAGCACATCTGCCCAATGCAATACATCATTTGATTTCTTGACTGCTATTTCCATAGGCGTTGATTGTGGATCCAAGTAAAATGAAATCCTTGACAGTATCTACCTTTTCTCCATTTATCATGATGTTGCTTATGATTCATTGTGTGGATTTCTGTTTAGTTTATGTTGAGGTGCAATCAATAGTGAAGGCTGTAGTCTTTGAGCTTCATCAGTAAGTGCTTCAAGTCTTCTACACTTTCAGCAAAGAAGGTTGTGTTATCTGCATATCACAGGTTGCTACTAAGTCTTCCTCCAATCCTGATGCCGCATTCTCCTTCATATAGTCCAGTTCCTCAAATTACTGCTCAGCATACATAACTTAAGTATATCCTACCTGAATTTAGAGACTATCTCAAGAATAGATTTGACACATTGAATATTAATGACTAAAGACTAGATAAGTTGTTGGATGCCCTCAAGAACATCATACATGAAGAAAGTAATAGATCATTAAAAAGATAGGAAAGAAAGAAAAGATCAAAATGGACACCAGAAGAGACTCTGAACCTTCTCTTGAACACAGAGTAGCTAAAGCAAAAGGAAGAAATGATGAAGTAAAAGAGCTGAAAAAAAAAAAGACTTCAAAGGGTGGCTCAAGAAGACAAAATATATTATAAATGAAATATGCAAAGACCTGGAGTTAGAAAACCAAAAGGGAAGAATATGCTTAGCATTTCTCAAGCTGAAAGAATGGAAGAAAAAAATTCAAGCCTCTAAATACAATATTGAAGGATGCTGTGGGTAAAATATTGAACAATGCAAGAAGCATCCAAACAAGATGGAAGGAATATACAGAGTCACTGTATCAAAAAGAAATGGCAATGACTATGAGACCAGGAACTAGATGGTACCTGGCTACCACTATTCTACTTCCGTAGAGGTACCGCCTCAGAAACCCAAAAAGGGGTCTATAAGTTGAATCAACTCAATGGCAGTGAGGTTTTTTTTTTTTTTTTTTTTTTCCCTTCCATATACTTGGGAAAGGTGGACAAAAATAAGGAAGACTGAAGAAGAACTGATACCTTTGAATTATGGTATTGGTGAAGAATACTGAATATACCATAGACTGCCAGAAGAATGAGTAAATAAAACATGTCTTAGAAGAAGTACAGCCAGAATACTCCTTAGAAGTGAGGATGGTAAGACTTTGTCTCACGTACTTTGGATATGTTATCAGGAGAGACCAATCCCTGGAAAAGGACATCATGCTTGGCAGAGTAGTGGGTCAGTGAAAAAGAGGAAGACCACAACAAGATGGATTGACCCAGTGACTGCAACATGAGTTCAAACATATCAACAATGTGAAGTTGGCACAGAACTGGGCAGCACTTTGCTCTGTTGCACATAAGGTGGCTATGAGTCAGAATCAACTCAACAGCACCTAACAACAACAGTTGCCAATTTTTTTGAAAAAATGGACAGATATCCTTGGAAAAAAGCATGCATCTTGACTAATATACTCTAACCTACTTTAATCAAAATCAGAACACCCACTGGAGTCTTCATTTATGCATTCATTTCCATTAACAGTACAGACTGTATAAGCAAGTCACTACTTCTGGAAGTATTGGTTCCACAAAGTGAGTGAAAATTAACATTCAAATGTCTGTTTTTGTTTTGATTTTTTTAAAAAGCACAATTATCCTTAGTAACAACCAGTCTTATTCCTACCTTGCCCTCACTGCAATTCATTTCCATCTTCAGGTTGAAGGAAAGTTTACTTTAACTGAAAACCAAAAAAACCTACTGCCACTGAACTGATTCTGACTCACTGGGACACCATAAGACAGAGTAGAACTGTCCCATAGAGTTTCCAAGGCTGCAAATCTTTTCAGAGGCAGACTGCCTCATCTTTCTCCCACTGAGCAGCTGATGGATTTGAACTGCCAATCTTTTGACTAGCAGCCAAGTGTTCTAACCACTATGCCACCAGAGCCAGAGCAAAACCAGAATCTTCATCTATGGCCAGCTCATGTTCCCTAGAGGTTTACCTCAGTAGGGCAAGGTTGCCTTAATCCTTCCACGTCCACCAGCCACACTAACTCACTTAAGACAAGAGCCAAAGCGGTGTAAGTCAACTAATTGACTTTGACTAGTGGCTTCTATTGGGGTTTCCCAGGAGAGGAGCCTAATGTGTTTTATAATCATCCACCAACCATCTCCATATCTTTAGCATATAAGAACAGGTGAGAGAATTTATAAGCTAAGTGAGTCAGTAATGAAGGCAAGAATCTCTAGTTTTATTCTCATCACCAGCTCTCCCCTCTGCCTCATTTAACCCTTAGGGCTTTTCTGCCTCCAGGTAAAAAGTAGTGAAATTCAACAATTTAATGGGCTGGACCAAACCTTTAAATATTTACCAAATATTAGGCTCACTTTTGAAGCACTGGATAGGGAGATGGAAGAAATGATCTCCCTCAGGGCTCTCTCCTTCTGGTCTAGGAGTTTGTGCTATGTATTTACCTGACCCAAACCAGCTGCCCTTGGGTTGATTCTAGCTCATGGCAGTCCCACGTGTGTCAGAGTAGAACTGTGCTCTATGTGTTTTCAGTGGCTCGTTTTTTGGAGTAGATCACCAGGGATTTCTTCCAAGACACATTTGGGTGAACTGAATTGCCATCCTTTCAGTTAGTTGGGCTCATTAACCTTCTACCCAACAACGTGCAACTATTCTTAAACCATTTCTATTAATGGATAACCTTTAAACCCACAAGAATACAACAGTGAGATTAAAGGGAGCCCTGCTTATCTGCTGGGCCAAAGGCAAACTGAACATCACACACCACTGAATTTCAGATGCAACTTTGGGAGCTTAGGCTATGTTACATGTGTCTGAAGCAGGGCTGGTGGGGATGCAACTCTGTTGACCCAGTTGGGCAAGGGCTGTACCACTGGAGCCATGCCGGCTAAGCATGGCCAGCTTCACAAAGGAGCCTTGTAGCTCTGGAGGCAGTCTCAAGTGACCTGTCTGTTACATCTTCTGGGACATTTGATGTGTCATGCCAATCCAGCTGCCAAACCTGGCAATTGGCTCAAACCTCTTACACATTTCTTCTTCATCTTTTTAACGTCATAACCTTGAGACAAAGGACACTTTCCATAAATAACTGGGTAGATCTCCAAAAGTGATACCCTCCTCCTCAGACTGGTTCTCCCACCTTATATCATAGCTACTGCCAAATGGCAAAAAACAAAACGGCCCACTTTATGCAATGTCTTTTTCCCAGTAGTAAAGCCAAAGAGGAAGAAAGAGACTTCATTTGGGGATGTTTCACCTTTTACCAAATGCTGGAGACTGAGTTAAATGTTCAGGAAAAAAAGTGAAAAATCACAAACCAAAATTGGGTATTATTCTGGGATAAACATCATGCATAATTTTCACAATGTCAGTGAAGCAATGAAAATACCAGAGGTTTGAAGATTTTTAAAATGTTTACTCTTCAAACCTAGGTTTGAGTTTAAATTTCTCCTTTGACTTAATGAACTATAAAGGAGGAAGAAGAAACATCTCCTGGGCTCTAACCAGGATTCTCCAGTAAGGTCAGATTATGGCCACTTTCAGAAGAATGAGTTCTGCTGCCTGTCAGAAGTCTAAAATGTGCTTATCCTGCTTCAAAGCTGGCATTCTCAAGAGATTGTGGGGAAATGTGTCAGCAGCTGGGAAGTACTAAATGGCAGGTCAGCCAGCTTACTTTCTGCCAAGCTGCAGTCATTCCCTTTTCAGAAGATGTGCAGCCAATGGCATGCTTTGCACACAGCCCCTGGGGTCATATGGGGAAACCTAACTTATTCATTTACAAACAGACAAATAAACACCCTTAAGAAACGATGCCATATCCAATGATATGCAGTGGCTACTTGTTTTCTCTGTTCATGCTGTATGCTCTCCTGCCCCAAGTTCATCGGCCATCTAAACACTGTTGTTGTCAGGTGCTGTCAAGTCAGTCTGACAAACAGCGATCTATGTAAAACAGAATGAAACACTGCCCAGTCCTGCACCATCCTCGCAATCATTACCATGCTTCAGCCCATTGTTGCAGCCACTGTGTCAATCCATCTCGTTGAGGGTATCCACTTTTTTGTTAACTCTCGAGTTTACCGACCTAGCATAATATCCTTATCCAAGGATTGATCCCTTCTCCCTGACAACATGACCAAAATACGAAAGATGAAGTCTGGCCATTTTACTTCTAAGAAGCATTCTGACTATACTTCCTCCAAGACAAATTTGTTCATTCTTCTAGTAGACCTCAGTACTTCAATACTGTTTACCAACTCAATTCAAATATATCAATTCTTCTGTGGTCTTCCTTATTCATTGTCCAGCTTTCACATGCATAAATATGAAGCAATTGAAAATACCATGGCTTGAGTCAGGCACATCTTAGGCTTCAAAGTGACAGTTTTTCTCTTAAATACTTTAAAAAATGTCTTTTGCAGCACATTTGCCCAATCCAGTATGTCATGGGATTTCTGACTGCTGCTTCTAGGGTCGCTCATTGTGGATCCAGAGAAAATTAATCTTGACAACGTCAATCTTTTCTCCATTTATCATGATGTTGCTTACTGGTCTAGCTGTAAGGATTTTGTTTTCTTTATGTTGAGGTGTAACCCATTCTGAGGCTGTTGTCTTTGATCTTCATCACTGTTTCAAGGCTTCTTCACTTTCAGCAAGCAAGGCTGTGTCATCTGCAGATCACAGGTTGCTAATGGGTCTTTTTCCAATCCTGATCTCCTTTATATAGCCCAGCTTCTTACATTATTTGCTCAGCAAACACATTGTATATATACAGTGAAAGGATACAGGCTGATACACACCTTTCCTGATTTTAAACCATGCAGTATCCCCTTGTTCTGTCTGAATGAGTGCTTCTTGGTGTATGTATAGGTTCTTCATGAGCACAATTAAATGTTCTGGGATTCCCATTCTTCTCAACGCTATCCCTAACTTATGATCCACACAGTCAAATGTCTTTGCAATGTCAGTAAAACACAGGTATACAACTTTTTGGTGTTTTCTACTTTTAGCCAAGATCCATCTGACATCAGCAATGCTATCTCTTTCTGAATCTGGCTTGAATTTTTGGCAGTTCCATGTCGATGCACTGCTGCAACTGTTTTTGAAGTATTTTTAGCAAAATTTTACTTGCATGTGATATTAATGATATGGTTTGATGATTTCTGCATTCGGTGGAATCACATTTCTTTGGAATGGGTACAAAAATTGATCTCTTCCAATCAACTATCCAGGTAGCTGTCTTCCAAATTTCTTGGCATAAATGAGTGAACACCTCCAAGTACATCTGTTTGTTGAAACATCTTTATGGGTATTCTGTCAATTCCTGGAGCCTTTCTTTTTGTTAATTCCTTCAGTGCAGCTTGGACTTCTTCCTTCAATACCATCAATTCTTGATCATATGCTACATTCTGTAATGGCTGAACATCGACCAGTTCTTTTTGGTACAGTGACTCTGTGTATTCCTTCCATCTTCTTTTGATGCTTCTGAATAGTTCAATGTTTTGCCTCCAGAATCCTTCAACATTGCAACTCGAGGCTTGAATTTTTTGTTTAGTTCTTTTGGCTTGAGAAATGCCATGCATATCTTCCTCTTTGACTTTCCATTCCAGGTCTTTGCACATTTCATTATAATACTTTACTGTGTCTTCTTGAGCTGCCCTTTGAAATCTTCCATTCAGCTCTTTTATTTCATCATTTCTTTCATTCACTTTAGCTACTCTCTGTTCAAGAGCAAGTTTCAGAGTATCTTCTGACATCCATTTTGGTCTTTTCTTTCTTTCCTCTCTTTTTAATGACCTTTTGTTTTCTTTGTGTATGATGCCCTTGATGTCATCCCACAACTCACCTGGTCTTTGGTCACTCAGGTTCATTGCATCAAATTTGTTCTTCAGATGGTCTCTAAATTCAGGTGGGATATACTCAAAGTCGTATTTTAGCTCTCATGGACTTTTTCTAGTTTTCTTCAGCTTCAATTTGAATTTGCATATGAGCAATTGATGGTCTGTTCCACAGTCGGCCTCTGGCCTTGTTCTGATTGATGATGTCATCTTGTTCCACAGATGTAGTCAATTTTATTCCTGTGTATTCCATCTGGCAAGGTGCACATGTATAGTCAGCATGTATGTTGTTGAAAAAAGGTATGTGCGATGAATAAACCATTGTTTGTGCAAAATTCTATCATGTGATCTCTGGAGACATTTCTATCACCAATGCCATATTTTACAACTACCTATTCTTCTTTGTTTCCAACTTCAGCATTCCATTCACCAGTAATTATCAATACATCTTAATGTCATATTTGTCAACTTCACACTGTACAAGTTGGTAATTTCGTCATCTCTGGCTTTAGTGGTTGGGTAAATTTAAGTAATAGTAGCATTAACTGGTCTTCCTTATAGGTGTATGGATATTACACTATCACTAACAGCATTGTACTTCAGGATAGAACTTGAAAGGTTTTTTTGATGATGAATGTGAAGCTATTACTTTGTCATTCTCAGCATAATAGACTATATGATTATCTGATTCAAAATGGCCAATACCAGATCATTTCAGCTCACTAATGCCTAATTTTTATGCATTGCGTTGCATTTTTGACAACTTCCAATTTTCCTTGATTCATACCCTGTACATTCCATGTTCCGATTATTAATGGATGTTTGCAGGTGTTTCTTCTCATTTTTACTTGTGCCACATCAGCAAATGAAGGTCTCAAAAGCTTTACTCCATCCACATCATTAAGGTTGACTCTACTCTGAGGAGGCAGTTTTTCCCCAGGCATATTTTGAGTGCCTTTCAACCTGAGGGGCTCATCTTCTATCTTTATATCAGACAATTCTTCCCTGCTATTCATAAAGTTTTCAATGGACCATTTTTTCAGAAGTGCACTTGTCACATCCTCCTTCCTAGTCTTAGTTTGGAAGCTCCCCTGAAACCTGTCCCCAGTGGGTGACTATGCTGGTATTTGAAATACTGGTGGAATTGCTTCCAGCATCACATGAACATGCAAGCTACCACAGAACGGCAAACTGACAAGTGTTGTTGTTAGGTGGTGTTGAGTCAGCTCTGACTCATAGCAACCCTATGTACGACAGAATGAAACACTGCCCGGTCCTGCACCAGCCTCACAATGCTTGTTATACCTGTGTCAATCCATCTCATTGAGGGCCTTCCCCTTTTTTTGCTGACCCTCCACTTTACCAAGCATGAAATCCATCTCCAGGAAATGGTCCCTTCTAAGAACATGAGATGAAGTCTGGCCATTCTCACTTCCAAGGAGCACTCTGGCTGCACTTCTTCCAGGATAGACTTGTTCATTTTTCTGGCAGTCCAGGTTGTTGTTGTTGTGACCCAACTCATAGTGACCCCTCCTTGGGTTTCCAAGGCAGTATCTCTATGGAAGTAGATCGCCCAGCCTTTCTTCCAAGGAGTGGCTGGTGGGTTTGAACCACCAGCCTTCTGTGGCAGTCCATGGTACTTTCAGTATTCTTCACCAACACCACAACTCAAAAGCATCAATTCTTCTTCAGTCTTCCTTATTCATTGTCCAGCTTTCACATGCATATGAGGTGACTGAAACACCATGGTTTGGGTTAGGCGCACCTTAGTCTTCAAGGAGACATCTTTGCTCTTTAGCACTTTAAAGAGGTCTTTTGCAGAAACTTTGTTGGTTACCAGGGTGGGAGGGTAGGAGAGGGAACAATGCAAAAATAAAAGTAAAATTTAATTTAATTTTAAAAAGGGGTCTTTTGCAGCACATTTGCCTAGTGTAATATGTCATCCAATTTCCTGACTGCTGTTTCCATTGGTGTTGATTGTGGAACCAAGTAATATGAAATCTTTGTCAACTTCAATCTTTTCTCCATTTATTGTGACGCTGCTTATTGGTCCAGTTGTGAGAATTTTTGTTTTCTCTATGTTGAGGTGTATTCCATACTGCAGACTGTAGTCTTTAATCTTTGTCAGTAAGTGCTTCAAGCCATCTTCACTTTCAGCAAGCAAAGTTGTGTCATCTGTGTAGCGCACAGTGTTTATGAGTCTTCCTTCAGGAGAAAGTAGATCTAGCTAAACCCTGGTGATAAGGACCTTCAAACCCAAGTTCTCTCCTGGCAGCTTCATTTCCAAATGCCTTACTTCCAGCTTCCCTGTTCCTCAACTTCTATATCTAAAATGACTAAATCCCCTTAGTTCTGCTTCCTGACCTCTCTTAACATACAATACACCTCTCTCTTCCCACTGCCTCGTGCTTAGACCAGTCCCACAATTTTTATCTGGACTGTCCTCCAGCTCCTTCTTCTCTATTTCATCCTGCCCTACACTGAAGTCATCCTACCAAACACCCACATAGTCCCTACTTAAAAACACTGCCTTCCCCTTTGCTTACAGTACACATTCTAAACTACTTAACATAACACCCAACTTCTATCTGGTCTCAACTTCCCTTTGCAAACACATCTTCTGCCACTTCTTGTCACATCCTTGTCCCATGGATGCCCCATATGCACGGCTGCAACTTATTTACTCCTGAACTTTTTGTCTGCTAAAATGGTGTTCCTTCTGCATGGTATATCCTACTACTTCACTTTTACCCCACATCTCTCACTTGCCCTTCAAGATCTAATTCAAAATATCACCTCTTCCATGAAGCTCTTCCCAACTCCCTCCAGTCATGGGTCATACGATTCTCTGTGTCCACCCCAGCAATCTCAGCACATGTCTATCCTTTAACAGCATGCCACACCACTATGGCCTGTGCAGATGCTGGTTTCCCACAAGGTAACACTGTAAGCTTCTTGAAGACAAGGACCACACCTTTTCTCTGAATCTTTGGTACAGTGCTGCATAGAGTACACACACAGCAGGTACTGTTGAATCAGTTAATCTATCAGAAGAATACATTGGAAGGCTATAAGAAGAATTAGGGCAATGGAGTGAAGAGGACAATAATTTGGCAGTCAGGCTACTTGGGTGAAGCCCCAGCTGCCTCAAAGGTGTGTACTGTAGAACATTTAACTAATCTCTCCAGGCTTTAGTATCTCATCTGCTGAATGAGGGGTGGCACTGTGTAGTTTCTACAGTCCCTTTAATTCCTTGTATCTAGCATTCAGATGACACTTTCCTTTAAAATCTATAATGAAGAAAGACTCTATAAAAGCCCTTAGAAATAATATGTTCCAGGAGTTTGGATGCTCTCCACAAAGCTAGCCAGGAAAATTACTACTTTGCTAGGGTACTAGGCAGAGCTCCCAAGGATGGCCAACAACTGGGGCTCCTCCAATAAAGTCATAAATCCACAACTGCCCTCTGTTACATGTGGAGAAAGTCCCAAATGCCCTCTGTTCTGTTTCACCCTAAATATTTTGGGCAAAAAGGAGTTTCTTAAACATTATGCATAAGGAAGAAACTTGATGTCAAAAACCTAAAATTTCTTAAAAATAGTAAATGCTAAAAATATGATTGCTGGATTTTGAAAAATTGAGTTAAAACTATAAACTTGATAATCACCTTGTTACCCCATATTCTGGGGGTGGCTGGTACCTCAGGACAGCCACTTCTGTTCTCGCAGGCTGAGGAGGAGGGTAAGGCTTGACAATCTCATGGAGCATTCCAGGGTGCTGATCATTGTAGAAAAGTCCATGCTCCTGGGTTTTGCTGACTGGGGACATCATTTGCTTGGTCTTGAAGGGGTATTCGGGTGGAGGACCTCGAGGGTCCAGCCCCTTACCTGCAGGTGGGGCTGGGGAGGGTCCCCCTCCTGCCTTGAACCCCTTTCCATTCCCTGAGCCAGGGAGGTGTTGCTTAGCACCATTCCTCTCCAAAGACAGCTGCATGATTCTCTCACTGAGAGAGCGGACATGGCCCTGTTTGAGTTCTTTCAGGGCCTCATCCTTATGCGCCTGTCCACTATTGGCACGGTTCACTGTGGGTCTCCCCTCAGTCCGGGACTTCTGACTTGTGCCCCCCGCCATGTAGTAGCCATGGCCCACAGCCCCTTGCTGTTGTTGCTGCTGCTGCCCCCTAAAGAACTGTGACTGGGCTTTGGCTTCCTCATAAGTGGGCAGTTCCTCATTGTTCTGCTGAGGCTGTGTGGACCGGACCTGTTTCTCCATCACCGTATTGTCCACCTGGTGTTCCTGACCCTGCGGTTCCTGGCGTGCCGACTGGTAGACCATTTGTGGGTCTTCTTGAGTGAGGTTTTCCGAGGAAGAAAAGTTGTTTGTAGGGTGGGCTGGTCCTGCACTCCCTGTGGCCTGGTGCTGAATGGCCAGCAAGTTCATGTTCTCAGTTGGGGTGCCATACCGCAGTTGTTCCTGGATCAGCCGCTGTAATACTGTTCCAGCTGCCGCATCCTCGGAACCTCTCATTTCCACCTCTGAGATCCTTGGGAAGTTCAGGGAGTGGAATTTACAAAGAGGATCCTCAACTGAAAGATAAACATAGGAAAAAAGCTATCAGGCTATTCCACAGGAGATACATGTCCATAAGAATGTGATGAATAATAAACATTCTAACTACAATAACATTTAAAGACAAGATTTCAAGTGCACCAACACATCTGTTTAGCCAGCAGTATCTCCGTGGAAGGAAGATTGGGCAATCTACTTCCATGGTGATACCTCCTCAGAAACCTAAGGAGGGGTCGCTGTGAGTTGGGTCCAACTCAATGGCAGTGAGTTTGGTTTGGTTTTGGTTTATCTCATAGAAGTGCTTTTTCAGTTCAATGCTACTCTACTGCTTTCAATTCCCTCTCCTGAATGTTACAGGACTTTGCTTCCTCCTTTCCCTTTAACCTCCCCACTGGTCCTTTCTCTTCATCATATAAAAATGCTGTCTTTCCCATCTTAACACACACACACACACACACACACAATTTAAGATGCAAAACCCAAAAAGAAACTACCTTTTCTTGACCCTACCATATCCTTCTAATTACCACCCTGAACCTTCTTCCTTCCCTTCTATTCTAATTGTCTTCAGTAAGCAATCAACACTTGCTGTCTCCAGCTCCAAAAGCTCCATCCATTGCCCTCCCTACTGCTGAGTAGTAACCAAATCCACTGAGAATTTTCCAGCTATCATATTACACACATAACCAGAGCTCTGGTAGCACAGTGTCTAAGGCACTTGACTGCTAACCAGAAAGCTGGTGGTTCAAACCCACCAGCCACTCCTCGGAAAGAAGATGGGACAATCTACTTCCGTAGTGATATTGCCTCAGAAACCCAAGGAAGGGTCGCTATGAGTCAGGTCCGACTTGACAGCACATAACAACAACAACCTTTCTGGAGCATTTGACATGGTTGATCACCCCCTTCTTGAAACGCTCTCCTAATTTGGTTTCCAGGTTACCCCACCTCCTGCCTCTCTGTACACTCTTCTCTGGCTGCTTTTTCTCTATCAGCCCCTTAAACTGTGGCTCTGTCCTGAGTGCTCTCCATTCTCACTCAACAGAACTTCCCCAGGTCACCACTTCCACAACTTGTCTTTAGCTTGTGACTCATAACTCACACATCCACAACCACTAGCCAGTGGCCCATAAGTCCTTCAAACTCAACATGTCATTCCTCCCAACTGTCTGCTTCCAACCCCCAATCTGTATTTCCTGGCTTATCTACTCTTTGTCAAGTCAGAAACCTGGAAGTCAGTTATTGGTAGTGTGTTCCCAGTTACTACCAGTCCATTTGACCTCCTAAACATTCCTGTAGGAGCTCTAGTAGTGTAGTGCCTAAGGCACTTGACTGCTAACCAGAAGGTTGGCGGTTCAAACCCACCAGCCACTCCTTGGAAGGAAGGTTGGGCAATCTATTTCTGTAGTGATACCGTAGCCTTAGAAACCCAAGGAGGGGTCGCTATGAGTCGGTCCAACTCGACGGCACATAGCAACAACAACAAAAATTCCTGTAAACCCTCTTCATTATTTCCCTGCCCAATCTCCAAGTTTATTGTTAACAACTACAAAAGCAATTTTAACATGCATATGATGTGTCAGATACTATACAAAGCTCTCTATGTTATTTCACTTATTCCCCATACAATTCTACAAGGCAGAATTAAAGCTCCAAAGGTCAGAGATTCTGTCTGTTACATTCATAAGCTGTTTCCATAGTGCTCAGAACACTACCTAATGCACACAAGACACTCAGGAAATATTTGCTAGATGAATTAAATTATTGAGTTAATTTTAGAGACTGGTTCCTGAAGTTCAACTTTATTCATATCACTCCCCTATTTAAAAACAAACAGACAGAAAATCACATCTCTGTGTCCTTGGACAAGTCACTTGGCTTCTCTGAACCTCTCTCATCGTAAAATGGGGACAATTAATATCTACTTCATAAAATGGTATATGGAGTAAATTCAAGCTTACTTCTTACTTTCAGAAAATGTATACTACAGCTGAGATATGAACTCAAAGTGCAACAATAAATATAAAACAGTAAAAACAGATTAAAAGTCCACAGAAGATCAGTGGCCCAATAATTGCAATAAATAATGAACAACCCAAAACTTGAGAGGTCCATGTGGGTTGCACTGTCCACTCATTCACTGTACAAATATTTACTATGAATCTGTTATATTTCAGGCACCCTGATTGATGCTGGTGATACAAGAGTAAAGAGGACATAGCCCTTCCCTCAGGATAACTGATCTGAAAGGCTCAATGGAATAAAAATTGTAAAAAATGTAAATAAACTTTGAATAGAAACTCAAATAAAAACAAAATGGTATTTCTAAAGGAAAATTCTTTATTTAGATGAATAGTAACGGGACTGGGGTCTACTCAAGTACGGAAACTATTGAATTTCCTTTTCACTGAGAACAGGGTTAGCAGCACATTTGGCAACAACCAGGATACCATCTTCTAAAGTAGTTTGAAAGATTCTCTCATACTATTATTTCTTTATTAAACTGGTTTGAAGGATTCCCTTCATACTTTTATTAAAATAATAATAAAGTCCTCATAAAATGACAGATTTTTTTTTCTTTACAAAGAAGGCAGTTCCCTCCCCATGCTAGTTTCAAATTATTTCTTCTGAATGTCTGAATTATTTGCTAAAAGAGACAAACATGAAAGCAGAGAAGGAAAAAAGAAATGAAAGACTCTGGAGAAGTGTAGGAAAAGGTATTTATTAGGCACTCACAAAGGAAAATGTCACAATCGTAAAGTTCCTACATACCTAAAACCAACAGACATATTTTTAAAATAAATATTGAGAATAAAGAAAAATCTGAATTATGCTGAAAATGAGCTAAAAATGAGAGCCATAGGTCATTTAACTTTTCCAACACAAGAGCCAGTAACAGGACTTACCAACTTTTTCCCTGATGCCACTGTTTGCCTCTGCAGTCAAAGCAGATGCTTCATGCCTCCCAGAATAGAGCTGAAAGTCCAGGAAAAAGTAGTTGGGGTCTTCTAGAAGCTGGGCAGGACTGCTGGGACTATAGCAAACAGGAGGGGGACCTAACGGGGAGAAAGCAAAGTATGTATTAGTGCCAATAAAGCTCTCCCTCTTTCCTGTGTGACTCATAAGAGCTCACGAGGCATTCTCCCACATTTCCACTGGTAGTGGGAGCTCTGTTTTTTTGATTCATAAAATTCCAGAGTTACTATTCAGAATTATCTCAAGTCCAGCCACCCACCAAATGACCCATGAGGTCAAAACAACAATCTTCAAGACACGCTGACTGAAGACTCCAATATATGTTTCACACAACCCAGTTCCAAGAGCAGCAGCAGAAAAGCTCAAGCTTGCTACAGAATGGAACAAGTCACAAAGTTCCAGAACGGTCAAGGTGGGGGAAAGGAAGGAGGGAGGTGGACAGGCCAAAAAAGGAAAACTAAAATAGGAAGAACAGCTGTCTCTCAGAATATATGAAAGATACAGAGAGGGTGGTCATTTTGCCAGGCCATGTGCTAGTAAGAGAATGTCCCAGCCCAGCACGGAGCACGCAGCCTCACTCAAAGGTTTCTGGAGTCTCATGTTGCAGTGCGGAGCTGAGGTTATGGTTTAGGGCTCTCTGCCAAGCACTGGCCTTTCAGCTTCAGTTTATCTGCCTCACATAAACTGGAGTGTGTTTCCTGCACCAATTAAATATGACACTGTATTCAATCCTATGGTAACTGGACGTGACGTACTACTACAGTAACACTGATAGGTCACATACAACATCCATGGGAATATTCAGCAGGATGGGCCCACGCTCTCTTCCCTCTCTGCACTGATTGCTCTGCCTGGGCACCAACTTTAAGGCTTTTTATTGCAAAAGTAATTATGTTTATTCTGGGAAAAGAGTCATATTTTTTCTTTTTTTTTAAATTCAACTCCTTGCCCTACAGTTAATGCCACTGAATAAAAAATGCTTTTTTTCAGCAATTGCTTCCAACTGGCAATTTGAAAATTCTTTCTAGATTTGTTTTCTGCTCATTTCCCACAAAGCCAAAGCTAATAGTAAGTGACTAATTAACTATACTGAGAATCCATAAGCTGGGAATGTATTCATCTTCTTCCTGCATTTCTGTACCTCAACACATAAAATAATATTGCATGTATGCTCACATGTATAACATGTACATCTGGACTAGAGAGAATAAAAGGTTTTGACAACTGAAATAGTTACAAGTTTTAAAAATAAGTAATGTAGTTGTGACTTGGGAGCCCTGGTAGCATAGTGCCTAAGACACTTGACTCCTAACCAGAAGGCTGGCGATTCAAACCCACCAGCCACTCCTCGGAAGGAAGGTTGGGCAATCTACTTCCGTAGTTATACTGCCTCGGAAACCCAGGGGAGGGTCATTATGAGTTAGGTCCAACTCGATGGCACACAACAACAACAGTTGTGACTTGTCTTAGGGATGAGAATATAAGCTGTGTTATGAGATTCTGAGGATAAGGATCAGTCTAAAATGATGGTTCTAATCCCTAAGACTGTATTTGCCAGTGATCTGTTTTGGGCTGACTTGAAAGGTCTATCCTGGACAGGAATGTACAATTCTCCCTGGGTATCCACAGGGGATTGGTTTCCGGACCCCTGTGGATACCAAAATCCATAGACGTTCAAGTCCCTTATAGAAAATGGCATATTTGCATATAACCTCCGCACATTCTCCAAACCAAAAAATCCAAACCCACTGACACTGAATCGATTCAGACACATAGTGATGACCTCCATTGGGTTTCCAAGGCTGTATATCTTTATGGTAGTAGATTGCCTCATCTTCCTCCTGCAAAACGGCTGGTGGGTTTCAACCACCAACTTTCTGGTTAGCATCAAAATGGCTTACCCTCTATACCACCAGAGCTCCTTGGACATCCTCCAGTATAGTTTAAATCATTTCTAGATTACTTAAAATACCTAATACAATGCAAATGATATGCAGATAACACTTTAGGCTCCCTCTTAGACTTTGGGGGATTGCTTTGAATATTTAATTGCCACTACCCACCCACCCCCACCCCCGCAGGCCAAAAGCAAATATTTTCAATCTGCAGTTGGTTCAATCCACAGAAGCAGAAACCCACAGATATGGAGGACTGACTGTATCCCTTTCCCAAGTTTCATCTTGCACATCTACAAATTTAAAAGTCTAGAGCTAAAATTAGGAATCATAGATGGCTCTACATACAAAAGCAAACCCTGCCCTGGTTTCTGCTTAAAACTGGTGGAAAATGGTAAGGGATCAGAGAGGGCGCAAGGTGCAACCTTGGCTGTACACCTGGGGAACTTTTAAAATTCCACCAGCCAGGCCTCACCCCAGACTTCTCCCATCAGAGTCTCTGGGGACAGGGAGTGGGCATCTGCATTTTTTAAAGCTCCTTAAATGATTCTAGTGCTCAAAGTCTAGACCCTCTAAGCTGGAACGGGTGCAAACAGATTTAAAAAAAAAATGTTTCATGTGCCCCCAAAATCAGAATAACAGAGGGGTTGGGATGCATATACTTCAAGAAAAAAAAAAAAAATGATGTTTTCTTTAAATAGATCTGGGCCAGGAATGGCATGTGCCAGCATATTATAAACTTTGGGTAATTCCGTTTAGTTGTATGACCAGGAATTTCAAGTGACAACCTAGAGTTAACTGCTAATAAAATTGCAGGCCAAAGTAAAGATGCATTATGTATCTACATGGGTACATGCGTTTGTGTGTGTGTGTGTGTGTCAGTGTAAACAGTCCAGTAAAGAACCCCTTCACTAAGGCATTAGGAGCTCTGGTAGCGTAGTGCCTAAGGCACTTGACTGCTAATCAGAAGGCTGGCGGTTCAAACCCACCAGCCACTCCTCGGAAGGAAGATGGGGCAATCTACTTCTGTGGTGATACTGCCTCGGAAACCCAAGGAGGGGTCGCTATGAGTCGGGTCCGACTCAACGGCACATAACAACAACAATAATATAACATTGGTAAAAATTATTTCCCCATACCTTATTCTATGGTCTGGCAGGTTAGAAAAGGCCACAGAACACAGAGAGCAATCTTTCATGGGGGCCTGAGACAGAGGATTCCAAACACCCAACCTTTTACCATTTTTTCCACAGGCCTCAATGTTATGAAAGAACTAACGCACTTCACACACACATAAACTAAAGGACAATATAACCTACTCTGTTGTCAATGATCATTTAAGATGCTCACTCAAGAAGCCTTTTCTTACACTCACTTGGTGGCCCACACATTCACTGACAGCTACATTCCCACTGCCGCCCGCCACTCCTCAGAGAGGCAGGAGAGCTGAGCAGGAGATTAGAACTAACCCTGCCAGCAGATGGCCCAGGCATCTCTTGTAAGGTAAGGTAAAGTGCTAATGTATGTCACAGGGTCTTCATATCAGATTCCTGGGCCATACAGCAAAAATATGAGAGGCCCTGATCCTATCCTTCCCAGTCTACTCTAGTTCATTGTCTTCACTGTGAACCACTGTAGCAAAAATGAAGTATATTCTCTTAACTAAAATCCAGGGCACATGATCTAACCTAAAGAGTCAAGGATATTGGAAATGAGAAATTGGAGGTAAACAACACATGGCATGAGGTAGAATGCTGTTTTCTTTGTTAGCAGTTCTCCAAGCCTGCAAGCAAGAGCTGTGAGAAACCACAGGACGCCCCTGGATACCACCACCACCCAGGTAGCCCCTGAAAGGCCTGGCTCAGGCCCACAAGCTAAGTTATAGTGAAGTTTTTGGGAGAGTCCCAACCTGTCAAAGATGCTGCTGGCTCAACAGCTTGTACTATGTACAGTGTGGTTGCCTCTGGGACTCCATAAAGATTATTTCCATACAAGGTCATCTTTACAAAGTAACTTGCAATCACCTACTTCTTTCAAACTGGAACCTTGTCTAAGGATTATCATACACACAGCTTTAGTCCATATGGGGAAAAAGCCAAAAGCAGTGGAACACAAGCTAAACTGGGTGCTTAGGAGTCAGTTCTGTGCTGGGTGTCTACTCTGGGAAGGGCAACTCCTACGGCCCACGCCCTGAAGGAAAGCTGGAGATCTGTTTGTTCTGCACTCAACAAAGGGTGAAATTCTGAAATTCTAGTTTGAGGTTCAACATTTCTGCCTGATATTGGCTATGGCCCATTTCACCAAGAATAGTTCCTTTTTCTTTATAAAATCGGCATGTCGTTTGTCAACATCCTCTGCTCTCTACGAGCGTGACAGCTTTTGGCTTTCTTCTGAAGCACTGAAAACTTCCTTCCCCTTATGGTTTGATGCTGTTTCTTTCTTTCTTAATTGTCCAGAGGCCTTTAGGTAATGTGACCCTAAACAAGATTTTTTTTTCTTACTCAATCATAGCAATAACAAAGGGCCTCATTGTTGAAGGAAAAATGAATTAAGGTGAAATGAATTGATTTCTGGGGGAGGCAAGAGGATCATCCACTTCACCTTCCACTGTGAGTTGTTATTTCCCTAAGATCAGACCCTGCATCTGTAAACAAGCTGATGGAACCAGCAAAATGGAAGGCTCAGATGTTTCCTTTAGGTTTAAACTCTGGAGAGCAATCTGTCACCCTACCATCATCCAACCTAAACACACAGCTGGGAAATTAAAACCAAAAAACAAACCTTTGCTATCCAGTCATGCTGATCCCATGTGTCACAGAGCAGAGCTGCTCTATAGGGTTTTCTTGATTATGATCCTTACAGAAACAGATCACCAGGTCTTTCTCCCACAATGCCACTGGGTGGGTTTGAAGCACCAATCTTTATGTTGCTAGTCAAGCATAAACCATTTGTGCCACCCCGGGTCTTAGTTTGGAGCTTACCTGTCCTTAAATTCGATTTCTAACACACCACTCCCTTGATCATAACCATTTTGACTATAGCTTCAAGTTCAAATTTTTGTTTAGTTTTAAAAAATGTGTTTGGTTAGGTAATCAGCCTCTTGTCTCACTTGTCCCCTGAGCATCCTATGAACATATTATCCTCCTTCTCCAAATCCAGCAGAGAAATGCCATCCTCCAGCTTCAGAAGACACAACTACTTTCCTGTTTGTTTGTTTGTTTGTTAATTTTTATTGTAATTTGGGTGAAAAGTTTACAGAGCAAATTCACTTTCCATACAGCAGCTCACATACACTTTGTCTCATGACATTGACTGCAATCTCCCACAATGCAAGAGCTCTCCTCCCACTTCCTTCTCATAGCTATCTCTTCCCTGTGTCCTTCTCTCCCATGCACTCCTGCCCCCCAAGCTGTCAACCAGTGCATACACAGCTCTTCTACTCTCCCATAATCGATCTCTCCAAGGAGTGTTTCTACCTAATGTAAATGTTCAGCTCATATGCCTGTCTTTTGTTTGGCTGGAAGCCACAGGGGTGGGTTCAATTCCAGACCTGAAGGGCAGCTAAGGGCCATAGTCTCAGAGGTTCCATCAGGCTCTATCAGACAACCAAACTTGCCCCCTTTTTTTTTTTCCCCAAAATGATTTTGAGTTTTATTCCACATTGTTCTCCCACTCTATCCAGGATCTCCTACATAGTGGTTGACAGTGGTAGCCCGGCACCATCTAGTTCTGGTCTCATAGTCGTATAGGCTAAGAATCACATGGTGTACCAATCACCCGGACTAATTATTCCTTAATTATTCTTTGGTTTTCTTCATTCTTCTTTGCTCTGGATGAGGAGAGACCCATCATTGCATCTAGATGGCTACTTGCAAGCTTTTAAGATCCCAGTCGCTACTTGCCAAAGTAGGATGTGGAACAATGTTTTTGTGTAGTACAATGTTATGCCAATTAAGCTTGATGTCCCCTGGGACTATGGTCCCAAGCCCACAGATCCAACTACTCACTCCCTCTGGGTAGCTGGCTGTGGCCAAGAAGTGACTACAAACTTGCACCTTGTCAGTTCTACTATGTACCTGGGAATTCTTACAGAACATACAAATACACTTGTAGAAACACTGTCTACCAACCCTATATATACATGCCAACACAATTACTTTCATTTTTACCCCAGTCAATTTTACTTCTTCCATCTACCTCCTCTAGAGCACCTTCCCCCAATGCACTGGCCTCTGCTTTCCCTCTACCAACATAGCAATTATGATCTGAAGCACACAATTGAGGACTTAAACGTTTACTGCTAAGTATTTTGCAGTAATCATTTATTGTTATTGCAGGGACCCTGGTGGCACAGTGGTTAAGTACTCGGCTGTGAAACAAAAGGTTAGAAGTTTGAACCCACCAGCCACTCGGTGGAAGAAAGATGTGGCAGTCTGCTTCCATAAAGATTACAGTCTTAGAAACCCTAAGGGGAAGTTCGACTCTGTCCTAGAGGGTCTATGAGTCAGAATCTACTCAACAGCAAAGGGTTTGGTCTGGTGGGTTTTGGTGTTATTGCCCTAGTAAACTTGTAAGCCCTTCAAAGGCAATTACCAAATTCTGTAGATTTGGTAATTTCTGCAAGTAGCATATAAATTATAGCTCATCGACTACTTGCTGACTGTTGTTGAACAAGGCATTATCTGCAGGGATGGCCTTCCTACCAAACAAGAGTTTAAAGAAAAGTTTAAAGATACCTCCAAAGCCAGTCTCCAAGAATTCCAGGTAATTCTTTGCATCTTTCAGTTCTCTAAGATGAAGGAGCACCTGAACTCCCCTTTGCAGCCACTATTGGTGCTTTGGGGTCTTCAGGCCAGAGGTCTATTCCTCAAAGGCACAACTAACAGCAAAACAACTCCCAGGTATTACTTCACCCAGCTATAGGTAATTCAGGTAATTCAAGGAGCTCTGGTGCCAAAGTACTTAAGGCATTTGACTGCTAACCAGAAAGCTGGCAGTTAAACCCACAAGCCATTCCTCAGAAGCAAGATGGGGCAATCTACTTCCATAGTGATGCTGCCTCAGAAACCCAAGGAAGGGTCGCTATGAGTCGGATCCAACTTCACTGCACTGAGTTTGGTTTATAGGTAATTCAAAACCTCCTAACGCATTTAAAAACAATTTCACCATCTATAACTTTATGGCAGAGATTTTAACCACAGCAGCAAACAATCCTGTGGTTTCTATCTGTCCTTTCAAAGAGCTAAGGAATTCGTGGAGCTTGCCAGAGGCCTCAAAGTTAAATGTAAGCAACCAAGTCTTCCAATTCTGGCAGAACTTGAGATTATTCTGGAGCATAGAATACTCTGTTCAGGAAGACAGATGACCTAGAAACAGTGTTTAGAAGCCTGGAGAACCCATGGCCGGTACCTGTTCAAGAGTCCTCATGTGAATCCTAGCTAGCTCATCTAGCCAATTCATACTCCAGGAACTGAGATCTGAGTTAAGCACAGGCAGTCAATGTCACCCGGTGGCATAATGCCTAAGGCATCTGACTGCTAGCCAAAAGGCTGGTGGTTCAAACTCACCAGGTTCAAACCTTGGAAGAAGATTGGGCAATCTACTTCTGTAGAGATACTGGCTCAGAAACCCAAGGAGGGGTCACTATGAGTTGGGACCGACTCAATGGAAGTGAGTTTGTTTTTTTCTATGAAAATCTGCATGCAACACACGGCTTAACAAAGGAAACAGAGGACTCTCCATCATCTACACTGAAAGCACACAGTTTCTCAATTTCTTTTTCCCCAAGAACTACTATCTGAAGTCCAAGATACAGAGAGAGAAAACAACAACAAAAAACAATTCCTCAAACTCTTAGCCCCTACATAGTATTAAGTTCCTTGGGTAAGGTTTGCTCTCAACTACCAATCCAAAGATTGGTGGTTCAAACCCACTGAGCAGAAGAAAGGCGTGGTGATCTGTTTCCATAAAGATCTATAGAACATACAGCTGCCAGGAGTCAGAATCAATTAGATGATAACTGGTTTTACATAGTATGGTCTTTCTGGATACCAAACTTGAATTTTAATCTCTGTACCAATCCATTTATTCAAGACAAGAAAATAAATACACTAATGCCTATTTAATTTAGACTCTCTTGAAATGGAATTTGTAATGGGTAAATTTATCTGAACTTGTCTGAAGTTTAACCTTGCAATGCTGAATTAGAAATATCTCTGAGATATCAGTGTCAACAAAAATGCAGAAGTATGCTTAACTTTTAATGTAACAACTGAGTTCAACAGAGAACAATGCTAGGAACACAAAGAAATGAGTAAGACAATCATTGGACTTGGGATACTCTGATTTGGTTCTGGAGACATGCACACACTAAACAAGTTTAAGTGCACAGTGTGCTATGATAGGGACACAATGCTTTGGAGGCCCAGGAATAATGTACTATTGAGTTGACTGAGGGAAGTGATATGGAGCTGAAATAACAAGGAGAAAGAGAATAATCAAGAAAAATGTAGAAGATATTAATCCGCTGTGAGGTGGGGAGGGAGGGTAGCAGTGAGGAAAGAGCATTCCGACCTGGGAAAAGCATAAGCATAGAGACTGAGTCATGAAGGTGTCTCATCTCGTTAAGGAACAGAGAGTTCAATGTAACTTGAGTATGGGTGAGGAGGACTAAGCTACATTGCAGAACCAGAATCCAGTATTTATGGAGCTTTTTCAAAGCATCATGGAGCCCTGGTGGCACAGTGGTTCAAGTGCTTGGCTACTAAATAAAAAGCCTGTAGTTTGAACCACTGCCCTACAGGATAAGATGTGGCAGTCCGCTTCTGTAAAGATTTATAGCTTTAGGAAGTGGACCTATGGGTCAGTTCCACTCTGTCCTATAGGGTTGCTATGAGTTGGAATCAACCTAATGGCAGTACATTTTGCTTGGCTTTTGTTCAAAGTATGAGAGTTCCTGAGTGGTGCAAATGGTTAATGTGCTTAGCTTACTGAAAGGTTGGAGGTTCAAGTCCTCCAACTTTGGAAGAAAGGTCTGGTGATCTACTTACAAAAAATGACCTATTGAATGCCCTTTGGAGAACAGTTCTACTCTGACACACAAAGGATCACAATAAGTCAGAATCAATGACAATTAGTTCCCACCCCCAAAGCACTAGCACATATTTTCATAACACTATAAAGCTGAAAATAATTAAGAGAACATTAGATGGTTCAACTTCTAAATTGTAGTTAGGTGCCAAGGAGTTGGTTCTGACTCAGAGACCATATGTACAATAGAACTGCTCAGCCTGCACCATCCTCATAATCATTGCTGTGTCTGAGCCCATTGTGGAGTCACTGTATAAACCCTATGGAGTCATTCCATTTTGTTGAGAGTCTTCTGTTTTTGCTGACCTGCTGCTTTACCAAACATGATGCCCTTCTCCCTCTTGATAATAACACATCCAAAGTATATGAAACAAGGTCACACCATGCTCACTTCCAAGGAGCTTTTGGTTGTACTTCTTTCAAGACAGATTTGCTTGTTCTTTTGGCAGTCCATGGTTTATTCAATACTCTTCCAACATCACAATTCAAAGGCATTGATTCTTCAGTCTTCTTTATTCATTGTCCAGTTTTCGCATATGTATGAGGTGACTGAAAATACTATGGCTTGGATCAGGTGCACTTAAGTCCTCACAGTGACATCTTTGCTCTATAACACTTTAAAGAGGTGTCTTTTGCAGCAGATATTTCCAATGCAATTCATCACCTGATTTCTTGAATATTGCTTCCATTGGTGTTGATTGTGGAACCAAGTAAAATGAAATCCTTAACAACTTCTATCTTTTCTTCATTTATTGTGATGTTGCTTATCAGTCTAAATGTGACTTTTTTTTTTTTTT
>NW_006921634.1:7088590-7110620 GCF_000298275.1 Orycteropus afer afer | reverse complement strand
ACTGCTGCAACCATTTTTAAATTATTTTCAGCAAAATTTTACTTGCATGTGATATTAATGATACTGTTCAATAATTTCCACATTCTTTTGGATCATCTTTCTTTGGAATGATACAAATACAGATCTCTTCCAGTCAGTTGGCCAGGTAGCTGTCTTCCAATTTCTTAGCATAGATGAGTTCATGCTTCCAATGTCGGATCCCTTTATCAAACCAACTCAGTTGGTATTTCTTCAATTCCTGGAGCCTGTTTTATACATTTTATACATTCCTGTTTTATACATGTCTTTATGATACTTTATCTTCTTGAGCTGCTCTTTGAAATCCTCTCTTCAGCTCTCTTACCTCATTATATCTTCCTTTCACTTTAGCTACTCTCTCTCGTTTTTTTTTTTTTTTTTAAATTTTTATAGTGATTTGGGTGAAAGTTTACAGAGCAAATTCACTTTCCACACAACCGCTCATGTACACTTTGTCTCATGACTTTGACTGCAATTTCCCACAATGCAACAGCTCCCCTCCCACTTCTTCCCCATAGTTACCTCTTCCCTGTGTCCTTTCCTCCCAGGCACTCCTGCCCCCTGAGCTGTCTCCCTGTGCATATACAGCCTTTCTATTCTCCCATAATTGTTCTTTCCAACAAGTGTATCTAGCTAACGTAAATGTTCAGCTCATACGCCTATCTTTTGTTTGGCTGGAAGCCACAGGAGTGGGTTCAATTCCAGACTTGAAAGGCAGCTAAGGGCCATAGTCTCCGAGGGTCCACCAGGCTCTACCAGACCACCAACCTGGTCCCCCCGCCCCCACTTATTTTTAATGATTTTGAGTTTTGTTTTACATCGTTCTCCCACTCTATCCAGGATCTCCTACATAGATCTCCTCTGAGTGGTTGACAATGGTAGCCAGGCACCAACTAATTCTTCTGGTCTCATAGTCATATAGGCTGAGGATTGCATGGTGTACCAGTCACTTGGACTAATTGTTTCCATTCATCTTTGATTATCTTCATTCTCCTTTGCTCTGGATGAGGAGAGACACATAGTTTCATCTAGATGGTCACTTGCAAGCTTTTAAGATCCCAGTTGCTACTCACCAAAGCAGGATGTGGAACAATGTTTTTGTGTAGTAGGTTATGTCGATTGAGCTTGATGTCCCCTGAGACTATGGTCCTGAGCCCACAGGTCCCACTACTCACTCACTCTGGGTAGTTGGCTGTGGCCAAGAAGTAACTACAACCTTGTCCCTTGTCAGCTCTACTATATACCTGGGAATTCTTATAGAACATGCCAGTACACTGTAGAAACATTGTTGGCCAACCCTATATATGGTCATGGGCACACTCCCCCCTGCACAGACATACCTAATAGTTCAACCTGCCTACCCATCTATCCACCAGTATATCAATGTTTGCCATCACTAACAATGCAGTACTGTATGTGCAAAAGGGTTGATCTTTGCTGTCTGTACCTCCCATGGACCTCTCTATGTCTGCCACTTGCCCAATGCCATCATGTTGATCACTCACATTTGGTACATTGCCCTTTTCTTCACCCAAATCAATACTTGTCCCTACCTATTAACATCTGGTAACCAACAAAGAAAATTTCCTTCCATATATAAACTTTTCCTTGACTTTTTATAGTAATGGACTAATACAGTATTTGTCCTTCTGTGATTGACTTATTTCACTCAGCATAATGTCCTCCCAAGTTCATCCATGTTATGCGGTGTTTTGCCGATTCTATGTTATACTTTAGGGTTGCACAGTACTCTGTTGTGTGTATGTACCATAGTTTGGTTATCCATTCTTCGTCACTTTAGGTACTCTCCTTTTAAGAGCAAGTTTCAGAGTCTCTTCTGACATCCATTTTTGTCTTTTCTTCCTTTCCTGTCTTTTTAATGACCTTTTGCTTTCTTCGTGTATGATTCCCTGGATGTCATCCCACAATTCATCTGGTCTTTGGTCATCAATGTTCAATACTTCACATCTGTTCTTGAGACAGTCTCTCAATTCAGGTGGGATATACTCAAGGTTATACTTTGGCTTTTATGGACTTGTTTTAATTTTCTGTAGCTTCAACTTGAACTTGCATGTGAGCAAACTACTACCAGTCATATTTCTGATAGTCAGTTAGCCTCTAATTTTACACTGTCAAAGTTAAGAAATCCTAACTAACCACTGTGCAAGTCTTGGTAGCAAGTTCTGTCTCCTACTACAGAACCCATATGGTCCTTTCCCTGTTCCAGCAGCTAGGAGGTCTAGGCTCAGGCAACTGGATATTCAAACCTAAGACTTTGAATCTTGAGGAAATTATACAACTATGAAAGGGTGAGTGCTAAATTATTCATAGTAGCACCATCATGAGTCCAGAGCAGCAGTGGTGTCTATAGTGACCTCATCCTAACAAGACAAGTGTTGTTGTTGTTGTTGTTGTTATGTGCCATCAAGTTGGACCTGACTCATAGTGACCCCTCCTTAGGTTTCCGAGGTGGTATCACTAAAGAAGCAGATTTCCCCATCTTCCTTCCAAGGAGTGGCTGGTGGGTTTGAACTGCCAGCCTTCTGGTTAGCAGTCAAGTGCCTTAGGCTTTAGTGCTTTAGGCACTATACTATCAGAGCTCCTAACAAGCCAAGTATACTATACATACTACTTGATATACTACAACAAGACAAGCAGTATATCCCTAATTGGGCTCCTAGTGTATTCTTGCCTTGGTTCTTGCCCGTTTCCAGAGCCTTTCTGTTAATTCTTTAAGCTGCCTGATGTACTTCCAACAAATTCCTCTTTCACGTAAGCTAGCCAGTCTTTTTCTGTTGCTTATAATCAAGAACCTTGTACAAATATAGAGATATTTTATTTTATTAATTGTTTTGACCCCACTTTCAGCACAGGATTTTGTTTGTATCCTAAGTATAACATGATTTAGCATGATCTGCCTTGAATTAGGGAGCTCTGGTGGCAGAGTGCCTAAGGCATTTAACTGATAACCAGAAGGACGGTGGTTCAAACCTACCAGCCACTCTCAGAAGGAAGACTGGACAACAGTAACTTGCCTCAATCACCTCAAATATTCTTTGCACAAACCAGAGAAATACTTAAAGTTCTCCAAATGCTCCCTCCAATGCCTTTCTCCCCTTATCAGCCTAGGAAACTCATACTCTGTACATATTCAACTCACTGCCATTCAGTCAATTCCGACTCACAGCCATCCCCACAGGGTTTTCCAGGGCTGTAAATCCTTACCGAGGCACACTGCCTCATCTTTCTCCTACAGAGCCGCTGGTGGGTTCAAGCCATTGGTTAGCAGCCCAGTGCCTTAACCACAGCTCCGCCAAGGCTCATTTGCACATACTAGATCCTAAAAAAAAATATATGCTGACTACTTGACCATCTTTAAAGCTCTATTCTAGTGTTAGTTCCTCCCAAAAGCCAATTAGCTCTACTCAATTCTTTACATGCCATTCATCATTTGGGTTCCCACAGCAGTTTATGCATATTTATGCCATAATATATTAAATCATATCTGTATTTAGTTTGTCTCTCCTATTAAATCATAAATTAATTAACAGTAGGGACTGTTTCTTATTTACCTTTTATCTCTGGCTTCTAGCAGAAATAGATCATATTAAGTGTTCAATACCTATTTGTCAAATCAATGAATCATCTTCGTATCTTCATACAGCACCTCACATTTTCTAGCACATACTGGGCACTCAATATATTTTAAATGAATTATAATGTATTTAAAAATAATCACTTAAAGACACATTTTCAGTATTAATGAGCTTAGGGAATTTATCTTTTTTATAGTGTCTTTCCAACTACTCAGGGCAAAGATTTGGTGAATGCTACCAAAAAACAAACAACAACAACAAAAAAAAAACATAGAAAGCCATCTAGTGCTAAAACAAGTTAATTACAAGGGTACTATAATCCAATCAGGAGCTCTGGTAGCATAGTGGCTAAATCACTTGACTGCTAACCAGAAAGCTGGCAGTTCAAACCCACCAGCCACTCCTCGGAAGGAAGGTTGGGCAATCCTACTTCCGTAGTGATACTGCCTCGGAAACCCAAGGAGGGGTCGTTATGAGTGGGGGCCGACTCTATGACACATAACAACAACAACATAATCCAATCACTGTAGGTACTTTGTACAAGATGTTAAAGTAACGTCACAAGGATTTTGTAGCTTGAGCACAAGTTCCCTTGTGCTACAGAAAGGTATCTTTGGTCTCACTCAATCCCTGCAGGCTGACCCTGAGGATCCTAGGAAATGTGCCCTAAATGCACCACTTTGTGCTTCCTTCCTAGTTCTGGGAGCAGAAGCAGAGTCAGGAGAATCAGGGACTACCTCTGAAAGTATCATAAGAGTATCACCATAAAATGTGTGAATAAACTCAGTCTTACCTACCACACAGTTATAGCAAGTACAACATGACACTATCCATACTAAATGGACTTTATCTACAAAAAGAAAATATATATTTTTTTAATTTGGATTTTTTAAAAAAATATTTTATTGTATTTTTGGTGAACATTTACACAGTAAATTAGGTTCTCATTTAATATTGGTCAGTGACACTGGTTACATTTTCTACATTGGATCAACTTAATTTGGATTTTAACATCAAATCCAAAAAATTACTTAAATATCTTGACCCATATTCTATATAATAACATTATGATTCATATTTCACAGCAAGATAAACTGGCACAACAGCTGCAACAATGGACATCAACATGCGGTGGTCTTGAGGATGACGCAGACCAGACAACATTTCACTCTGTTGTACATAAAATTGCAATAAGTTAGAGTCGACTCAATGGCAGCTATCCATCCATCTATCCATCCATCTATCTTTAATTAAATTAATGAAATTAATTCAATCTTTAATCACATTCTGTGTGTTTAAACTTACGAAGAAGTATCTCAGAAACACATAGATACTTTTTGGGTGGCCCTGGCACACATATGTTATATTCCCAGCAAAAAAGAAAACTATTATTAACATGTAAGCTCCACTGCTTAAACATGTTTGAAACCCTGAATGCACACAGGAAGTATTTAATGTTTGTTTTGAACAAAGGCAAACAAACAGGATGGAAAACCTTAAAATAAACTCCTAGACACAAAATGATATGTCTACATAATTTTGCTCCTCAAAGCTCCCTCTTTCATATACACTAAAAAGAGAGCAGCAGTTCAGACACTTCTGGCCTGCCACCTAATTCCTCCAGCTTTTCAGATCCTATTAGCACGTGTTGTTGCAGCTGGGTAAGATCAGGATGTGTGTCAGCCAGCAGCATCTCACAGGACTGGGAATCTCTCAAGAGGCAAATAGATGTCTTCTTATCATGCTCACCCACCTCATTAAGTCAACAGGGACTCATGAAGGAGCTATTCAATGTAAAGCAGCCAGTATTCCTCAAGAAAGTAAAGATCCCTTTAGTAAAACAAGAGCATAATCAATCATAGCAGGAGAGACTATTTACTGAGGATCCATTAAGTCCCAAAGACTTTATAAATTATTTAATTATTAACAATACTAAAAATACCACGGACTGCCAGAAGAATGAAAAAATCTGTCCTGGAGGAAGTTCAGCCAGAATGCCCCTTAGAAGTGAGAATGGCCAGACTTTGTCTCACCTACTTTGCCCATGTTGTCAGAAGGTGCTACTCCCTTGAGAAAGACCTCATGCCTGGTAAAGTAGAGGGTCAGTGAAAAAGGGTAAGACCCTCAACGAGATGGGTTGATACAGTGGCTACAACAATGGGCTCAAGCACAGCAAGGATTGTGAGGATGGCACAGTGTTCTCCTGACTCTGCTTCTGCTCCCAGAACTGGGAAGGAAGCACAAACAAAGGGCTACATTTAGGGCACATTTCCTAGGGTCCTCAGGGTCAGCCTGCAGGGGATTGAGTAGGACCAAAGATACCTTTCTGTAGCAAAAGGGAACTTGTGCTCAAGCTACAATGATAGCACAGGATGGCACAATGTTTCGTTCTGTTGTGCATAGGGTGGCTATGAGTTGGAGCCAACTCAACAGCACCTAATAACAACAATTATCAACCCACTCCTCGGAAGGAAGGTTGGGCAATCTAGTTCCGTAGAGATACTGCTTCGGTAACCCAAGGAGGGGTCGCTATGAGTCGGATCCGACTTGACGGCACATAACAACAACAACAACCCCATTTTGAAGACAGTGATACTATGGCTCACAGAAGCTAAATAATGCCCAGATTCACAAAACCAACTAGCAGCACAGCAACTCAGGTGGCAAAGCTCTTTTTATTATGCCATTATGCCTTAATAATGCAAACTCAATTCTAAGACCTCTTTTCCTGCTTAATTTCTTACATCAAAATTAGGGGAGTTTTATGAGATGCTGTTGCTTGTGGATAATGAGAAAAGGTACTGGGAACATTTCCTTCCCTATACATATGGAGCAGAGAAGGACCCAGAACCATTTGATAGGTGTTATTTCCTACAAATGTTTAGGGTACTAACAGCATACTCCTTACAGTGTCAGAACACCAAGGTGATAGATGAAGCCACCCTTCCTCATTCCTGCTGTTAGCCACATGCTGTTTTCATGAATGTGTTTCCACTCTGATGATGGATCTCAAACCAACTGAGTGGCTGGATCACTCATGGAGCATGTTAAAAATGTCATTTCCAAGTCTCTACCCCAGACCGTCAACATCAAGGCTTCCACAAGTGCAGACTCAAAACCAAGGTTTTTAGCCACACTTCACAGGTGATTAAAATATAATCAGGTTTGGAAGCTTGTGTTTCTTGTCACATAAGCCCTTCTTGTACAACATACACACTCTTGAAAAGCTGTGGTAAACTGGGATTTTGTAAATCAGATCGCATTTTAAGCACAAAATGAGTGGACTTGATGAACCCATATAATAATAAATAAGTAACGGGGACTTAATTTTCTAAAATAAAATAAAAATAAAAATAAACAAAATTGCATTGACTCATCTCATTTAGTAAACTAGAGAATCCTTTGCATAGATTTGATATTTTTTAATAAATTTAGATATGAAGTTAACCATTTTAGTGCTGTGTATGTTATGATTAGGGTCTCTGGGTGGTGCAAGTGGTTAATATACTTGGCTGCTACCTGAAATGTTGGCAATTCGAGTCTACCTACGTGTGCCTCAAAAGAAAGTTCTGGCAATCCCTTTCCAGAAGATTACAGCCATTGAAGACTATGGAGCACAGTTCGACTCTGAAACACATGGAGTCACCAGGAGTCAGAATGGATTCAATGGCAATGATAAAACAAACAAACAAAAAAAACTGCAATGAAGAGTAAGACTGAGTAATAATTTTGCAAATTTCTTTAATGCCTAGCTTAACAGAAAACTGCTGGTTTTTCCATCATCTGCTTTAAATCTGCTGCTATATGGTTTTTGGTAGAAATAGATGAAAAAAATCTCAACCTCATATAAACTTGAAGTTGGACAAAGGGCAGTATTTTAATAGACTTTTCAGATAACTAGGCTATTCTTTGAAATTACACCACAATTCAACAAGTGTAGCTTCGTAACACTGTGGTGTTAGGTGTCGTCAATTTGTCTCCGACTCATAGCAACCCTCTGTACAACAGAACGAAACACTGCCTGGTCCTGCACCAGCCTCACAATCTTTGCTATACCTGAGCCCATCATTGCAGCCATTGTGTCAGCCCATCTCGTTGAGGGCTTTCCCTTTTTCATTGACCCTCTACTTTACTAAGCATGACCAAAGTAGGTGAGACAAAGTCTGGCCATTCTTGCTTCCAAGGAGCATTCTAGCTACACTTCTTCCAGGAGAGATTTGTTAGTTCTTCCGGCAGTCCATGGTACTTTAAATATTTTTTGCCAACACCACAACTCAAAAGCATCGACTCTTCTTCAGTCTTCCTTATTCATTGTCCAGCTTTTACATGCATATGAAGAGATTGAAAATAGCTATGGCTTGGGTTAGGCAGACCTTAGTCTTCAAAGAGACATCCTTGCTCTTCAGCACTTGAAAGAGGTACAGCAGATTTACCAAGTGCAATATGTCATCTAATGTCTTGACTGCTATTTCCGTTGGTGTTGATTGTGGAACCAAGAAACGTGAAATCTTTGACAACTTCAATCTTCAATCAATCAAAGGAGCTTCTTAAAGATAACTGCAATGTGAACTAAGAAGCTGTCTCTCTCAATGGCCTCTCTGTGGTTATGCCTGTCTTCTATTACATTAACATTTATACTGGTCCATCTTTCACTTTCACTTTGAAGGGAGCTTTGTAACATCATATATTGGTCATATGAAAAATGACTCACTGAGTTATGCAGATCTTCTGTATATTGAAACATCTCAATTATATATAATATCAACAAAATCATTGTTGTTATACCATAGATATTAATCACAAGAAAAATCTTTCTAGTATTAAGAAGCTGTCACGCTCATGGCAACAGGTGTAAGTTTTCCAAAATTTTAATTTTTACTTGAAAGTCTGAGTCTTATCAATGGCAGCCAACACTGTCTGTTGCTTTTCTTAAAGTGACAGGCTTGCTTTGTTCATTTTTGAGAAAGTGTCTACCAATTACCCAAATGTCCAAGTCAGAATAACCACATGAATCAGTTGTTCTTTCAAGAGAAAATGACATTCCATGAAGAAAAAGCTGCTACTTTAGTTCCCAATGCTAACAATTACACAAATACTTTTCCTCAGTTTACGGAAGAATTACTTCATGTGTACTTCCCATTTTGTCACTCAGGACATTAAAAAGATGTACTCAAGTTGGAGATTTAATAAAATTAACAATTTGCATCGCCTCAACAAGGGCATTCTTAAGTGAAATTGGCTTTTAAAAAAATTTAGAGTGTGAAGTGGTGAGGAATATGTTGTTGGGTGCCATCGAGTTGGTTCCAACTCAGTGACAGAACAGAACTGCCCCATGGGGTTTTCTTGGCTGTAATCTTTATGAGAACAGATCACCATGGCTATCTTCCATGGAGCCACTGGATGGGCTCGAACTGCCAATCTTTCAGTTAACAGCTGAGTGCCTAACTGTTACACCATCAGGGCTCCTTGGTGAGGAATATATTGACTACTAACATGTTGAAGGGAGCTCTGCTAGCGTAGTGCCTAAGGCACTTGACTGCTAAGCAGAAGACTGGTGGTTCAAACCCACCAGCCACTCCTCAGAAGAAAGATGGGGCAATCTACTTCCGTAGTGATACTGCCTCGGAAACCCAAGGAGGGGTTGCTATGAGTCAGCTCCGACTCGATGGCACATAACAACAACAACAACGTATTGAATGTCACTGCACTCACTCATACTAAAGCACCAGCAGTTTTGCCATCATTGCTTTTTACCATCACTGCAGATGTCAATACAGTGAAAAAAGCAATTATATCTCAGTATTATTATGAAGATAGTTTCTAGTTGGGGACCTCCCAGGAGTCCATGGACCATACTTTGAGGACCACTACTCTACATTATTCAGCCTGTTCCACAGGTAAGGGATCAAAAGATTGGAATTTAAGGAGAACTTTAGATGAAAACACTTGAAAATCACTGCTATAACTGACAATGAGTTGCCACCCAGGCAAAGGAAGATTCCAAAGGCCCAAAAAAGTTGGTGAAACTTGAAAACATACGGAGGACCTTTGATGTTAAATACTGTTTGAGCTCTATTTATCAAAGTGAATAGATCCCTTTGGTTAAAGAAAAGACATCTGAAGGGAAATAGGAGCCCACCCAGAGAACACCTGCAGAAGAAAGCATCTTTTTGCCCTTGTGGAATTTTTATAAAGAGGAATAGATATCAACAATGATACGTCACTAGGGAAAAGGGCTCCATGAGATTTAGGAGGTGGAGAGAAAAGAAACTCTAAGAACTTGCCCAGCAGGAAGTCAGGGGATCTTTGAAGAAAAGGAAGGATATTAAAATAGGATGACTGAAGAGAAAAGAGAATGATGCTGTTAAGCTGAAAGACCACAGTATAGGAAGATTTTAAGAATAAAAAAGATAGAGAAGAAAATAGTCACTTGGTGGAGAAAAAGGACATGCCATGCCTTTTGCTTTGTTTTCACAAATCTGCTTATTAACAATGTTGGAATCCTGGCTCTACCATTTGTAAACTATGTGATCTTGAGTAAATGACTTAATATCTTGGTGCTCCAGTTTCTTTATCAAATGGGGACAATCATGTTGTTGTTGTTATTTGCCATCAAGTCGGACCCGACTCATAGCGACCCCTCCTTGAGTTTCTGAGGCGGTATCACTTCGGAAGCCCAATCTTCCTTCCGAGGAGTGGCTGGTGGGTTTGAACCACCAACCTTCTGGTTAGCAGTCAAGTGCCTTAGGCACTAAGCTACCAGAGCTCCTGGGGAAAATCATAGGGCCTATTACTGTGGTAGCGTGGTGCCTAAGGCATTTGACTGCTAGCCAGAAAGTTGGCGGTTCAAACCTACCAGCCACTCTGAGGAATTAAGATGGGGCAATCTGCTTCCATAAAGATATACTGCCCCAGAAACCCAATGGGGACCTCTATGAGTTGGAATCAACTCTATGGCAGCGAGTCTGTTTTTCTGGGGGGCAGTTTATTGACTACAAAAGGCTGTTCCAAGAACAAATGACATAACAGAAAGCTCTGAACAGTGGTTTGGCACTTAATAAGTGTTAGGTAAATTTTAGCTTCTTTTTATGAAACTGGAGAAATACAATGGGAATTGCTGCTGTAAAATTTACTTCTAAGAAATAATCGGATCTAGGGGAGGAACAACTCAAAAAAGGAGGATGAGAACAATTGCACAACTTGAAGAATCTAACCAAGGCCACTGAATGGTACACAAAGAGACTGCTGAACTGGCATATATTCTGCTGTGTATATTCTCAACCAAAAACAATAATAATAAATTTAAAGAAGAAAAGAAATAAATGACCATACCCGAAGTTTTTAAAAGCAGGAACAAAATGCTCAAGCAGATAAGAGAAGGTTTTTAGAGTTTCATTTAGGTCAAACTAACTAACTGGTCTAAAATTACATTTTCAGTTTTCCCAAAACTTGGGATGTGGGAAGTCCCCATACACACAATTTCTCTGAAAATAATCTTAATACTGCAGCCCTCCTATCAAAAACCAAAATGATGCATGGTACTATCTATCCAAAGGCTCCTCAAAACCCCTAATTTATAGGGCTACCTTGGCTTACAGGTCAAGTGCTGAGTGCACCTAGACAAAGAATCAGAAACCAGACTCTAACCTGAATACCAACCCCCACCTCCTGCAAGCTGGCCAGGAGGCTCCATCTTCATACAAAGGGACCATGACGTGGTTATTTGGGGGAAAGAGATTTGCAAACTGTACTGAAAGTTTCAAATAAGAAGAAAAAATTCTCCTCTCTCCTTGGCACTGAGTTCCCTTTTTTTTCATTTAATCTGTGGTAAGGCACTTGACTGCTAACCAGAAGGCTGGCGGTTCAAACCTACCAGCCACTCCTCGGAAGGAAGGTTGGGCAATCTACTCCCTCAGTGATACCGCCTCAGAAACCCAAGGAGGGGTTGCTATGAGTCGGGGCCTACTCGACAGCACATAACAACAACATGTTAGGATGGAGCCTCAAGTCAAGTTAAGAACTTGAGATTTGTTCCCTACATCTACTGCAGTGAATCTCTGAGAAAATCAGGGTTGCAGGGAAGACCCTTTTCTACCAAAAGTAAAGGACAGGCTATTCCTTCAGAGTCCTAACATATGTGGCAATTTATTTATTTATTTTTTGTTTGTGGTGGTGGTGTTTTTTTTTTCCCCGGGGGGGGGGTGGTATTGGCATTAATTCTTTTTTTTCTTCTTCTTCTTTGCAGTGTTTCCTCCCCTCCTCTCCATATGTGGCAATTTAAAACCTATTTTTCATCCCTAAAACAGCGAGTCATGTGGTGATCTGGCCAACAGTGATAAAGCAAAGATTAAAAACACATGACCTCAAATTGAGAGGTACAGTCTATCAACTGACTGGGAGACCTGTCAGAAGATTTTCTCTAATATTCTGTGCAACAGATATCTGAATAATTCTTCAAAGCTTGTTGTTGTTGTTGTTAGGTGCTGTTGAGTTGTCTCCAATTTATAGCGACCCCTCCTTGGGTTTCCGCGGTGGTATCTCTGTGGAAGTAGACTGCCTAATCTTCCTTCCAAGGAGTGGCTGATGGGTTTGAACAACCAACCTTCTGGAGTTTCTGAATGCAAAAGTTCTCTGAAAAACTTTCTGAATCAATGTGACCAGAAAATAGTTTACCATTTCTGGAGATTATAAATCTTGCTGGTATTTGGAAGGTCACCAATGTAAGTGTCAATTTCATTGCTGGGTTGCTGATCCTCAAGTTTTGTTTAATGAACATTTATAGCTGATAAACAGAATTAAGAGCCTGACTTAAAAAAAAACAACTCCTTAAACTAAAGGAACAAACAACAGATCAAAGATTTCTGAGTCTTTTTTCTCAATTACCAAATAAGGTAGACTTTACAATTTTACGAATTAGCACTAATTTCATGCTGCTTTTACCAGGTTGTACAACTCATTTAAATCAAAGAAAATGGAAAACTGAAAACAGACGGCAAATTCTGACACAACCTTGCCGTTGGTAAAAGAGCTTGTCTCATACGACCCTGTGTCCACATTTCCCATGGTTTTCAAAAGGCTCCGCTCTTTCCTCTAGGAGAACCTCCTGAATCTGATCTGGCCTTTGCCATATGTGTCCACCTGCAATTCCAGTCACTCAAGCTTCCTGGCTGAGCAAATAATCTGAGAAGCTGGACTATATGAACAAGAACATGGCATAAGGATTGGAGGAAGACTCATTAACAACCTGTGATATGCAGATTATACAACTTTGTTTTCTGAAAGTAAGTATGACTTGAAGCACTTACTGATTAAGATCAAAGACTACAGTCTGCAGTATAGATTACATCTCAACATAAAGAAAGCAAAAATCCTCACAACTGGGCCAATAAGCAGCATCACCACAAATGGAAAAAGGATTGAAGTTGTCAAAGATTTCATATTACTTGGTTCCACAATCAACACCAACGGAAGCAGCAGTCAAGACATCAGACAACATATTGCACAGGGCAAATTGGCTGCAAAAGACCTCTTTAAAGTGCTGAAGAGCAAAGATACCTCTTTGAAGACTAATGCATGCCTAACCAAAGCCATGGTATTTTCCATCACCTCCTATGCATGGTGAAAACTGGATAATGAATAAGGAAAACCAAAGAAGAGTTGATGATTTTGAGTTGTGGTGTTGGCGAAGAATACTGAAAGTATCACGGACTGCCAAATGAACTAACAAATCTGTCCTGGAAGAAGTGCAGCTGCAATGTTCCATGGAAGCAAGAATGGCCAGACTGTCTCATCTATTTTGGTCATCTTGTCAGAAGGGACCATTCACTGGAGAAGGATATCATGCTCAGTAAAGTAGAGAGTGAACAAAAAAGGGGAAGGACCTCAACGAGATGGATTGACACAGTGGCTGCAGCAATGGGCTGAGGTATAGCAAGGATTGTGAGGCTAGTGCAGAACCAGGAAGTGTTTCGTTCTGTTTTACACAGGTTTACTATGAGTCGGAGCTGACTTGACGGCACCTAACAACAACAAGCTTCCTGAAGATCCTCAAAGGTGCTACAATGCTTTCCAGTTCCAGACCTGCACAAATGGAATTCTTTAGATCAAAAGACCTGTACCACCTGCCCTGTTCCTCTCTTTCAGTTCTCAGACTGGTTACCACTTTCTCCAGGGAAACCAATGATGACAGTGTATCATGAACCACGGTTTATGACTTTTAAAAAAAGGAGACAGGAAAAAGAGAAAAGAAAGGCAGGCAAAGGGAAAGCTTTAGAATAGGACAGTGTTTGCAGACTAGAACAATACTGATTCCCCTGCCCTCTCAGACTCAGAAACTCAGCTGTTAGAATTAGACGCAGATTCTGAGGCATGCTTGGTTGATGTCCTTACAAGTCTTTCTCAGTGAAAAAGGCTAAAATAAAAAGGTTGCTGTTGCATTTTAAAAGGGAACTCTTCTAAGGCATTCAGCTGCTACCAGAAGGTCAGTGGTTCAAACCCACAAGCTGCTCCGTGGAAGGAAGATGGGGCAATCTAACTTCTGTAAAGATTTACAGCCTCAGAAACCCAAAGGGGATCACTATGAGTCAGAATCAACTCGATAGCAGTGACTTTGGCTTTTGAATGTGTGTGGGGGGTTGCTTTTTAATAAGCAAATGTATCAACTGAACCGTAAACATAAGAACTTTGCAAGCAGTGCCTTAAAGCTGTAAATTCTGTTGTGAGCATTTGTTATTGTTGTTAGGTGCCACTGAGTTGGCTCTGACTCATAGCGACTCTAAATACAACAGACCGAAACACTGCCCAGTCATGCACCAGCCTCACAATTCTTGCTATACTTGAGCCCATCGTTGCAGCCACTGTGTCATTCTATCTTGTTGAAGGTCTTCCCCTTTTTCACTGACACTTGAGTTTACCAAGACGGATATCCTTCAACATGACCAAAGTACAATTTGCCCTGTGCAATACGACATCTACTTTCTTGAGTACTGCTTCCATGGGTAATTGATTGTGGATCCAAGTAAAATGAAATCCCTGACAATTTCAATCTTTTCTCCATTTATCGTGATGTTGCTTATCAGTCCAGTTGTGAGGACTTTTGTTTTCTTCATGTTGAGGTATAATCCATACTGAAGACTGTAGTCTTTGACCTTCACCAGTAAGTGCTTCAAGTCCTCCTCATTTTCAGCAAGCGAGACTGTGTCATCTGCATATTGCAGGTTGTTAACAAGTCTTCCTCCAATCCTTATGCCACATTCTTCTTCATATAGTCCAGCTTCTCAGATTGAGTAAGTATGGTGAAAAGATACAGCCCTGAAGCACCTTTCCTGATTTTAAACCATGCAATATCTCCTTGTTCTGTTTGAATGACAGCCTCTTGGTATAGGTACAGATTGCTCATGAGCACAATTAAGTGTCCTGGATTTGCACTGTTTGTAATGTATCCGTAATTTGTTATAATCCACACAGTCACATGCCTTTGCATAGTCAATAAAACACAAATAAACATCATTCTGGGTATTCTTTGCTTTCAGTCAAGATCCACCTGACATGAGCAATGATGTCCTTTGTTCTACATAGTCTTCTGAATCCAGCTTGAATTTCTGGAAGTTCTCTATCAATATACTGCAACCATTTTTAAATTATCTTCAGCAAAATTTTACTTGTTGTGTGATATTAATGATATTGTTCGATAATTTCCACATTCTATTGGGTCAACTTTCTTTGGAATGGGCACATTCTAGTCAGTTGGTCAGGCAGAAAGCTAGAAATAGCCCACTTTTAAAAGTTGGCCAATTAGAACACTTATCAAAATGCGACCCATTTATAGAATTCAAAATGGAGCATATTCTATCATCTGAATTCTTTACAGTGCTGATGATTTTGGTGTACTCTGTAGATGCTGATCAACTTCTACCTGGCATGTGCCGAAGTTGAGTGTTTTGGGGCTCCCACAGTACAAACTCTTTAAAGAATGGAAAATGTCATCAGTTTTGGGCTTTCAAATGTATTACCCATTACCACTTGTTCATGGAGCATGTAAGTGCATTTTTATACTAGTTCTTTCTTCATTTTGTACTTTCAGTTACAGTTTATTTCTGAATAATCATCTTAACTACAGATAAATGCAATCATTCTCCTAGAAGAGAATCATGGTGCTAAAAAAGGGAGAATCATTTTCAAGAAATATCTGTCATGATGTGCAATCATCACTCACATCTGTTGCCAAATATTCCATCACCATTAACAGATATTCAATGTTCCTAAACAATCGTATTTGATGATTAATTACATGATTAACATAATCAGTGTCACTGAGCTGTACATGTGATAAATGTTAATTTGACAAACACATATATATCTACAATTAAAAAACTTTAGTTTTTTAAAAAAGTTAAAAAACAAACACTTGTATTATTTATATGTCTCTCTTTACCCATCCCCAATTCAAACATATCATATTAGTTAATGTTTATAATGATGAACCCAAACCATTAATAAAAAGTGACATGGAAGAGACAGAGGATTAATCTTACAGAAAGACTATCATCAAAAACATTTACCTTTGACTAGAAGTGAACTAGAAACTTTCCATCTTCAGGAACATCAATTCTCAAGGTGGTCCAAACAGCCAAGGATTTACTGTGGCTTAAATTTTTAATATTTCATTGTAACAATAATGATGATGATAATTGTGGTACTTTAACACATGTCTGCAGAGTCTTTGACACTCCATCCTCTGGAATTTAGGTGGGCTTATAAGTCTATTGGGGTGGGGCTCAGTGGCATAAAAAGGTTGAGCTCCCCTACTAACCTGAAAGTTGGCAATTCAACAACCCCCACCTCCACCCCTGCCGAGGCACTGGGGAAAAAAGGCCTCACAATCTGCTTCCATGAAGTCTACAGCCAAGAAAACTCTATGGAGTAGTTCTACTCTGTAAACCATGGGGTCACATGAGTTGGAACCCTCTCGATGGTGATGGGTTTGTTTCGTTTTTGTTTTTTTGCTTTTACAAGTCTCTAATGGACCATTAGAGAATGACAGAAGTGACTCTGTAGCTTCTAAGACTAGATCATAAAAGGGATGCAGTTCCTATCTGACACTTGGACAGTTCCAGAATACTGACATCCGGAGCCCTAGCCCACCATGCAAGCATCTGACTACACTGATGCTGTGAGGGAGCCAAGCCAGAGAAGGATTACTAGGTAATCCAATCTGCAGATCTAGCCTTTGAATCATCCCAGCTCAGGTGCCAGACATGTGAAGAAGCCTCCAATGACTCCAGCCCCAAACCATCCAGTCACCCTTCAGCCTTCCAGTCTTCCTATCTGAGATTCCAGACATGGCCTAGCAGAGATAAACAATCGCCATTGTGCCCTGCCTGTCAGAATTCCATACCCACAGAATCCATAAACATAATAAAATGGTTCTTTTAAGCCATTAGGGTTTGAGGTAATTTGTGTTTCACAGTAATAGTAACTAGAAGGAGTGGTGATAACTAACACATAACTCTTTCAGTGTGTCAGATATTGTTCTTAGCTCTTTACATATTTTAACTCATGTAATATATGTAATCCTTATAATGATCTTTTGAGAAAGATATTATTATTATTTCTATTTAACATATGAAGTAACAGGCAGAGGGAGAGTAAGTAACTTGTCCAAGATTACAAAAGGAATGAGTGGCACAGCCTGATTCAGGTTTCCAGCTCCAAAGTCTTAACCATTAACTATATGGATACTTACTGAAATAAAGACAAAGACATCCTGAGAAAACATCACAACTAGCCTGTAGGTCCATCTCTCACCACCAGACAGGGCCATATTAAATCATACTCAATTTTAAGAGATACCCTGAAAAAGATGCTCCAAATTTCTATTAATTTCTTGGTTGCATCTATCCTCTGTATCCTCCTCGATCTTGTATTTAGGCAACCTTCCTGGCAGGAAACTCTTCCACGCTTCTAGAAATCATACTATCTGTAATTTAAGTCCATTTCCTCTTAATCACTTCTCAGCGAAGATAAAATACTTGAAAGGCAGTTTGAACTCTTCCTGGCCTTCTCAAAGTGTAATAAAGCCAGCTCATTTGCCTTTTGATCCTTAACATCTTACTACATTGCATTCCTTCTAGAATATAAATTCTATGGATGCAAAGGATATAGACCCCGCACACCTAGTCTATCTAGTTCCTGGCACATGATAGACATTTAGATCACATGGGTAAATTGTATCCTTTTATTGTATCCTCCCCAAATTCTCCACCTCAGCATTGAATCCATGGCCCAAATTTTTAATTCAACAAATATTTACTGGGCAGTGATTGCTCCTATATCCAAATTTTGCCTAGTTTTAAGTCTGTCTCAAAATAAGAAATATCATGCTCCCTAATGTTCAGGAGCATGTTCCTTCCTGTACAAGACAAACTGAAAACATTTCAAAGTAAATTAAGTTAGTTTATTTGTGATTACTGCCTAAATACACTACTAAATTTAACACTACAAATCTGCTCTTTTCCCGAGCACACTTAATTATACATTACTCATTTTATGTTTCTAAACTAATAAAGTGATCTTAGGCAATAAATGCCAATAAAATACTTGTATTTATTTCAGTTTTTTTCTCCAAATTACTATTGGTATTTATTTTGGAGAAACCCTGAAGGACAGAAACTTCAGAATTTCTGAAAATTTTATCTCTCAACTCAGGACTAAGATAACCTGTATTGCTAGGTACACCTTTCAGACCTTACATTCTAAATTTTTTTTTATGAATATCTTACAGGATCAACTGTAATCATTCACCATTTCTCATGCCACTCACTACTCATTTTTGATCTAGCAGGCCAGCCACTAACTGGAAGATATGTCTGACAAGATTATATTCTTAAACTAACCTACTGGTTCTTACATGATACTCCCATTATCTTCAAGGTTTGTGTAATTGGTTTTGTGAGGCCTTTTACATTACTTTCCCAGGTATCTTAATTTAGGCTTACTGTGATTTCGGAAGGCATTTTCTTCTACTGTGCTAGACATAGAAACTTATAACCATTTCTCTCTTCAAAAACTAGATTAGTCTTACATGTGTTATCAAGAATAGGAACTAATGTTTCTGCAATGAATTAATGTTTTGGACTACGTACTGCACCCAGTCAAACTCACTGCTGTTGAGGCGTTTCTGACTCATAGCAACCTCTCCTTGAGTTTCTAAGGAGATATCTCTACAGAAGTAGATTGCCCAGTCTTCCTTCTGAGGAGTGGCTGGTGGGTTTGAACCACCAGCCTTCTGGTTAGCAGTCAAATTCCTTAGACACTACACCACCAGAGTTCCCTAGTTTCAATATTTATGAAAAGAACATTTCCTAGTCCCTTTTTCAATTTTTTTTCTCCTTTTTCTTACTTCCTTCCTCAAAATAGATCCTAGACAGGCAATCTTGTCTACCTATACATATTTTAACCTTTCCCAGATAACCAGAATGAGCTATCCTTCTACAATTGCAGTGATAGCTAGAGGCCACTCCTTCAGGAAGTAGGGCCGTAGATTCTAGAGAATTCCGTATTTTCTTCTTTCCCCAAATCTCCCATATAGGCGAAATTTGATTCTCAGAGCTTTCAGAATACAGCCTATGTCCAAAAAGGAAAAGGCATGCCTCACACCTGCTTTTGAGGGGCCACATTCCTCCATCACACCACCCAGTGTAGTCCTTACAGCTGAGAAGCAGCAGCTGAACTGTGATGTCTCTTCCCTGCCTGGCACACAGCCACAAGGAGTGCACAAAGAAAGCCCCACCTCACAGAGCAAGCAAAGGGAGCCTGGAAGACAAGACAGCTACCGTCTTTTTCTTGATCTGCCTATTCTGAGAAGGATTGTTGTTGTTGTTGTTATGTGCCGTCAAGACGGCCCTGACTCATAGCGACCCTTCCTTGGGTTTCTGCGGCAGTATCACTACAGAAGTAAATTGCCCCATCTTCCTTCCGAGGAGTAGCTGGTGGGTTCGAACCGCCAGCCTTCTGGTTAGCAGTCAAGAGCCTTAGGCACTACGCTACCAGAGCTCCCATTCTGAGAAGAACAGAAGAAAGTAAAGAAGAGTAAAATGGATCAGAAGAATTGAGAGAACAGAAATGGGAAGACTTGTTATACAACTTGGCTATCATGAAAGTGCAGGAAACAGGTAACGAGTGCTACCTGGGTTACCAGTAACCAGCTGCCATTGAGTTGACTCTGACTCATGGCGAACTCATGTATGTCAGTGTAAAACTGTGCTCCATAAGGTTTTCAGTGGCTGAGTTTTTAGAAAACAGGACTTTCTTCACAGGTGCTTCTGGGTGGACTTGAACCTCCAAACTTTTGGTTGGGAGCTGAGTACATTAACCGTGTGCACCATTCAGAGACTCCATCTGGGTTATAGAGACCTGTAATGGAAAGTATTCAAGAAGTATTTTGTGGGTCAGCTCCAAGGACCTAGTGACTAACTGGATGTGGGAAAGAGAAACAGGAACTTCATAGTTTACAGAGTGCCTTCAAAGGAGGCAACAGTTAGGATGATAGAGTGTGGAATGGTATCTGAGCAGGCCAAGTACTGTGGCAGGATAAAAATGACGGCCAGCCCCTATGCCCCTCAATCAACAAAACAAAGATCAGTTCAATAGTGGAACAGATTCAAGGCAGAGGTGTCTTAGATTCCCTCCAGAAGAAGGACCTTAGCGCTAAATCCATGCTAGCGTTTCTATTTGCTTCTCTTGAGGAACAGAACTTCTACACAAAATCAGATCCCTGAGAGGACCCTATGAAATAAACCAAAGACTCAAATCATCAGTAGAATGAGAAGACACCCTTGGCAATGGCCAGGTAACTCCACCCCTCATCATAACCCAGACACTTTGCTGACTCACCTTGTAAATGAGATAAGCCTCCAAAACAAGAAGTAGCAAAATGAGGTTGAGGCTGACTATTTTCTCTCAACTAGTTCACACCAGACTCCCAAGGGAGAAGTGGTATACTTCATTCAAAAATGTGTCCTTTTCCCATCAATTGAGGCCCAACAGTGTCCCCTCACAGAGACAGGGCGAATCTCTCTAGAACAGTGATGTACAATAAAACTTTCTGTGAAGTTAAAAATATTCTTTGTCTGTACTGTCTAATATGATAGTCACTTGAACTATTGAGCACTTGAACTACTGCTAAAACCAAAATGAAATCCACTGCCATCCAGTGGATTCTGACTCATAGCAACTTCCATTAATAACTCAAAAACCAAACTCACTGCCGTTGAGCCGGATCCGACTGACAGCGACCCCTCCTTGGGTTTCCTAGGAGGTATCACTACGGAAGTAGATTGTCCAATCTTCCTTCTGAGGAGTGGTTTGAACCGCCAGCCTTCTGGTTAGCAGTCAAATGCCTTAGGCAACTATGCCACCAGAGCTTCTAGTAAGGTGAATAACATGGATTTTTAGTTTTATTTCATTTTAATTCATTTAAATTTAAATATCCCCATGTGGCTAATGACTACTGTATTAGACACCATGAGTCTTGAACATAAAAAAATACACAGGGGCCAGACCACAGTCTTCCTAAGCTGTCATGAAATTACATCTCTATACTGTAAGGAGGCTGAATCGCTTAACATTCTGATTTTGTCATTGATCTCTTCTTTTGTTATTATTATAACCTCACATCATTGTACCTTCAAAACATCTCAGTTTAGAAGGCCCTCAAAACCCTAGTCCAATCTTCCATCCACTGCAGAAATCTTATCTCCACAATGTCTCTGGAGAATTTTATGCACTCTGTGCCAAATCCCTTCACCAGTAATGAAACTTAGCATCATGAGAGGCAGTCCATCCTCAAGTTCAAGAATACTATTCCAAATAGACACTGAAGATGCATACAATAATAAATTAATTTTACATCATGCTTTACATCTTATATAGCACCTTCACATGCATTATATTGTTTAAAATCTACAATAACCTTAGGATATATAAGTATTTAGTAAATACAGAGGTTATGTGATTTACACAAAGTAATATGGCTTGTAAACAAGAGATGTAGCTGACTGGAACGTTTTCACTAGGCCTGAACTTGGTGTGTCTTCCAAGGAGTCTGAGTTCAAAAGATATATGAAAGAATGAAACATTGGGATTGGGAAAAGGGTAGCCATGGAGAAAAGGTAATTAGAAGAGAAAATGCCATTATGTACATCAACTAGTAACCTTCAAATTCACTCTATTTCAATCAATTATTTAAAGATAAACAGACACAGTCCTAATGAGTTAAGCACCTCAGTCTAAGTCCAATTTAAAGAGGACTATGGGGAAGTGGGGGAGCTCTGGTAGCATAGTGCCTAAGGCACTTGACTGCTAACAGAAGCCTGGCGGTTCAAACCCACCAGCCACTCCTCGGAAGGAAGGTTGGG
>NW_006921634.1:7078503-7087469 GCF_000298275.1 Orycteropus afer afer | reverse complement strand
CCCCATCTTCCTTCCGAGGAGTGGCTGGTGGGTTTGAACCGCCAGCCTTCTGGTTAGCAGTCAAGTGCCTTAGCCACTATGCTACCCGAGCTCCCAAAAGGTGGTTAGGGGGCCATAATCTCAGGGGTCTCACTAGGCTCTATCAGACCAACAAACTTGGTGGGTCCATCTATTTTGACAAGCACACCAGATGATTCTGATGCATGTCCACATTTGTGAACCACTGCTATAGAACTGTACCTCTAAAGAACTTCCTCTGAGAAACAAACTGCTTGGTCATGAAGGGAAAGGAAACAGAGCTACCAGTTTGAAAGTTTGGAATGCATCTTGATTACATCAGCCCTGACTTACAGTACCTAGCATAACAAATGCCATGAATTCTGAATTAGCCTCAGGACAACAGACAGACTCCCTGCCACTTCCTGAGGTCAGGGACAGGGAAGGGATCACTCTTGGTTTATGATTGGGAAAAAGGTTTATTTTATAGACAGTGCCAGATTGTGAAGGAACTGTAATGATGCAACAATGAAGTGGTTGGCTGCTAACCCAAAGGTTGGACATTTGAACTCACTCAGCTGCTCCTCAGGAGACAGAGTTGGTGATCTGTTTCCATAAAGATTATAGCCAAGAAAACCCTACGCAGCAGTTCTATCCTGTCATAAGGGGACACTACTATGAGTCGGAATCAACTCAATGGCATTTAACAACAACTAGACTATGAATAGAGCACCCTGGCTTCTAACTTAACTCAAGAAATAATATTGGATACATGGTAGAGTATCCCCAACAAGGAAAAGTAAGTCCCTAAGAGTAAGAACTAGATTTCAATTTTTCAGAGAAAAGAAATATATGAGAATACACATAACATTATAAAACCATTTGTGTCAAAAAAAAAAAAATTGTGTCTCTTTTGGTGTTGTCATTGAGTGCCCTCAAGTCGACTACAGTTAACTGCGATCCTGTGTACAATGGAACACCATCCTAACAATTCTTGTTGTGCTTGAGTCCATTGTTGCACCCACTATGCCAATCCATCTTGCTGAGGGTCTTCCCTTTTTCCCTGACCCTCTACTTTACCAAGCATGATATCCTTCTCTAGGGAATGGTCCCTGCTGACAACATGACCAAAGTATGTGAATATGCCTCCTTTTTTTCATTTTAACACATATTTTAACTGAATTAAAGTAATTCATTCTCTTTTTGTCATTTAATTATAAGCACTGCACCTTCGTTTTTTAAAGCTATTATGCCAGGAACTGTTCAGATAAAGTCCTCAACTACTCAGTTTACACAAAAGTCCTTTAGCATGTGCTCAAGAACCAGGGTAACTCTCACTGAAGAACTGATAGCAACAAAGATATCCAAAAATGGGATCAAATAAAGAACCAATTTTATTCCCACCACAGTTGGCCAACATGCCCAGTGAAGCCTTCTGTGATCACCTGGATCAAAGTGAGCCCTTTCTGCTCAATGACCACAGCACAGCACTCATGTCTCTATTATGGTACTTAACACATTATAGTGCCCACACACAACCCCACTAAACTGTGAGCTCTTGAGAACAGGAACTAGGCCTGCTTCATCTTTGCACTACCAAAGCATTAAATGCTTAACATTCAAATCAGTTTCCAGCAAGTCAATTCCAACTCATGGATCCCCACACGTCAGAGTACAAGTATGCTCCATAGAGTTTCCAATGGCTAATTTTTTGGAAGCAGATCACAGGCCTTTCTCCTACAGCACCTCTGAGTGGCCTTGAACCTCCAATCATTCAGTTAGCAGCCAAGCATTTTAACCATTTGCACCCCCAGGGTCTTCAAATGCATAATAAACAGCTGTTGTTGTTGTTGTCAGTTACTACTAAGTCAATTCATGTATCGAGACCCCATGTGTGCAGAGTAGAACTGTTCCACAGGATTTTGAAGGCTGTGACCTTTTGGAAGAAAGCACAGGAGAAAAATCTTTGTGTAGAAGCCTGGGCAAAAAGTGCTTAAACATGAAACCAAAATTATGATCTAGAAAAGTAAAAAATTGACAAGTTGGACTTCATCAAAATTGTTGTTGTTGTTGTTATATGCCATCGAGTCAGATCCAACTCATAGCGACCCCTCCTTGGGTTTCTGAGGCAGTATCACTACGGAAGTAGATTGTCCCATCTTCCTTCCCAGGAGTGGCTGGTGGGTTTGAACCACCAGCTCTCTGGTTAGCAGTCAAGTGCCTTAGGCACTATGCTACCAGAGCTCCCTCATCAAAATTACAAACCTTTTTTTTTTTCTTCAAAATATCCTGTTAAGAGGGTGAAAAGGCAAGCTACAAACTGAGAAAAACATTCTTGACAAAAGATTTCTATCTAGAAGATATAAAGAACTCAAAAAAAAAAAAAAAAAAAAAAAGACATCCAAATAGAAAATGGGCAAAAGACATGAAAAGATATTTTACCTAAGGTGATACAGAGATGGAAAAAAAAAAGTGAAAACATATGCACATCATTAGTCATTGGAGAAATGCAAATTAAAACCAAAATGAGATAGACCACCAGAAGAACAGCTAAAATAAAAAGCAATGACAATACCAAATGCTGGTGAGGATTCAGAGAAACCACTTGCTCATATATTGCTGGAAGAAATGTATAATGTTACACTCATTCTGGGAAATAGTTTGTTGTTGTTGTTGTTATGTGCCGTCAAGTCGGACCCGACTCATAACGACCCCTCCTTGGGTTTCCGAGGCAATATCACTACAGAAGTAGATTGCCCCATCTTCCCTCCGAGGAGTGGCTGGTGGATTTGAACCGCCAGCCTTCTGGTTAGCAGTCAAGTGCCTTAGGCACTACGCTACCAGAGCTCCCAGGAAATAGTTTAGCAGTTTTCTAAAAAACTAAACATATGTTTACTATATGATTGAGCAATCATACTGCTGGGCATTTATCCCAGAGAAATGAAAACTTAGTTCACGTAAAATCTGTTGCACACAAATGATCATAGCAATTACATTTGTAGTAGCTAAAAACTAAAAAATAATACAAATGTCCTTCAATAAAGGTAATGGCTTAAAAAAAAAAACCTAGTGTAGCCATGTACAGAATACTACTCTGCAATAAAAAGGAATGAACTATTGATACACACAATGACTTGGATTGATCTAAAGGACATTATGTTAAGTGAGAAAAGCCAATCTCAAAGGCCATATATGCATCATTCTATTTATATAACAGTCTCAAAATGACAAAATTCTAGAGATGGGGAACAGATTAGTGGTTACTGGGGATGGGGGCAAAGCAGAATGCATGACACTAAAGAGGTGATGGAGTAGTTCTGATTATAATAATCAAATCCGACTCAGAGCGACCCCTCCTTGGGTTTCCGAAGCATATCTCTATGAAGTAGACTGCCCAGTCTTCCTTCTGAGGAGTGGCTGGTGGGTTTGAAGCACCAGGCTTCTGGTTAGCAGTCAAATGCTTTAGGCATTATGCCACCAGAGCTCCCATGTATGTAAGCATACACATACAAACACAAATGAGTGTGTGTAAAAGTGGAAAATATAAACAAACTCTGTCAATTGTACCGATGTCAATTTCCTGGTCCTAATATTGTGAGATATAATATGTCAATTTCCTGATGTGTTACCATTTCAACCACTTTCACAAGTTACTATGAAGAAATGCAGCACTGGTACCTAGGGGCTGTTCTTTTTGACAGAAGTCTCACCAGCCAGACTTCCAATTTTAAGTCACCAAAAAAGAAGAGCAGGACCCACAGAAGCCTCCAGCCTAACTGGTCTAGGGCAAACATTCCCAAGTCTAATCAGCAGAGTACTTTCTCACACAATCATGCACACTTCTGCATTCATGTGCTTTTCTTAACGACAGCATTTTAAAATCTCATTTAAACTGAAAGTCCTCCATTAGCTCCCGTGAAAAGATGTATTTTTAAGTGCTTTGATCTCCACATGCCCTGTGGTACATTAGTATTCCTCATCCTCCGCCAGCCACAACACACAACCTAAAAGACCTTCTGTGCATTTTAAAAAGAAGGAAGAGGGGCCAGTGGAATAATAGGTACAGCACCTTCTCTCCTGCTTATCTACGCACAGGCTTTACGAGTGTTTCATTATTTATCTTGAAAAATGTATCATACAAAAGCAAATTATTCCCATCCCGAAACAAACCATCCCACGTCACTGCTGCCACCACCCCCATCAACGAGAGAAGTCTCTAAAGCTTCTCAAGTCCTACTCTTTTCATTCAGCTCAAATCAGTAGTTTCCAACTCTTTGTTATTAGGTGCCCTGGAATAAATTCTGACTCATAATGACCCATGTGACAGAAATGAACTACACTAGAGGGTTTCTTGGATGTAATCTTTATGAGAGCAGACGGCCAGGTCCTTGTCCCCCTGAACAGTTAGGTAGGTTCCAACTGCCAACTTTTCAGTGTGAGTGTTCGAAGGGCCAACCTTCCCGTTAGCAGTCACTTAACCATTTACACCACCAGGGCTTTAACAAAAAAAAAAAAACACCCAAACTCACAGCAGTTGAATCAATTCCAACTCATAGAGACCCTGCAACTGAGTTTCCAAGGCTGTAAATCTTTACAGAAGCAGACTGCCTCATCTTTCTTCCACAGAGTGGCTTATGGGTTCACAGAACTGACCTTTTGGTTAGCAGCCAAATGCCTTAACCATTACACCACCAGTGCTCCACCACGGCTTTACTCCCCTACAAAACAATTCAAACTATCTTTATGTATTTGTATGGTTAATGTTATGTGTCAATTTGGCTAAGTTATGATTCTCAGTGGTTTGGCAGATTGGACTGATTGCTCTTGCATAATACAATTTAATACAATCATCCTCCATTTTGTGATCTCATGTGAGCAACCAAACAGTTGAAAAGCCAATCATTGAACGCCAATCAGTTTCCTTGGGAGTGTGGTCTGTTGCTGTTGTTGTTAGGTGTCACTGACTCGGCTCCAACTCATAGCAACCCTCTGTACAACAGAACGAAACACTGCCCGGTCCTGCACCAGCCTCACAATGCTTGCTGTACCTGAACCCATTATTGCAGCCACTGTGTTAATCCATCTCATTGAGGGTCTTCCTCTTTTTCACTGACCCTCCACTTTACCAAGCATGATATCCTTCTCTAAGAAATCGTCCCTTCTGACATGGAGTGTGGCCTAGCACCCAATATAAATGGATGTTCTGGCAAAGTCTCTTAATCCTACATCCGACTTCTCATCCTCTTACCTCTGGTTCTTGCATGTAAGCCAGCAAGCAGCCTGCCATCTGACTTGCAGATTTTGGGTTTCTCAGCCCCTGCAACCACATGAGTCAGTAAAAGCCTCCATCTTGACACCTGACTCATGGATTTAGGGCTTGCCAGGCTCCACAACTTCATGAATCATTTCTTTGAAATCAATCTCTCTCTCTCTCTCTCTGTATATGTATACATTTCACTGGTTTTGCTCCTCCAAAGAACCCAACCTAAGACAGTATTGTTTCCACATTTTTCTCCAAAATTGTGAAGACCAATGCTAGAAGATACTTCACAATGCTCAGAACACCTTGCTGAAATAAATTTCACATCTGTCTAGATTCTTCAAGAACTTGCACTCTAGAGAAATCCTTAATCCTTAACCAAAGTCTGTAGTCCACAGGCAGCTGCTGAGTCCAGGAATGGTGAGCAGCCAGGGAAAATCTCAGCCTTTTTGGCCTGGACACGAAGGCCAGTTTTGGAAGCGAGGAGCCATGACTGTTCAATATTTCAAGCACTGACTTTTCTCTTCCTATACAGGAAGGAAATTTTCTGGACTATAGCTATTAAAATCTCTAATTTTTGTTTGGGAGCTCTACTAGCCTAAGGCACTTGACTGCTAACCAGAAAGCTGTTAGTTCAAACCCACCAGTCACTCCTTGGAAGGAAGGTTGGGCAATCTACTTCCGTAGTGATAGCACCTCAGAAACCCAAGGAGGGGTCGCTATAAGTTGGATAGGCCTTGACAGCAGTGCCTTAGTGTTTATTGACTCTTGAGCAGCAAGGTAACATATTATTGTTTGGACAGTCTAAAGTATATCACAGGTAACACAAATAGCATTTGTGACCCCCACCAGCACCTTCAACAACTTTATAAGCAGTACAAGAACTTGCTTCTCATAACATGTCTCAGACAGAGAAAATGGGCAGCCATGACTGAACTGGATCAGGGCCAGAGCAAGAGAGCTCCGGGACCAAGGGAAAAACTTCGATCCAAACCACAAAGTCGACAGGAGTCCACACCATCAGGGCCCTGGTCTACCGCAGCCCCAGTTCAGCTGTATTTTCCACTTGGAAATGGTAAATCAACACTGAACTCAAAATAAGCAAAAACCTTCGGACAAAAATGGAAAGGGAATCTTCCCAGTCACCAGTCAAGGTATTAAGAGAGCAGGGCGTGGCGAGGCGCGGGAGCTGAAGAGAGGAAACTGGGATTCTCGGCCTGGAGTCCTCTATTTGCAAACTTGGAAACATCCCCGCCAGTTCAGTCCAGGCTGCTGGAGGCCCTCGAGGTGCGCGCGGGGACTCCTTGATCTGGCCACCTCGTCATCAAGTCTGGCTGCCTACTGGGCACGTTTGGCCCAGCCCCGGCGGAGGGCCCAGCACCGCTTAGCTGTCATCGGCCAACGTGCCAATCTAGACTCCTACCCACAAATGTCACATTCCAAGAAAAACCAGTTTCACTTGGAAAGTTTAGAATTTTTTCCTTGAAAAGAGATTCTTTTAAAGGCAGTTCTAACAGGATAAGGAGAGCTAGCTCTAACTCTCAGTTTCTGGAAAAAAAACTTGTCTAGGGAGAACAAAGAAGCAGCAGCAAACACGATCCGGGCCTCGGGGTTCTAGGCGCGCGACCCCCGTCGCCGCCTCCACCGCCAGAACCCAGACTTCCCCACCCGGCAGGAAGGGTCCGGCCTAGGCGCCGCAGCCCGTCTGGCGGGCAGTGCGAGCGTCTTTGTCTCGCTCGGAGGAAAGCGGCCACCGGACGCCAGGGGACACCCCCTTCCGTCCCCGATGCGTCCCCTCCCTCGGCAGCGGGGAGACCCGCGCGCTGGTCCGTCTCGGAGTCAAGCCGTTTGGCAGCGCCCCTCCGGAAAGACCAGCCCCCGCGTCGAGGGCGCGCCTTCAGTTAGTTCAGCGGCCGGCGGGCCAGCCTGGTAGACACAATTTCTCAGCCTTCGGTGGGCAGCGCGGCAGAGCCCGGCGCTGTGACTCGATCCGTGGGGACTGGGGACCTGGAGGGTGGGCCCCAGGACGGGACTCTTCTTTAAATACACAATGTGGGTAAGAGAGAAAAAGACTCCCGCAGTGGACACTCTCGGCCTCCGCTGCCGAATCGGCTACCAAGTCGCTCCCGAGCTGGGCTGATTCCAGCTCCACACCCTCGAGGAGCCCCCAGCCACAGCAGTAGGACGCGGAGGAGAACTGGACGCCTGGGTCCTCCGCGTGGGAGGCTCGCAGGCGCCTTTCCTTCACCCGGAGCGAAGACTAGTTACCTTTCACCGCAGGCTCACAAGTTCCCTGGAGAAACTTTACCCTCCACATGAGGTGATCATGGCTAGTTCAGTACCGCGGTTGGGGAAAGACGGCCGCCGGGCAGCGCGCTGGGCATGGCGTGCAGCAGCGAGAGGAAGTGGCACCGGACAATCAGCCCCATTCACACAGAAAGGAGAGAAATGCCTGGGCTTTACCTCCAGCCCCAAACCCGACAACCACTGCTGGGTCCTAGAGCTTCCAGCGCGCTCCAGCCGCCGCCCGCGCTCCCTGCTCCGCGCGCGCCAGCCGGGGAGGGTCGCAGGACTCGTCACTGTAACCCTACACTCTACCCCCGCCCCGGCGCCTGGCCGCTGGGCCCTAGAGCCCGTCTTCGACTACACGCCACCCCTCCCTTGGCCTGGGAGACTGCAATTCGGAAACTGCCCCCAAGCTCAGACTGAACTGACATGTTTCCCCAGGAGTTAGGAGGACGACAGCCTCACTTGTTTTGTCCCCTGGCACAGCTTAATTAATGTCAAACTCACCAGTTCTTCTTCCTTGGACTTGTTCCTCCTACCCACCAGGACTACCCCAGCCAAAATCAGCTTCTGGATCTGCCCCCAAAGCCCAGGTTAGGTTCTGCTTAGGGCTTTTTGTTGTTGCTGTTTGTTTTTGTTTTGTTTTTAAATTCTCAAGTGGAATTTCCAACAGAAAGTGCCTACACTTTTCTCTCAACGTCTATCACACACTAGGGATTGGGTGACTAGTAGTTACTCGTGCTCCCCTCACAAGCCAAAAGGCAAAAACAGACTTTAGAGCCTTACATATTGAATGTGTTTGTAGAGTTCTGTAGCCACAAAGCCCCAGGATGTTATCTGCTGCCCAAGTAAAGGCAAAGGAATAATTCTGGGGAATTGTTGCTGATTCTGCCCCACCTCTTATATCAGGCTCTACCAGGTAAGCCAACTCATCCACACCAGTTATACTTAAAGGACCTCTGGAGCCACTGATCTGGAGTGCTTGAATCTGCCCCTGCCATAGTGCCTCTCTCTGGCTTTCTGGGGCCACATCAGCTGTTCAGAGGACGAGAGGAGGCAAAGAAACATTGCAGTTGCTGCTGAAGATGTTAGTAGAAGAATCAGCTGTACCAATTCTCCTATGTGTGTTCTCTCCTTTCTGCATTCTCATATAGCCAGGCCTTCATGGATTCATGACTGGATTGTGGCAGCTCCGTCCTAACTAGTTGGCCAGCAGTTTTACCCCTTCAGTATATTTTGTTAGGTCTGCATGGCCTGTTCTTCTGATTCACCTGGTGAGTCCTGGCTCAGTAACCTCTGCCTTTAAGATCAAGCCCAAATGAAGTCATTTAATTATTTACCAAATGCCTACTTCATTTAAAGGAGCTTTGGTGGCACAGTGCCTAAGGCATTTGCCTGCTAACCAGAGAGTTGGCAGTTCAAA
>NW_006921634.1:7076600-7077868 GCF_000298275.1 Orycteropus afer afer | reverse complement strand
AGTAGAAGATATGCAACAATGCAGGAGGACCCAAGTGCTGGAAATGCCTAGAAAAGGTAAAAATAAAGACTGACCTTATGCAGGAGAAAAAACAGTTCACTGGGGGAGAAATAAAACTGGAGGCCCAGGGTTGAGCCTTGGAGAATGCCCACAACTGAAAAGTAGGGAAAGAAGAAGAGGCTGGAGAAGTAGAAGAGCTGGAAAATTTAAAAGCATGGAAGCCAGAGGAGGTTTTAAGAAGATGTTTCCTCTAACAAATGCTACAGATTTATAGACTCCCAGTGAAATGATAGACCTAAGAATCTTCTAATTCATTTAGCCTAGGCTTGGTAGCAAATGTTGATACCAAGTCATAAAAAAATCAAATGCATGGCATGAGCAGAAAGTGCTACTGAATGCCAATTTTTACCCTCACTACATCTTAATTTTCTCAATTATTAATAATCTCTACATTAAACATAATGCTCTACATCTGATATGTCTAATATAACCTGATATATCTAAATCTATTGTTTAGAAACTAAAGTCTGAGGAAAAGCCTTTGAAATTGACTAGCACAACTTTAACAACAACATAGTATATTTGGTTGAAAAGTCTGAAGTATGGTTGCAAGCAAATAGAAACAAAGTATGCTTACAATGTAAAATCCTTGTAGCTTTATTACCCACAAGGTAGTGAATCTGTCAGGATCTATGTTTCCTTTGGATCTGTATACTCTATACTTATTCACCATTCTTTCTGAAGTGAGGCAAGGTATCATTTACTCACCCCCAGAAAAGTAAGAAGGCTGATTTTAGCACTCTTGGGGACAGCCCAGAGAACTGTTTTAACGCCAAACAGGGTAGGTACCAGGATGTCCCAGACAAGACTGGAAGAAGAGTGGGGCATCCAGGTAGAAGAGAAAGAGCATTGCCTTAAAAGTAAGACCTGAGTTCTAGTCCTAGTGCCATTTATCACTAGCTATGGAAAGTAATTTAGCATGCACCTCAGGTTTCTCCTCTGTAAAATGGGAATAAAACATATCTCATAAAGTTATTGGGAGGATTACTCTTGCGAACAGGAACCAGACAAGGATGCCCTCTATTACTACTTCTATCCAACATTGTATTTGAAGTCCTAGCCAAGGAAATAAGGCAAGAAAGGAAAATCAAAGGTATCTGAATTGGTAAGTGTGGTGGTTTGTTTGTGTGTCAACTTGGCTGGGCCTGGTTGAGTGGCTGGGCAGCTGGTGGTAGTTATTCCCCATGATGAGACTGGCAATCAACTCC
>NW_006921634.1:7044065-7057015 GCF_000298275.1 Orycteropus afer afer | reverse complement strand
GAAGAATGCTGAAAGTACCATGGACTGCTAAAAGAACTAACAGATCTGTCCTGGAGGAAGTGCACCCGAATTGCTCCTTGGAAGCGAGAATGGCCAGACTTTGTCTTACCTATTTGGGTCATGTTGTAAGAAGGGACCATTCCCTGGAAAAGGATGTCATGCTAGGTAGGGTAGAGGATCAATGAAAGAGGGGAAGCCTTCAACGAGATGGATGGACACGGTGGCTGTGATGATGGGCTCAAGTATAGCAGGGATCATGGAGCTGGTGCAGGATCGGGCAGTGTTTTGTTCTGCTGTGCATGGGGTTGCTATGAATTGGAAACAACTCGACAGCACCTAACAACAACAACAGTTAAGGACATCTGGGGACCCACATTTCTATGCACTCTGAATCCCATAACCGAAATGAGGGAACAGGCAAATGATATTGTTGGAACAGAATGATCTAACTAATTTTTTGTTTTGAACTAGCGTATAAGGAGTATCTCCTTTGTGCCAGATCATTTTAAATATTATCTCATTCCATCAGTACATAACACCCTGAAAGATAGGTGTTGTTATCCGTGTTTTATAGATGAGGAAAAGAAGCTAGACAAAATTATGTGAATTACCCAAGATCACATATCTAGTAAGTGACAGAGCCAGGATTCTAGCCTGATTTTCCATATAGAACTTTTACGCTAATCATTACATTATGTTACCTCCCAACCAAGCAGTTCCTCCTCCCAGCTAGTCTGTGCAAGAGAAAGATGCTTCCATCCTAGCTCCACACCTCCAGGTACTATTATAAAGCCTGTGGTACCACTGTAGTTAGTGATGGATCTAGACACTTTTCAAAGGCTTTTTATAGGCTATTAGGGACCTGAATTTGTTACTAAGTTCTTCCTTATCCTCCTTATGGGAGGGAGTAAGATTTATTAAGCCCGCACTTTGTGCCAAGCACTATGTTAGGTGTGTTAATACATTCTCTCTTTCTAAACCACCACCAGTAGCATTATCTCTGTGGGAGGCAAATGAGTATTTAGAAGCCAGACTTAGGAGTCAGATGATTGTGGGATCAAATCCCCCTCTGCCACTCATTGGTTATATAACTTTTCTAAAACCAGTGTTCCCTCTTTTGATAAGTGAGGATTACAATAGCATTTATTTCAAAGGATTGTGAAAAATTCACAAGTTAATTGCATGTAAAGCTCTTAGCCCAGTGATTACTGAACACACAGCATGTGCTCCATAAATATTACCTATTATTATTAATATTTTATCCCTTTCCCTTCCAAATGTAGTCATTTTAGAGGTGTTTTAAGTATTGCCATGAGGCTAGACACAAATGTCTTTCTTGGATACAAACTGCTAATTGTTGCCCCTGTGACTGACTAGCCAAGAGCTTAGATTTCCTCTTCCTTTTGAAAACAGTTCCTGTTTGGCTCTAAAAGCAGTATATAACCATATTTTCCATACTCAAAAGGGGGATTCCAAACTGAACATTTGTTACAGACTAAACAGAGTGACAGGCAGGTTTATGTACCTCTTGGACCCTTGTGTTGGCCAATCTGATGTGTCCACCTGATGCCTCCACCTCCAGTGGTTATACTCCCATTTCATAGGAGTGTGCTGTTGTGGTATGGAAGCAGTCACTCTTTTTTTTTTTTTTTTTGTTATTGCCATTGAGTCACTTCCATCTCTTGGTGACCCATGTGCACAGAGCAGAACTGTTCCATAAGGTTTTCAAGCAGATCCCCAGGTCTGTCTCCTGAGGTGCCTCTGGGTAAGATTTGAATCACCAACCTTTCAGCTAGTCATCAGCACTTAACCATTTACACCACCAGGGACTTTCACAGGAGTGTACTTAGGGTTGAGTTAGTATATCGAAAGCACTTAGCACAGAGCCTGAAAATGGCCAACATTTAATAAATGTTACCTCATTTCCTGTTCCTTTCCATTTTTCCTGCCTTCCCCCACTTCCCTCATCACTCTCAAGGATAGGTTCTTTCTCTGAACTCTATTCTGCTTATCTGGTGACAATGACACAAAAAAAAGAATAAAGAAATCAGCTTTGAAAATCACAAAGCCAGAGCCACAACAAGTCTAAATAGTGCCTTTCAGCAAATTAGAAAAAGAATAAAGGAACCTTGGGAAGTTTACCAATTCCAGCAGTGGATCTAATCATTAAGTCCTTGCCTTAATTTCAGTGAGGTTCATTTTAGACCAGGTTCTGCATCACAGTCTTCTTCTCTATTTTTGTAATTATCTGAAGAGTTTCCATAAAAGATTTACACAGTGACTTGAAATCACCTCAGTGTCTACTCTTCCCAGTAGTCTTAAAGAAAAAAAACTCTCTGGAAAGAGGTTAAAAATAAATCTTTCTACCAGGTGGTCAGTAATCTTGTTAACTCTGGATATAGGGGTATAAAGGTCAGAGGGAGAGGAGAATTTATACATATATATAAAACACATCTTCACAACACATGTGTGGTTATTTTAATGTCAAATATATATGTATATATACATACATATATACATGTGTGCTACGTATATATGTGAGCCATGAAGATGAATATCCGTATCTAGCTATAGATTGATTCTGTAAAAGGTGTATTTCAACAGGCAGCTAACCAACCAAAACACAACCATTGCCATGGAGTCAGATCTGACTCATAGCGACCCCTCCTTGGGTTTCCGAGGCGGTATCACTATGGAAGTAGATTGCCCAACATTCCTTCAGCAGGCAACTAGAGACAGCAAAACCATCCCTGGACATCTGCTTCCTTCATTTCGCCAAGAAGCATTCTTTTTTTAAATTCTCTTTTATAATTTGACCTGTTTCATTTTCTGGCAAAGGGCCCTAGGAAAGCAAGCACTCCCTCTTCCATCCATATTCCAACTTAAGATGGAAAAAGGAAGAAGAAAACAAAGATTAAAAAAAAGAAGAAGAAGAGGAGAGGAGACTGACACAGAGAAACAGAGGCAGTGGTGGGAGAGTGGAAGGAGGGGAGAGAGACAGAGGGGGACAGAAACAGTGAGAAAGCAGGGAAGGGAAGGGAAGAGAGTATGGGGTAAGAGAGAGCACAGGAGGAAGTGATAGCTAATCAGTTTAATGTGTTCATCCTGGGAAAAACTGATATGATGCGTATGAGAAGAACAAAACCCAACAGGACACATTCCACAATGATAATCCAGTAAGAACATGACCTGGGAGCTATAATCCCAGTATCCTTGAACAGATCAAGCTGGTTATTTATTCACTCTTTACTCATACTTAACAATTGAAGAAACATCATAGTTTACGGATAGTCTCATTTGTGTTTAATATTCAGATATGACTGGGCACAGCCCTAAAATATTTCTACTAGAAACCTATCTATGGCAAGGAAAATGTCCTTACCATTTGTGTGTGTGTGTGTATGTCCGTACACTGTGCGACCTTACAGGTCCATTAAGGTTATCTCATTATCCCGTTAGTCCATATCTCCTTCCTTTGTCTTTTTAAGCCAGGGTAGATAGTCATTTACCTCTGCCAGAATTTATTGTCATTTTCCCCCTTCTTACTCCGTTCTCTCTTCCAACTAGAATATCATGAAATAAAGCTTTACCTCCTGGTCAATGCATATCTTACTGACAAATATTTGGGGAGTGGGATTATTTTAACACCCAAGTCTGAGTCCACCCGCCTTCAGGTATGCTTTAGATTCTTCTCCAAGCTCCTACTGCCCTGCCTCAAATCATACTGCTGCAAAGGCTTAGTTTCTTTTAGAAATAGCATCAGCACCATCAGGAAACCACATATCCCAGGGACTCTAAGCTATAATACTGAGCAGGAAGAACAGGAAATGAGTAAAGGAAGCTAGGAAGAGTTTTTCTGCTTGTTGCTTCAGATCCCATTACGGAAAATTCCTTTGGACTATACTGATCACTATTTGGTGGTCTAAAGAAAACAGCAACAACAACAACATAGATATAGCTTTGACCTGCAATTTATTCATTCCTTTATTCAACAAATAAGTACTGAATAGCCATGTAAATACACTGCTAAGCCCTGTGCTAGACACTTTTATATATGTTACTTTATTCAACAAGTGAATATCCCTAAGAAGAGGGCAACTTAAGCATTTACATCTCCTGAAACTGAGATTAGCTCTAGAGACAGAGATTACATATTGAATCTAAGTTTTGCCACTAACTAGCTGTGTGACGGGAGCTCTGGTAGCATAGTGCCCAAGGCACTTGACTGCTAACCAGAAGGCTGGTGGTTCAAACCCACCAGCGACTCCTTGGAAGTAAGGTTGGGCAATCTACTTCCACTAGATACTGCCTTGGAAACCCAAGGAGGGGTCTCTATGAGTCGGGGCCGACTGGACAGCACATAACAACAACAACAACAGCTGTGTGACATTGGGCAGATCATTTAACCTCTCTGAGTCTGATTCTACCTCTATAAAATGAAGATAATTCTATATGCTTCACCGAGCTATTTTGAAGATCAAATGAATTAATGTGATTAATGTGTCCAATAAGACCAATCACTGAAAAGATTCAGTTACCCAGATTGAAGGAACAATAACAATGTTGAACTACGCTGTTATTGTTTGTTAACGCCAGGAGACCAGACCACACCCTTGTGGTAGGGTGAGGTTTCCTGTGAAGGAAATTGAATTTTCCACTGTCAATCATCCTGAGAAAAATTTAAACTGGGATGAGAACTCCCTTCCTCTCAGAAGGTATGTTCTTAGGAGTAAAGGTTGGAAGAGGGAAGAGAACTGCGAGACAGTCAGACTTGCAAGAGGCAGAGAGGTCTGGGGTGGTCGAGGTGGGTGAGAGGGTGGGGGCAGGAAGGTGGATAGGGCAAGGCAGAGAGCCAGCCTGATTCAAGACCCGATGGTGGGGCTAGCCTTTCGTAGTTAAGTAGAAGGACCAGGCTGAAAGCTGGCCTGAAAGTGAAAGATACACAGGGGAGTAGCGTCTTCATCCCTGCAACCAGCAGAGAGTAAGACACTGGGAAAGCAGGAGCAAGTGGTCTAGACAGGCTCTCATCAAGAAAATGCCAAGCCTCTAGGTTCTGATGTGAGCAGTGGTAGCAGCAGCAATAGCCAGCATTGCACGGCCACCAGTGACTGGAGCAGAAAGGACATAGAACATTTATCATGGTGTTTGCTGGTTCAATAGGGTTATCTGAATTCTACCTCTCCTGGCAAGAGGCTAGAGCAGCCAGAACTGATGCTTTGGATACAAATAAGCACAGCTTGGGAACTCCTGAACATGTAACTGAACATACAAAAGTTAAAGAAAGATTTGATTTCTTAGTAATAGGGGCAAATCCTTGGAAATTGTTATATTTTGGGCTGCCAACATGGGTGACATTACTGAAGCCCCAACCTGGTAAACTGGGTATTCTAGTATATTGTTTATACTTGTAAGGTACCTAACACAGAGTTGCAGTTGTTGCTGTTGTAAGTTGCCATTGATTGATTCCCACATATGTGAGAGTAGAACTGCTCCACAGGTTTCTCAAGGCTGTGGTACCAAGTAGCTGAATAATAATCCTAATTCCTTTCCCTTATTCATCCCCATATAAATGAGAGTGAGAACACTTTGGATACAGGATGGAATTGAATCAAAGCACATTTGCTCATGACTCCTGAACACAGGATGGGAGAGAGGAAGAGCTTAATGACAATATTATTTAACTTTTGAGTAAAATTAAACTCTTTCAGAGGGTTCTGACCACATCTGAAGGTATCAAGCACTTGTATAGGGGCAGGAAAACATAGTAATATTTTATGGGATGTTGACAAGCTTGAATCATGGTTTTGGTGTAAAGTATTGAATATATCATGGACTGCCAGAAGAACAAACAAATCTGTCTTGAAGAAAGTATAACCAGAATGATCCTAAGAAGTGAGAATGGAAAGACTTTGTCTCACTGACTTTGGACTTGTTATTAGGAGAGACCGGTCCCTAGAGAAGGATACCATGCTTGGTAAAAATAGAGGATCAACAAAAAAGAGGAAGATACTTATGAGATGGACTGACATAGTGGCTTCAACAATGGGCTCAGACATAGCAACAACTGTGAATACAGTGCAGGACTGGACAATGTTTCATTGTTATACATGGGGTCGCTATGAGTTGGAGCCGACTTGACAGCACCTAACAACAACAGCCATGATATGAGGATGGCACTTATTATTATCTTCATTGTATCAGTCAGGGTTTTATCAGGAAATGGATGGCATGCTCAAAAAGAGTGACTAAAGAGAGTTTGATGAAGTGACTGCTTACAAAAGTGTCTTGGGCAGGGTAAAGGGATGATGAAGCACTATGGGTAAGCAATAGCCCTAAGGCTGAAGTGGGAAAGGGAAGGTGAGCTTCAGCAAGACCTGTTACTCTAGCAGAGAACCACTACATAGGACCTGTGGCCTTTGGTAGAATAATACAGCCCGGTCAACCCATAATGTGATGGGAAGTAGAAGTGAACAATACCCTGAAGACTCTTCTTCCCATCCTCTCATATCCTGCCAGTGCCTCTCACTGAGCAAACCCAACAGGAAGCCAGATGATGTGTTTCAAAAAGTTAGCCTTCCAAGGCATAGAGTAGAGTGGGAAAGGTGGTGAGTGGGCTGGGAGGAGCATCAGAGAATAGCTAGCACATGATTGTACCGATTTAGGAACAGAAATACAGATTAAGTACAGCAAATAGTAGGTACAACTGAAATTTAAACCCATATAGTATGACTCTTGAGTCTTAACCACTTAGCCATGCTTCCTGTAACTTGTCAAAAACATTCTAGCTAGCCAGCACCTCTTTCTCCCTGCAGCCTTCCTAACCATTCTTCTGGTAACAGACCCCACTCTACTGCCACCCAAATGTCCCAGCCTTCTTGGAGCTAGGTATGCCCACATGACTAAAGGTCTGGTCAATGGAATGGGGGTGAAGTGATGAGTGAAGCTTTCATGTTGTGCTTTTCACTTTCCTGTGAACTGGAATGTGAATGTGATGGCAGGATCTAAAGCAGCCACCTTAGACCACTGCATGAAAGGTACATATTGAGGACATCAGCACCATGCAGCCACCATACGAGCAGTAGACGGTTTATGCCCTAAGTGAAAGAGAAATTAACATGTATCTTATTTAAGTCACTGTCATTTTGGTCTTTGTTATAGTAGCCAAATTTGCATCCTAAATAGTACAAAGCATAAGCACCTGCATGGCCAGGATGAGGCTCAATCCCTGTGGTTCAAGTAATAATGGGAATCTGCCTGGTAGAAACAGCTAGTGATCACCAATGTATGTGCTCCCCTCTTCTTCCTGGCCACATTTCTAAACTATATTTCATAGCTGCCTCGCATCTGGGTGAGGTTGTGGGACTAACTAGTTCTCATCATTGGAATATGAAAGAAATGAGTAGGAAAAAAAAAAAAAGAAAGAAGGAAGTGAATAGGTTACCTCCAGGCTGAGGCAAACAAGAGTGAGCATACCTTTTCCTTGTTCACCTAATTTGTCTACCACATGGGTGCAAAGGATCCAGTGAAGGACTGTGAGGCTCTAAAAGTTGGGGGAGCCAGGGATAAAAGGAGCCTCGGGCTCTAAATGACCATATGGAGCAAGCTCTGTGACAGCCCAGCACTAGACTGTACCATGAGGAAGAAACACATCTTTACTGTGTTAGGCCATTAAGATGTGGGTCTGTTTGTTATAGCAGTTAGTCCATAGCAGTTAGTCCATCCTGAGTAATTTCATGCTTGCAAGTTGCTGTACTCAGATCATACAGATGGTAGGCACAAATACTATTCTCTAGAGCTGCAATCCCATCTCATATTTCAGGAGGGCAAGAGGTGGGGTTGTCAAACAGTTATTATGTTAAAGAAGTTACACAAACATAATCATTTATTCTAATAATAAAGCTCATACATCCTGTCTGAATGAAGAAGGCAAGAATAGCACAAGAAAATTCTTTCTCATGGCATACTGGCCCTTAGGGGAGTTAGTTCCGGTAGCTTCCAAAAATGCTACTCTCATGAGACACTCCTCTTCAGGCCCTCAGAGGGCAGTTCACCGGGCCTGCAAAGAGAGCAGCAGTTGAGCTCATTGAGGCATGCCAGAGGTCAAGCAACCCCAAAGGGCAACAAAGTAAGAAATGTTAAAAACAGGGGCTCGGTCTGCTTTTGGATGGTAGGAGTGGGTTTTTTTCCTCTTTCTAATGTCCCAATTTTCTAGAATAAGTATGTATTACTTTTACACCAAAAATTGTTTTAAAATGTCAATTATTAAGATAGAAAGTATATAAGCCTAAAGAATGAACAAAAGAGAGACAGAAGTCACAGATAAAAGGCTGTATTATAAAGCACTGTTACAAGGTGAGAGGCCAATCATAGAGATATGTAAGTATGAAAAGATATAGCATTTCAGGGGTGACTCCTTCACACACTTGTTCAATAAGGATTTACTGAAGATTTATGAGTATACCATGTTGGAATAACCTGAAATATAATTTTTTAAAAACAAAAACACAAAAGAAACAAAAACACTGAAGACTGGATCCACAACCCAGAGATTCTTTTTTTTCTTTTTAAGAAAACAGTTTTTTATTTTTATGTTTTTAAAGCTTTTTATTGTGATTTGGGTAAAAGTTTACAGAGCAAATCAGTTTTCCATTCAACAAATCACACATATTTTGTTATATGTCATTGATTGCAGTGTCCTCAGTGTAACATCACTCCTCCCACTTCCTCTTTGGATTTTTCATTTCCTTTCCTCCTTCTCTCCTAAACCCTTCCTGCATTCTGAACTTTGTCCTTGGGGAAACCTTGCCCTTTTGATCTCAAATGGTTAACTGCTCTAAGGAGTGTGTACTTTCGTAGAGTTATTATTCTCTTTATAGATCTATTATTTGACTGAAAACTGAGCTATGGGAGTTCAGTTCCAGGTCCAAAGGGTGACCAAAGGCCTTTGGAATCATCTCAGGGATTCTACCAGTCTCTACTCAACCAGTAAGCATTGTCTTTCTTAGGATTTTGAGTTTTGCTCCACATTTTTCTCCCACTCCATTCAGGGCCTTCTAATGTGATCCCTTTCAGAGCAGTCAGTAGTGGTAGCCTGGCACCATCTAGTTCTTCTGGTCTCAGGGTTGTAGAAGCTAAGGTTCATGTGGTCCATTAGTCTCATGGACTAATTGATGGAGCTGAGACAAAGATGCTAATGCAGCACTACAGGAGGTTGGGTGGACCAATGGAAACTCCTGCTGGTCCCCCAACCTTAAGGCCTAAACAAGTTTGTTCTATTCACTCCAATTGGGAGGAATTTAATGATGGGAGCTGGAGCTCCCACCTGGAACAAGTTGAAGCAGAAGCACAGCTAATTGATGAAGATAGAGACTGACTAGGGGGCCTGGTCTAGCCCCCAGCAGAGGACTCAAGGCCATATGCACATGTGTGGGTAAAGTAGCCTGGGGGTGGGGAAGAGACCTTCTTGGGACTCCTGGACACAGGGGCCCTATATACCATCATCCCAAAACCTGTCAATGGAATGTTGAAGGGGCCTAAGGTTACACTATAGGGATATGGGGATGCAACAGTTGATGTGACTAAGGTGAAAGTTTGGATGAGAACTGGAAGATTTAAACAGATGTTGTATGAAGCAGTTGCATCTCCTTTACCTCAATGTATTATTGGTATGAATATTATGTGTAATTGGAGAACTCTCCCTCTACCTGATATTGTAAAAATGAGGTGTGTAAGTCTGCCCTTAAGCCAATATTGATTGGACTTGCTAAATGGAAACCATTAGAATTTCCTGAACCCATTCAGGTTGTTAACTTGGAACAGTATGGGATACCTGATGGACAAAAGGAAATTACTGCTTTGATTAAAGACATACTAAAGACTGGAGTATTGGTGCCAACAAATTCTCTGTATAACAGCCCTATATGGCCCATGAAAAAGGCAGATGGTTCATGGAGATTGACAGTAGACTACTGAGGCCTAAATAAAGTCATACCACTAGTGGCTTCATGGTATCATGGTATCAATGGTGCAGAAAATACAACAGGTCAAAGGAGACTAGTACTCAGTGATTGATCTTGCAAATGGCTTTTTCTTCATACCAATCTCAGAAAAGAGTCAGTCACAGTTTGCTTTCAAATGGGAAGGCTCTCAATATACTTTTAGTGTTACACCACAGGATTATTTGAATTCACCAGCTTACTGTCATGGCTTAGTTAAAAGAGACTTGGACTTGATGCGATTTCAAGTATGGTAATATGTTACATTCATGATATTATGTTAATATCAAAAAAGAAGAATAGGCTAGGGCAGATTTGAAAATAATGGTACCCACATGACCAACAGGCTGGTTAATAAATCCAGCAAAAATCCAGGGCCCTGCCCAAATGGTGAAATTCTTGGAAATAACTTGGGCAGCATCCAACCATGATATTCCACAGGCAACCAAGCATAAGTTGCTGTCACTACTGACCCCTCAGGAGCTCTGGTAGCATAGTGCCTAAGGCACTTGACTGCTAACCAGCAGGCTGTCGGTTCAAACCCACCAGCCACTCCTCGGAAGGAAGGCTGGGCAATCCTACTTCCGTAGTGATACTGCCTTGGAAACCCAAGGAGGGGTCGCTATGAGTCGGGGCTGACTCGACGGCATACAACAACAACAACAACAACTGACCCCTCAGACTAAACAGGAAGCCCAATGTTTAATTGGTCTATTTGGATTTTGGAGAACACATATTCCACATCTAGGAATATTGCTGGCTCCCAGCCATAAAGCCACTCAGAAGAAAACAGTGTTTGAATGCGGGCCCAAGCAACAGCAGGCTATGTCTGAAGTACAGAAGGGGAACTCACTCTCCTTACTTTTAGGCCTTCATGATCCACATTCAGACATGATTTTGGAGGTGTCCATAACACATGCTTATGCAGACTGGGAGCTTATGGCAAAAACCTGAGAGCGCTGCCCTACAATGACCATTGGGATTCTGAACTACAAAGTTTCCAGATGCTGCAGCATGATACACACAATTTGAAAGGCAATTCCTTGCCTGCTATTGAGCATTGATTGAGATTGCCTCAATAACAGAAGGACATAAAATCATCATGAGACCCATAATACCCATAATTCTTGGATGATGTCAGAGAAACATTTTAATAAAGAAGGCAGTGCCCCAAATAGTTCCATAATGAAACAGAAATGGTTCATACAGAAAAAGCAACTAGAGGGATGCAGGGAGGTACCCATCGTATCCATGAGCAGGTAGCCTCTTTTACCATAGATCCTATCCTGGAACCACCTAAAGAGCTGCCAGAACCCATTGCCACATGGATACCCCCATGAACAACTTTCTGCAGATCATCAGAAGGCTGTTTGGTTCACAGATGACAGCTCCAGGGTACATGGACAATTGATATGAAAAGCTGCTGCATTAAGACCAGCAGACAGAAAGACCCTAATCGAAGAAGGTAAGAACAAGTCAGCTCAATGGGCTCAACTGCATGCTGTTTTTCTAGCTGTCATGGAAGAACTGGACAATGATGAGAGCCCATATGTTTGGATTTTTACTGATTCATGGGCAGTGGCCAATGGCCTGGCTCTGTGGTCAGGCAAATGGGTGACAGAAAATTGGACTACTAAGGGGACACCTGTGTGGGGTATGGACCTATGGAAAGCACTCTGGGAATTCAGAGGGTGTATTAGAGTAGGCCATGTTGATGCACATAAAATGAATCCCCTTCCTGGATCAGAAGGCAACTGGAATCTGCAAGTGGACCTTCTTGAGGTGGCCAATTGGGTCCATGAAATGAGTGGACATGGGGGTACTGCAGCAATGCAGAGATGGGCTGAATCTAGACATATCCCTCTTATACCGTCAGAGGCACAAAATGCCAATAAGGACTGCTCTGTCTGTTATCAAGAAAGGCAAGATGACTATGGGGCAGATTCCCCAGGGGGAAGGCCCTGCACACAGTTGGCAAGTCAATTATATAGGACCAATAATACCAGTGGCCCCAGGTGGTTATAAATGGGTCCTCACAGAACAGATACTTATTCTAGACTGGGCTATGTTTATCCCATGACAGATGCAAATGCCAAAAACACCATAAAAGGACTGGAACAAAAGATACTGTACCAATTGGAACAAAAGATAATGTACCAAAGATACTGTACCATGCCAGTAAAAACCACCAAGTTATATTTCCTCAGAACAAGGAACATACTGTATAGTCCATAGGGTATAATGATGGGCCAAAAAACATAATATTAAGTGGACATACCATGTTGAATACCATCCTCAGAGTTATGGTTTGATAAAGAATTGGAAAAGAAAATTGAAATGGGGGGGAGGGATAGATAAAGACCTGAAGGGCTGGCTCACACACTTTCATGAGTGTGTGCTCACAATCAACATAAGAGGGGTAAAGGGAGGATCATCACGGGACAGATTCCTATGTTTTTCTGGGGGATCTGAGGAAGAGGGGTTGGGAGAAGATGCTGGTGCCACTGTACAATTCTTCCCCACATCACTTGACATTGCTTTCTTCTTGCCAGAAGCTGTGGTCCCAGGACCTGGGATGCAGCTGCAGGTACCAGAGGCAGAGGGGATCCCTACACAAGAGACTGTAACTATACCCCCAAACCTGTACGCCAAAATTCCCAAGAGCCTTATTGGTGGATTGTACCTTCCCCCCATCTGGCAAAATTGGGGCTGACAGTGAATACTACCGTCTTGCCTACTAGTTTTATACCTATGTAACCATACCCAACATGAATGGGAATGGACTAAGGGGAAAGCACTTCCTAGACAACCATATGATCTACTATGCCGGAAATGACAGTTTGAAAAGGAATGGCGTGGCATTCAGCATCACAAAGGATGTTTCAAGATCTGTCCTGAAGTACAATGCTGTCAGTGATAGGATAATATCCATACGCCTACAAGGAAGACCCGTTA
>NW_006921634.1:7025357-7041870 GCF_000298275.1 Orycteropus afer afer | reverse complement strand
ATGGGGTCGCTATGAGTCGGAAACGACTCGACGGCACTTAACAACAACAAAAACAACTTCCTAGACAGGTCTTGCTACCATCAATGTGGGGTGGTATAACAGCTGAACCTGATGTCCCTTCCCAAGGTGGGAAAATTTGTGTAAAAATAAATGACAAATGAAAAGAAGGCGAAATAATAGCTGAAGGTAAAGGAATGAATAAATGGGTTATACAGAGGGGAAAATCTAACATGATGCTAATACCTAAAAAGAGACTCAGAGCAAGGGAATAATATTCTCTCAGTTAAATTTTATCAGAGGCCAGAGAGGGTGATGATAAGACAAACTTTTAGAGTACATGATCAGATCAAATGGACACTTGCAGCAGACCTAAATGGCTAGTACCTAAGTAACCTCACCCTTAGGACTCTGCCCTACTGAAGGACCAATTGTTAATGACTTTGGGACTGGTGAAACAATTGGGAAGGGCAAACTAATCCTTCAAGTGTGAAAGGGTTGATGGCTAGAAGAGCCAAGGGGTGACCTGCAGTACAATGAATCAGGCCCTTCTAGCCACTGTCCTCCATTCTGTGATGTATTATAAGTCCTATTTTCTATGCCTGTTTAGGATGGGATGTATCTTGGTGGAGGGTGTGACTCAAATCACCACCCTTAGCTTCCTTGAGGGTTGTTGGTTGTTGTTATGTGCCGTCGAGTCAAATCCGACTCATAGCGACCCCTCCTTGGGTTTCCGAGGCAGTATCACTACGGAAGTAGGATTGCCCAACCCTCCTTCCGAGGAGTGGCTGGTGGGTTTGAACCTCCAGCTCTCTGGTTAGCAGGCAAGTGTTTTAGCAACTATGCTACCAGAGCTCCCTCCTTGAGGGTATATATATGAATGCTCTGGAAAAGTTCGCTCTCTTGCTCCAGTTCTGCATTTGCTTCATCATCATCTCACCCTTGGACAGCAGCCATAATATGACCTGCTGATTTGCGTTCGCCAACCCCTGCAACCATGTGAGTTGGGAGAATCCTCCAGACCTACCCACAGACCTGGGACTAGCCAGTCTGCCAGCCTCCCAGTCTCCACTATCACCACATGAGCCATTTCCTTGGAAGTTTATGAGTCTGAGATGTTACAGCAAAATATGTAACCCTAAAATGGGAGAGAGATTATTGAAGGGAGGAGGAGGAGTTAACGTAAGAGATGATGGAGTGGCATAGCAGTTTGGAAGAGTTGAACATTTGGGGACATTTTTAACCCCCGCCTCATAGGGACCAGCCCTGTGCTGATCTTTCTAAAATAAATGTTTCAAGCACCTTTAAATCTTGTACTCCTCCCAGTGCCTTCCTTTCTGTAATCAATTTGTGCTGACCTCCCCCTTACTATATATTGCCTTGTCCTTCCCTCATGTTAATATGTATCTACTGTCTAGTTAGTGGTTTATGCTACCTTCTCTCTCACCCCTAGTAACCATCAAAACATATATCTTTTTGTGTGGAAACATTTTCTTGACTTTTTACAATAATAGTCTCACACAATATTTTTCCTTTAGTGATTGACTAATTTCACTCAGCATATGTCCTCCAGGTTCATCCATGTTATGAGATATTCCACAGATTTCATCGCTCAACCCAGAGATTCTGATGTCATTGGTCAGGGCTAGGATCTAGCCTCAAGGACCCCTTGAGGTGCAATGGTTAAGTGCTCAACTATTAACTGAAAGGGTGGTGATTTGAACCTACCCAGTGGTTCCGTGGGAGAACAACCTGGTCATCAGCTCCCATTAAAAATCACAGCAGTTCTGTTCTGTCACATTAGGTTGTACGAGTCTTAAGTCGACATAATAGCACCTTACAACAGGACCTAGCCTCAGGACTTTTAAAAGGTCTGCAGCCAAGGTTAAGAACCACAAGGAGGACATGGCATATGGACTAAGTGTTGAAGGATAGGTGGGAGCTAGTCAGGGGAGGAAGAGGGAAGAGTGAGAAAGGACATGCAGGCAAAGGGAACCAACTTGAATGTAGAGGACTATACCACAGTTCAAGACAACTGTATGGATAAAGGAGGTACAGGTGATACAGGTCATGTAGGTCTTTTTATGGTGGTTATTAGATAATAACCTATGAAGGTTATTAGAAAGACATAGACATGGTAAACCTGGATTCATCCATACTCTCCATGCATTATTTTTTTACCCTCTCAGGTGGCTATCTATAGAGGGGCCTACAGAAAAGCTAAAGAAAGCCATGGGCTTTGCCTCAGAAAATGGTACCAGCACCACAGGAAAAAAGGCACATTTCTCTGCTCCTCATTATGGCAGCCTTCCATACAGCATTTATCCAGAGATAACCTCCTTTATCTACTGCCTTTTCCAAAGGCTCCCCTTTGGTGACTAAATTTTCATTACGTGATCTTGCTGCAGCACTGAGAACAAATTCGCCAACCAAGCAGCTGTAATTCAACTGGAGACTGATACAAAAATTCAGGAAATGAAGTAAACTATTAATCCTGCTGCAAGAAGGTAGTAGGACTGTCACCAAAGACCTCTGATTAAAAACCATTTCATTTGTTGCTCCAGGGATAAACCCATCAGATAATTCAAGTGACCTAATCACCATCCCTAGGTATCTGTTTCTGGAGACTATGTAACTTACAAAGAAATTTCTAGAAATAAAAATGGTTTGGGTTACTAGGTGGGACAGTAGATAAGAGCTATTCCATCCATTATGCATGAGAAATAAATGTCTTCCAAATGAATAATGATAAAAAAAAAAAGTAATAACAACAACAAACACTTTCTCACTAGGGTTTTATATACATCATTTACAACATCCATGCAATTGGCTTGACAAGATAACTGAAGTTTAGAGCAGTTAAGTCACCTGCTCAAGGTCACACAGTACATGTCATATAAAATCCAACCATGTCTTTATAACTTCCCTCTAGTTCCTCCCTGGGTCCCTTATATTCTAGCCAAGAGGTGAGTCTGTACTCATCTGTGTTCCAGAAAGAATGGTTGCCGTCTTGCAGCAGTTGACAAGCTCATCAACTACTGTTAAGAAGCATTTTCCCTGCTGTGTGTCTAAGAAAAGCACCAAAAACTATCAAGACTCTTCCCAAGGGAGACATGCCAGTTCTCTCATTGAGCGGAATAGCAGGAAAACAAGTCATTCAAAGAGCTGCTCTGTCAGGGAGGAAACAACCCCTTAGAGACACCATGCACCCCAAAAGCATCACACATGAATGCAAACACATAACATCTAATGGCTCTATGGGCCTCTTTTGGCTTAAGACACTTTACAGAATTTCAGAAAGCCAGAATTTTAAGGAAAGGAGCCCTGGTGCCATGGTGGTTAAGGCATCCAGCTGCTACCCAAAATGTCAGTGGTTTGAACCTACTAGCTGCTTTGTGGGAGAAAGATGAGGCAATTAGCTTCTGTAAAGATTTACAGCCTTGGGAACCCTATGGACCAGTTCTACTCTGTCCTACAGGGTTGCTATGAGTTGGAACTCAACTTGACAGCAACGGATTAGAATTGGAAGGCACCTTAGCAGCCATCTAGCCCAATCCCAACTTTTCACAAATGAGGAAACTGGGGCATAGAAAGATTAACACATCTACCATGGAAGCTGAGGCAAAGTGATGACTAGAGAACCCTGGTCTTGAATAAACTCACAGACTTCTGTCCATCACCCTGCAAGCCCAGAGCTCAGGACAACCCATGATTGCTAACAGACTCTCACCTCTTCATGAGAAACTAGGCTTTTTCCACTGATGAGCTGAAGAGAAAAAAATGTTGTTTTTTATTCCCCACAGCTAATTTAAAGCCCTCCTTTCCCCTTTATTTATCAGTACCTCAAATGGTCAGGTGAGAAGGCTATTATCCTCTACTCTAGTCTGTTAATCCCAGAGTGGGATATGGAGATGAAAGAGGTCAAACATCTGTACCTCTTTGATACATAACTCATTGTGTAAGTATAATGATTCAGTAGTAATATAGTTGGGTTCTCAGAGAAAGCAGTGCTCATTTTGCCATTGCTTATGCTCCTTTATAGGAGCTCTGGTGGCATAGTGCCTAAGGCATGTGACTGCTAACCAGAAGGCTGGCAGTTCAAACCCACCTGCCACTCCTTGGAAGGAAGGTCGGGCAATCTACTTCCGTAGCGATACTGCCTCAGAAACCCAAGAGGGGTAGCTATGAGTCGGATCTGACTCCATGGCAGTGAGTTTGGTTTTATGCTTATTTATAATTTAAGAGGACCAAATAGCTCTGTCACACTGTAGAGTGCCAATGCTCATTTCATTAATACCCAATTATACATATGCCAAGCAGATCATCAAGTACTTGCTCTTTTTTTATAAATCACTTCATGCAAAGCTATGGTTCAGATGTCATTTTCATTTCATAAAAGGATTCATTATAGGATACAAGCAAATTTTGCTTATGTATTTAATCTATAATCCCATTTATGGAGATGTCATTTCCTCAGAACTTGTCAGAAATACATCTTCTGAATAAAGCAAAGTACTCTTTCCTTCCCACAATGCCAACCTTGGTCTGGACCTATTTTTGACTCCTAGAAATGAATGAAAGTCACCTCTGCTGTGGTGGAATTTTACTTAAAGTGATGTGAGTGAAACACCACATATTATAGGACACAAGGCTGATCAGAAACCAGGTTCCCAAGGCTGAGAGCATTACTGTGGATAAACATTTGTTAACCTGCTGTCTGTGAACAATTCCTCTCCTCCTTTACTGCTAACTTACACTGGGGAAAAATCCTTTCATTTCAAGGTAGGAAGGCAAGGTTTTCAAGCTGATGATAAGCGAAGAGGAAGGCCAGCCTTGGCAGCCCAGATTGTTAGCAGCTAACCTAACCTGGAGAGCAAGAGAGGGGGGAAACAAAAAATCCACTAAGTCACCATGCAACACTGGGTGGCAGGAATACTTAGAGGGAATCTAATGATGCAAATTTCCATCTCCTTACACAGGGAATTTGTTTCTGACTAAAGTGTCCTCGTTCACCCACCACAGTGACAGGCATGTTGTTGTTTGTTGTTGTGTGCCATCGAGTCGGCCCAACTCATAGCGACCCCTCCTTGGGTTGCTGAGGCAGTATCACTACGGATGTAGATTGCCCAACCTTCCTTCCGAGGAGTGGCTGGTGGGTTTGAACTGCCAGCCTTCTGGTTAGCAGTCAAGTGCCTTAGGCACTATGCTAAATTGCCCTATTCCGAGACACCTGCAGGCTTAATGAGGAATAGAAACTAGGGACCCAGCTTCCAAGTCCTGTGGTTTAATGCCTAGACCATTGTTTTTGGCCCTCAACGTAATTACATTTAGGTTCAGAATTACCCAAACGACGTCCTTCTAGGTTCGAGAGTTGGCAACATAGAAGCAGCCACCGTATGGTCATTCCAGGTAGGATGAGTTCAGGCTGCTTCCAGAGACCCCAGGTAGGGAAGTTTGCTCTGTGTCGGAGCGGCACCACCGACAGGGTCACACACACTCAGAACACATACCGACACTTTCCTCGCCAGCCTCAAAGCACCAGGACGGTAACATGCGACCCCAGGAAGTGGCCCCCTGGACCTATCCCTACGCTTCTCTGGCAGATCTCCTCTTGGAGCCTCTGACACCTCCTAACTTGGGGTTCTCAGGAGGAATTCCGAGAAAGTAAAAAGGTGCAGACTTACCTAACTCCTCTGTGTAGGGTACGGGAGCAGGTTCCACAAACTCATTGTCTAGAGGAAGAAGAAAAGCAGAAAACAAAAAATAGAATCGCAACCATCCCAGGCAAATCGATGAAGCATCAATTCAAGCACAAGTCCCTTAGAAAAGCGCGGGCTTCTCTCTCCCAGCTTTCAGAATCCGTCAACCCATGGCCACGCAGGATCAGGACCGCCCGATCCACTAACGGTACGAAATGGCTAAAGAAACTTAGGGGCAGTAAGGCCCAGGGACCGAGCGTCCCCCAGGGGCGCGCCAACTTTGCCCGGGTGAGACCTCGCTCCCGAGGCTCCACCAGCGGGGCGCGCCCGGCCGAGGCCTCATCTTCGGCCCTCAGCCCGCGGGGCTCATCGTTCCACTCGCCGGGCCTCGCTCCGAAGTCCCACCTCTGAGTAAGCCCCAAAGTTTCCCAGCAGGTCCTGGAGGCCCGATGGCGAGGGGCACCCGCACAGCGAGCTCCCTGCTCCCACCCGCCAGCCGCCCAGAGCTCATCCCCGCCGCCCGGCCCGCCCCCTGCCCGTTGCTAGGAGACCGTAGCGGTCATGCTCTGTAGCTGCTTGCGCTCTGCCTCCGAACTCTGCATTGGATGGGTTCCTTCCTCTCTGACCATTTATTAAAAATCAGAGCACAACCAGTTCCAAAACGATCCCCTGCTTTTTTGTATTGCCTCAGCCCCATCGATGCTTGTGAAATCGTTTGTTCCGTGGCTTGGTGAGAAGATGCAGGATTTTAAGAGCTGTACTAAGTCTTGCAACAAGGGAGGTGGAGCTTCAAATGCCCTCAGCCTCCTCTTTTCTTAATCTGACTTCTAGTTCCAATCTAAAAAATATTCCTTTCACTTAAGTGACCTTATTAAGATACAAAAAAAAAAAAAATTTCTCTCGAGTTGATTCTGACTCACAGCGACCCTGTGGGACAAGGAAGAACCGCCTCATAGTGTTTCCTAGGCTGTAAATCTTCACCCTGAAGCGACTGGTGGACAGTCGCGGACGGTTAGTTTAGCCTAGCGCTTTAACCACTGCGCGCCATATCTCTATGTTACCGGTGAAGAAGCTGAGGCGCAGAAGTAATTTATGGATGACTGAGCAATATTGCGCTTGGGTGCATGCAGGGGGTGTGCAAGGACGTGTAGTGCTTCTTCTATATAAAGGGTTTCCGATTCAAAATGTAGAAACAGAAGTTATAGCTTGAGATTCTGAGTTATAAGTCTTTGACCTGCGGCGATAAAGTTGACTCCGACGCAGGGTGATCCCCATGTGTCAGAGTAGAACCACGCTCAGTAAGGCTTTCAATGCTGATTTCTCAGAAATGGATAGCAAGGCCTTTCTTAACAGGTGCCTGTGGGTGGACTTGAACTTCCAACGTTTTAGTTAGCAGCACAATTTGTTAACTGCACTAGATGGGGACTCCTGTAGGTCTTTAATTAGTGTCATATTGTGGAATCTCCATGCCTCTGGGTCAGCGGCCTGAATAACTAGGGCAGATGCATTATGTATTTTCCCCCAGGAAAACTGGCTGACTGTGACTGCTTGGCCTGGGATTTGAGATGTGCTCCAGGGAGCGATCCCCATAGCTGATGCATGGGAAGGTCAAGAGGAGCAAACATGGAAAATAGTTGCTCTTCTCGGATGCTTAGAGGACCAACAGAGTGTCAACAGTCTGGGCAGCCTCCTGGGGGCTGCATGGTCTCAGAGGGATCAGAGAATAGGTGCTGCAGCAGTATGAGTGCTCCCGATGTGTGCCAGTGTCCTTTCACACACTAAACACTCCGCCACCTGAGAGCCTGTGGTTCACAATTCACTGTGGGGAACAAAAAGAAGCCACTTTAGCCAACATTGCTCATGGAGGCAGGGAAGAAAGGGTAAGGCTATTCCTATACACCAAAGCAGACTTTCTTGAGCTACCTGGCTCTGGTAGCATAGTGCCTAAGGCATTTGACTGCTAACCAGAGTGGGCAATCTACTTCCATAGAGATATAGCCTCGGAAACCCAAGGAGGGGTTGCTATGAGTCGGAATTGACTCCTCGGCAGTGAGTTTGGTGTTGGTTTTTTTTTTTTTTTTTTTTTGACAAGCTGAGCTTCCAACTCCGAGAACTAAATGTGCTTGGATGAATGTTTTCACACATCATTCCATCCTTTCCCGACTTCTAGAATCCTCCCATTTGCTCTCTGGAATTTAGGGTCATCACTAGCAAAATCCCCTATGCCTTCTTCTCTGAAAGTTTCTCTCACTTTCTTGCTGTGACTGAAACTAGGCTTTCCTTGAAAATAATAGACCAAATTACCTCCTTATTGTAGCCTTCTACACCCTTGCGTTATTCCCCCTTAGTCCTTGAAGATAGTGGCAACTAGATCATTATCACTTTCCCCTGTGATAATTCTTGTTATTTCAATATCCACAAAAGAGAGTCTGCTTATACCCTGGTCTCTCAGTTCTTTGACATCCTCTCCTATCCTTGTCCTCTTCCAATCCATCACAGGGCCCTGCTCTAACGGTGATACCCTCCATAATGTCAGTGCCAAGCATACCACTCTCTCCTACTACCACCATCAATTTTTCCAGCTTATTCTCTGTTATCCTGATCTGGTGTCTTAACAGTACTTATAATTTATCTTATAATCTTTTCTCTGTTCTTCACTCTCCTCATGGCCTCCCTTCCTTCCTTCTCCAACTTAGTTTCCATAGTTCATTATTATCATTTCTCTCTTACATACACTCTCAAATCATGACCCCTCTCTACTTACTGGAAAAACCACAACCCTGATAAAATCTAATTCTCTACCTTCTCTCTGCCTGCATTCAGAGAAACATAGTTGGAGAAACATGCAATCATGCTGCTTGGTCTCATTTTCAATTCATGACCACTAATCTCAAGTGGATCCAGCTCTACATTTGTCTAGTTTATTTGCTTTCCTGCTCTTCTGTCACTGTGGATGAACCATTTGTATTCCATCTAAAGCCAATTTCTCCATTGTGGGTTAGATCCATCCCATGCTTTCATATATTCAAGGTCATGGCTTCTTCCCCTCCCACCTAAATTAAGTTTCCCTCTAGATCATTCTCATCTGTCTTTCAAAAAAAAAAAAAATCTTTCCTTTGACTTCACATGCCCCTCCAACTATTAGCCTAATTTTCAGCTGCTCTTTACAACAAAATTCATTAAAAGAATCATCTACACTCATTGTGTCCACTTCTCCTACTTCCTTTTTCTCTTAAAGGCAAATAGGCTCCCATTACCACTCTGTCAAAGCATCTCCTTCAAGGTCAAAAATCACCTCTACATGGCCAATTCTAATATCAAATCTTGGTCCACAGTTTACTTAACCCAATAACAGCTCTTGGCCCACTGATGTGATGAGTGCAAGGGCTCCTATGGACTGTCTGCAGAATCGGTGTCCCCCATTTCCCCATCATACTGAGAGGCAACTACCCTTTGGGTTCCAAGAGACAATCTACAGAGGGCTTTGGAATCAGTCAGACCTTGCTTTGTTATACCACCTCCACCACTGACTAATAATTTAATCTCTGTAAGCCTGTGTTTCCTATAAAATGGAGATAATAATCATGCCTAGCTCATAATGGGGAGCTCTGGTGGCATAGTACCTAAGGCATTTTGACTGCTAACCAGAAGGTTGGTGGTTCAAACCCACCAGCCACTTCTTGGAAGGAAGATTGGTCAATCTACTTCTGTAAGGGTCGCTGTGAGTCAAATCCACTTGACAGCAGTGAGTTTGGTTTGGTTTTTGGTTTAACTTATAATGCTGTGGTAAGGGTGTAATGAATGAATGCACTTAAAGCGACTAGAAGAAAGACTGTCACATTGTAAAAGTCAAGAAAATGTTAGTTATTATTACATGGCATGACCCTTTACAGCTGAGATAAATAGGCTCCTTTCATTCCTTCAACAATTTTGAGTTACAAAAAGAAAACACTAACTAGGTTCTAACTAAGGGGAAGGGACATTATCCACTGAGCAGGTTTCAGCAAAGCTTCCAGTCTAAGACAGACGAGGAGGAAAAGGCTGGCAATCTATTTCCAAAAATAGTCAATGAAAACCTTATGGATCACAGTGGTCCAATCCACAATTGATCATGGGGATGGCAAGGACCAGGCAGCATTTCATTCTAGGGCCGACTTGATGGTTACTAACCACAACAACATCATCTCCAATCTATGGTTTACATTCTAAGAGTTGGCTTGGAAGTCAGTTGTTGTTGTTGTTGTTGTTATGTGCCATCGAGTCAGCCCTGACTCATAGCGACCCCTCCTTGGGTTTCCGAGGCAGTATCACTACGGAAGTAGGATTGCCCAACCTTCCTTCCGAGGAGTGGCTGGTGGGTTTGAACCGACAGCCTTCTGGTTAGCAGTCAAGTGCCTTAGCCACTATGCTGCCAGAGCTCAGTTAGCTGGAGTTTTTCCCCCATAGGAGGAGTGTTAGAAGTGTCCCGCATGGTGGTGATGTTCTGAAGCCTGCCAAATAAAGTCTGTTTTAGCTCTCAATGGACTCTCCTTCAATTTGTTCATATAAATGACTGACTCATAAGCCAAGAACTTTCTTTACAGAGCTTCAGTTATTTGGATTTCCTAATCAACCGTAGGTTAATGAGAAAACATTTTTCTTGTTTCAATATTTGCTGTTGAAAATTTTCCTAAAATATATGGTTCCAATTTTCTATCTTAGGAAACAGAGCAGAGCAAGCAATAACATCTCTTGTTAATCAAATGAAAGTGATTGAGAATCTCCCATGCTTGCATGCAGCACTGTGCTGGGCACTGCAGACACCAAGGTGATCAGCACTCATGTAATTTATTGCTCCTGGTGCAATAACAGATTCCATAACAGAGAACTTTACTGAAACTCAGGACAATGTCCAATGTGGCCTGTCTGCCCTTGACTTTTATAGACCTCTTATAAAGAAATGGTTCTTCTGGAGGGTCACTGAGTTATATACAGAGTGCACAAGTTTGTAGGTTTGAATCTCAACTCTGTCAAGCATTAGGAGGAAATCTCAGGCAAGTTACTAAAACCGTCAGAGCCTCAGTTTACTGACAATCACACTTTTCTCAGAATTGTTGGGAGAGGCAAAAAAGTAAGATATGAGAAAGACCAAGTGCAGTGTTTGGCACACAGTAGGTGGTTAATAAAAGTTCACTTCCCTCCTATTCTTCTTTTTACTGCCCCAGGAGGAAAGTCCCTATAGACAAGAAGAAGAGGGAGTCCCTCTAGGGCAGCATTTATTAGAGAGCTGGGCAGGTAGAGAGAAAGCAGCAACAAGGAAATATTTCTAGGGCTCAGTGTGAGGTTTCTCCATATAAACAGATTACACAGGAGGCTGGTGTCTAATGTCCCCTATGACTATTGCCTTGCCACATGATGAGTTGAATGGGCTTTTGGGAGCTAGTCTGGGAACTTAACTCCTTGGTATAATATGCTTTCTTTCTTTTCATATTATTTTAAATTTAGTTTTCTTATATAAGCAATCAGGAGCTCTGCTAGCATAGTGCCTAAGGCACTTGACTACTAATCAGAAGGCTGGCAGTTCAAACCCACCAGCCACTCCTCGGCTGATGGGCAATCTAGTTCCATAGTGATACTGCCTTGGAAACCCAAGGAGGGGTTGCTATGAGTTGGATCCTGCTCCATGGCAGTGAGTTTGTTTGTTTGTTTGTTTGTTTTCTGTGTAAGCAATGGGAGCTCTGGGAGCATAGGGCCTAGGGCATTTGACTGCTAACCAGAAGGCTGGTGGTTCAAACCCACCAGCCACTCCTTGAAAAGAAGATTGGGCAATGATACTGCCTCAGAAACCCAAGGAGGGGTCACTACGAGTTGAACCTGACTCGATGGCAGTGAGTTTGGTATTTTTTTTTGGTTTATATAAGCAATAAAAGAAGCTTTGGTAGCACAGTGCCTAAGGCACTTGACTGCTAACCAGAAGGCTGGCAGTTCAAATCCACCAGCCACTCCTCGGAAGGAAGATTGGGCAATTACTTCCATAGTGATACTGCCTCGGCAACCCAAGAGGGGTTGCTATGAGTCAGATCCGACTCGACAGCACATAACAACAACAACAACAACATAAGCAATAAAATATATATTGGAGGGAGAGACAGAGGGAGAAAAAAAAAATCAGTTAGCACAGATGGGTGAAAACTGAAAAATAAAAGTCCCCTCCGCATCCTATCCCAGTCTTCACTCTCAAACTGAAACATTTCTTGTGGGCCCTGATAGGGATTTATTTTAGGCATATTCAAACATGCATATGAATTACTTAAACAAGTTGGATATGATATCATCAACTTGGTGGCATAGTGGTTAAGTAGATTCCAAATTAAAGGCAATAAACTTCTAAGGGAAATGTGGATCCAAACTCAATCAATCATATGCTGGTGTATGACAATTTTCTGTTTCATAGGGCAAGAAAGTATATTTTTTAAGTTGCAGAAAAATTTCTTACTCACTAGTAGAAAAATGGCAAAAATTTAAAATATAGGCATTTAAAGGTTTATATTATAAGTCAGAATCTACTTGATGGCAGCAATTTCTTTCTTTCTTTTTTCTTCAGTTATCTGAAAAACTCAGTTAAAATCCACATTCCTCAGCAAATGAGGAAAGGTTATATAGCAGCATTGGATACAATTCTAGAATCAAAGGAGTTTTCAGCAACATTTCTGAAGCTATGATCCAACCATACCAATCAGTTGCTGTCAAGTTGATTCTGAATCCTAGTGATGGTGTAGGGACAGGGAAGAACTGCCACATAGGGTTTCCAAGGTTGTAATCTTTGTAAAAGCAAACTGACACATCTTTCTCTGGTGGAGCAGCTGGTAGATTCGAAACATGTCAAACTGCTGACCTTTTGATTAGCGTCCGAGTACTTAACCACTATGCTACCAGGTCTCTTTCTGAAGCTAAAAGCACACACTAAATGATTTCACAGTGTCTAGAAGAGGCATTCTTAGCCCAATGTCCATCAGTGATATGCCGCAAATGTGCAGGGACTGCAGCTGGGGCCCAGGAGCAGGCCCTGCTGATGTCTGAGAATGATATCAGCTCTCCCCCTTCCTCGTCTCTCCCTCCAGCATCTGCTGCAGAGGTGGTTGTTGTTTGTTGTTGTTGTTTTGCCGTGGAGGGCCAGCCTTAACTGGGCTCTCCTTGAGGAAAAGGCCATCAGAGACAGCTCTGTGGCTATTCCCAGCTGGCCTTTAGGGGCTGCTCTGAGTCTGGGACTCCCCTGAGGATACATAGCCTTTTGGTCTGTGTAGAGAAGAGGAAGTGACAGAGTCTCCCACAGAAATGAAGGAGAACTTCACCTCACTAAGAGATGGGAGAAGGGCCCAAATGCCACATGGGGGCAGCTTTTTCTTTTGGTTTGGCTTTTAGTTTTGTTTTTATTGAAGGTATGTTATCATTTCCCTTTGCAACAAAAAGCTGCACAAATATCACAATAACAAGTTACCCAGGGCCCACTAGGCTCTGAGTACAGCCTGCCCAACCCCAGCCTTGGGGAGGTCACCACTTCCAAGTATGAAAAACAGAGAGAAGTGAGCTGAGCCCTCCCACTGCCTTCCCTCCTCCCAAGTGTTGCCCTTTGCTCATCTTCTCAGCAGGTAGCCTTCTGTCTCTTAGAGGCCGCTGCTAGTTAGCAGCAGAGCAGGGCCTGGAAGGAGTGCCCACCCCTTCCTCCCTTCCTCTTCCTGGGGAGTGAGTGTGGGCAGCACTGACTTAGGGGGAAGGACTTGGCTCCTTTACACTGAGCACAGGGTGACTGTTATCCTTGTCTCTTATCTGGACCTTTTTAGGATGATCCAGCAGATGACACCAAGGACAAAATATGCCCACCTGTAAGTTTTCATTAAAAAATAAAAAATAAATTTAAAAAATTCCCACTTAATTTGTCACAGCATTAGCTCCAGGTCTGAATTGGCCCAAAGGACATTTCTCCTTCTCTTAGGGTTTAATATTTTTTTTTCTTTTAGCACAAGCCTACTTCTTGATCATCCTTGATGAAAGGGAGAAAGAAAATAGAATGGCTTTATTTTCCTTAAATGAAAACCAAGCCTCAGATAACTGCTGTAAGTGTTTTATAACGTTAAGAAGAAAGCAGTGGGGTCCATAGGAGGATTAGTTAACTATCTCTCACCTGAAGAAAATCATTATCCTTAAACAATACAAACTAAAAGATGATATGATATTATGTCTGACAGGAAGCCAAGGTTCATTTTGGTAATAATCCTAAATACATTCCTTAAAAAATCCAAATACCTGTGCTGTGGATCCTATTAATAAATGCAATGTGTTTTGTAACATATACGAACCAATTGGATTCATCCAACCCCCTATGATTCCTGTTACCAAATATGGTTCAGAGATGAAGATTTTAAAAAATCTTCACTCAACACCAGACCAAAGGAAATAAACTCTGGCTGAACAAAGAAGCTACTTGGAGGTATATACAGACATGAATCAGAACAAAGAACCATTTCAAAAACACACAGCAAAAAAGATCCCTGCAGAGGAAAATCATAGACTTCCAACTTACACTCAGTTGGATCTATTGAGTAAAATCAGACAAAATACCCTGTGTGAAGATTAAGGGCAAAAAACATTTGCTTCAGTTGAAATCTATGACAAAACCATTTTAAAAAATAAATAAATAAATACAAATCTATAGGCTGCAGTGGAGACCCCACTGATCTCACATTTCCTGTCCCAGTATCCCAGACAGAGGCCCATGAGGGAATCTCTTCTTTCAGAGACTGCAAATTAAGTCTTTCCCAGCTACATGGGAGTGGGGGTGTAGATGGGGGTGGGTGCTCTCTTCTTTAATATTAAAGTTGTTTCCCCAGAAGATACTGCCTTAGCAGTCAGCATAGAATGGGTCCTGGGAGGAAAAGCAGAGACATGGGTTTAGTCCTATTTTTGCCTCTAATTTTTGATAAATTTCAAACCTGCCTAGGCATGATGTACTCTGTAAAATGAAAGAGCTAAAATGGATGATGGCCTGTGTGAAACTTGTTATGAAGCAAATGCCAATAGGAGATCATGGATAATATATCCCATTATATTTGGTATTTTTATTATACTGTATGCAACAGAGGGAGCTCTGGTGGCATAGCAGTTAAAGCATTTGGCTGCTAACCACAAGGTGGGTGATTTGAATCCACCAGCAGCTCTGCTGGAGAAAGTGAAGCAGTCTGTTTCCATAAAGATTTACAGCTTTAGAAATCCTATAGGATCAGTTCTACTTTTTACTATAGGGTCCCTATGAGTTGGAATTGACATGATGACAGTGGGGTGGGTATGCCACAGAGGCTCTGGGTGGTGCAAATGGTTAATGCACCCAACTACTAACAAAAGGGAGCTCTGGTAGCATAGTGCCTAAGGTGCTTGACTGCTAACCAGAAGGCTGGCGGTTTAAATCCACCAGCCACTCCTTGGAAGGAAGATGGGGCAATCTACTTCTGTAGTGATACTGCCTCGGAAACCCAAGGAGGGGTCGCTATGAGTCGGGTCCGACTCGACAGCACATAACAACAACAACTAACAAAAAGTTTGGAGGTTTGAACTTTGAACACCCAGTTGTTGTTTGTTGTTAGGTGCCATCGAGTCGTCATCTCCAACTCATAGTGACCCTGTGCACAGCAGAATGAAACACTGCCCAGTCCCGAGCCAGCTCCATGATTCTTGCTGTACTTGAGCCCATTGCTGCTGCCACCATGTCAATCCACCTCGTTGAGTGCCTTCTTCTCTTTCGTTGACCCTGTACCTTATCAAGCATGACATCCTTCTCCAGGGAATGGTCCCTTCTGACAGCATGGCCAAAGTAGGTGAGACAAAGTCTGGCCATTCTCACCTCCAAGGAGCATTCTGGCTGTACTTCCTCCCAGACAGACCTGTTAGGTCTTTTAGCAGTCCGTGGTACTTTCAGCATTCTTCACCAACACCACAGCTCAAAAGCATCAATTCTTCTTCGGTTTTCTTTATTCATTGTCCAGCTCTCACATGCATATGAAGCGATTGAAAGTACCATGGCATGTGTCAGGTGCACCTTAGTCCTCAAGGAGGTATCTTTGCTCTTCAGCACTTGAAAGAGGTCCTTTGCAGCTGATTTGCCCAGTGCTATATGTTGTCTGATGTCTTGAGTGCTGCTTCCATTGGCCTTGATTGTAGAACCAAATAATGTGAAGTCTTTGACAATTTCAATCTTTTCTCCATTTATCATAACCTTGTTTATAGGTCCAGTTGTGAGGATTTTTGTTTTCTTTATATTGAGATGTAATCCATACTGCAGACTGTATTCTTCAATCTTCATCAGTAAGTACTTCAAATCATCCTCACTTTCAGCAAGCAAAGTTGTTTCATCAGTGTATCACAGGTTGTTAATGATTCTTCCTCCAATCCTGATGTCAGGTTCTTCTTTATATAGTCCAGCTTCTCGGATTATTTGCTCAGCATATATATAGATTGAATAAGTTTGGGAAAAGGATACAATCCTGATGCACTCCCTTCTTGATTTTAAACCATGCAGTGTCCCCTTTTTCTATTCGAACGACAGCCTCCTTGTCAAGGTACAGGTTCCTCATGAGTACAATTAAGTGTTCTGGAGTTCCCATTTTTCTCAATGTTATCTACAATTTGTTATGATCCACACAATCAAATGTTTTTGCATAGTCAATAAAACACAAGTAAACATCTTTCTGGTATTCTTTGCTTTGAGACAAGATCCATCTGACATCAGCAATGATATCCCTTGTTCCACATCCTCTTCTGAATCCAGCTTGCATTTCTGGAAGTTC
>NW_006921634.1:7004415-7024227 GCF_000298275.1 Orycteropus afer afer | reverse complement strand
GTAGATCATATGGTTGTCTGATTCAAAATGCCCAAAACCCAACCATTTCAATTCACTAATGCCTAGGATATCAGTCTTTATGCATTCCATTTCATTTTTGACAATTTCCAATTTTCCTAGGTTCATACTTCATACATCCCATGTTCCAAATTACTGGATGTCTGCAGCTGTTTCTCCTCAATTTATTGGGCCATATCAGCACATGGAGGTCCTGAAAGACTTACTTTATCCATATCATTAAGGTTGGTTCTACTCTGATGAGGCAGCTCTTATCCAGTCCTATTTTGAGAGCTTTCCAACCCAACGGGCTCATCTTCCTGCACTGTGTCAGACAATGTTTCCAAGCTATTCATAAAGTTGCCCAGTAATATGTCAGACAGTGTTTCTCTGCTATTCACACCCAGAGGCTGTTGAACACCCAGAGGCTACTCATAAGAAGGACTTGACGATCTGCTTTAGAAAAAGCAGCCATTAAAAACCTTGTGGAGCACTGCTCTACTCTGACACACATGGGGTTGCCATGTGGAGGTCACACCACGGCACCTGGTATGTTGGTATGCAAGAGAGAGAGACAAAAAGGGTCAAACTTTACAGAAAGTTGGAGATGTGGAATGGTGTCCTTGGAAGAAAAACAGAAACAGACTGACAGGAGTAAAATGGAAAGGCCATAGCTCTGGAGTGTTAAAGACTGAAGTTAGAATGCCAGCTGTGTTAACATTTGCTATGACATTAGCTTACCTCTCCAAGACTCAGTTTCCCCATTTGTAAAATGGAAATGATAATAACAATTTCACAAGGTTTTAATAAAACGAAATCACATCCATGGCAGGAGTTGGCACACAGACTATTATCAGAAAATATTAGCTTCCTTCCTTCCTGCCTCATGTTAAAACTCTTTCTGACCTTGAGAGCCACCAGAAGGGAAATCTGCTCCTTCCTGTTTTTATAACCACAATGGCAGCTGTACCACTGGATTTCTACGAAGTATCTGGCCCATGCTGCCAGGTTACTTTTCACAGACTTCCTGCTTCTCCTCACATGAGGAGCTTAAGCAGGTTGAGTCCTGTGGGAAGAGTGAATGACATTGAAATCCCCAAACAACTCAGTGAGCACTTCTGTAACAGGAAGATGCAGCATTTTAAGGATTCCCAGAAAAGGGCTGAGGATGTCTCCCCTCCTGCCCCAAATTCCCACACACATGATATAAATCAAAGGGGCAGCCAGATCAGCTCCTAATGCAACAATCAGACATGCTATAGCCGAACACTGGCACTTTTTGTTCTATGTGGCAGGGACTGTGAGCAATGCTGTTGGGAAAATGTGTTCCAGAGCTTTAAAATAAGTTTGAAAAACCACTGGCCCAGGTTCTTGAGGATAACCTGGTATTTTATATTTTTGGGAGTGTAGGAAGTGGGAGGAGTGGAGGGACTTTCCTTCAGAAACTCTATTGCACTCCCAGAAATTCCGGGTTCTCCTGAGCCAGCTGCCTGGAGGCTGTCCCACCCAAATGACAGCCCAGGGATGCTCTCTAGACAGCATAAAGGCAGATGTTACGTGGCTTTGGTCCTGTTTCAAGGCCTATGACTCATCAGGATGACTGAACCTCTCTGGCAAATAATGCAATTCCCTGAAGACTCTGTGAAGCCAAGAAGAAAACCCGGAGGTTTGCACATTTCCAGGACTTTCCTGGTACCCATCAGAAATGCAAATCTCATTGGCCCACCTTGGGCCTCAGAGATGGAGCAGTTGCTACTATCAAGCATTGGGAAGAGGTGAGGCAGGAGAAAAAAAGTGTGGAGGAAAGATACTTAGAAGTGGGTAGGTCAAAGCCTTTGCAATGGGTTAGCTGAGGTGGTTGGAGGCCATTATCTTCTGGCTCTGCTCAGAGTTATTTCTCTTCTCTTGAAACAATGAAATAACCAGCAATAAAGGTTTCTAACTACACCACCAGAGTCTTAAACTGTAAAGGCAGAATAGAGAGTGTTGGAAAGTGAATCAAAGGGCAACAGCCTATGGTGGTTTGGGATTAGACAGACCTAGGTTCAAGTCCCAGCTCTATCATTTATCAGCTGAATGACTTTGCACAGAATTCTCAGCCTCTTCAGGCTCAGTTTCTTCATTCATAAAATAAAATGAGAACATGATTATTGTTAGAATTAGGTGGGATAATCTATATCGATATATAAAAAGCTTAGCATTTAATGCCTGGCAATAAATAAATAATAGTTGCTATGGAGTCAAGTCGACTCCACCTCATAGGGACCCAATACATGTCATAAAATTCTGCTCCATGGGGTTTTCAATGGCTGGTTTTTCAGAAGTGGATTCCCAGGCCTTTCTTCTAAGGTGCCTCTGAGTGGACTTGAATGGGCAACCTTTCAGTTTTCAGTCAAGAGCATTAACCATGTGTACCACCCACAGACTCCAATGTCTGGCAATAGTATACACCTAATAAATGACTTCATACATATATGACTTCGTTCCAGCCCAGTTGGACTTTAAGTTTTTTTCTGAGTATGTGTTTCCTCATCCCACATCATGATTTTATCAGAGTCCCTGATCCCAGTTTCTCAATTTGTTACCCTTCTTAGACCACTTAGGATCTGAATCCTTGTCCTTGGACCCATTGCCCAAGGCCTTGCTCTTATTTGAGAAAGTATCTTAATACTAACTGCCCACAAAGATTTTTTTTCAAATTTCAGACACACTGGTTCCTTATCATGTCCAAAACACTGCCACACATTCTCTTGGAACCTCCATCATCACATATTGATGATCTGGACTGGGATCAAATATCATGATATCCCTTGCCCACCAGAAGTAAGCTCCCACATCAGCCCCAGCAGCTCATCACCTACCAGAAAATGAAGCCTCTCCACTGGGGAGATCTAGTCACAGATCTGGTTCCTCTTCCTACAGGCCAACTGTGCTCTACAGATTGCAGATACATGACATGGTAAACTTATAGGGGATTGTGGTAGTGGTTGGAGCTGGTGACCATGAGCCAGGCTTTTCTACTGAAGTGCCTCTGAGTGGACTTAGCCTCTTCTTTGTTACAGTGATCACTAAGGTTTCTTTCAGCTCAAAAATTCTGTGATGGGTAATTCTATTGCCTAGGTTACAGAGGCACCAGTTGACAGACCACACTTACTTCCTTTCTCTCTTCTGCCTTCAACCTTTGGTGAACAAGCCTGGGGTCATTGAATGAAACACTATAGGTGTGCTGAAAGTAAGTTGGAGTGATACAGTGGTGCCAGAAGCAATTATGCAACCAGTCGGGTTGTCATAGCCAAAAACTTTCTCAATTAAGGCAGAGCTATGCAGAGGATGTGATCCTACTCATGGTCCATTCATTCATTCATTTATCTAGTCAGTCAGCCAGCCAGCCAGAGATCAAATATACATCAAGCATTTCCAGGCTCCAGTGATAGGGCTATAAAGATGAGTAAAGCAAGACCTCTGCCTGAGGATGCTCATAGACTGTTCAGGATGCAGACAATCACAAAACAGTGTAACAAGTGCTGTGACAGAGGACCCTTCAAGGAGTAGCAGCAATGGGGAGAAACCTCTCCGTCGGGCCAGGATGGGGGTGGGTACATGGCAGGGGCAGAAGGAGATACTAGAACAAGTGACTTAAACTGAAGCTTCAAGGATGAGTAGGAACTGGCCATGTAGAAGGCAGAGAGCAAGGACAGCCTTTGCAAAGTCTTACAGGTGTTTACGATCCAGAGTCAAATCACTACAGTGGGAGGAAAGGGGTTTGTTCTTAGTGATAAACAGAAGGAGATGAGTCTAGAGAAACAGGCCAAGGCCAGATTAGGAAGGCTTCTGTGTTAAGCTAAGGTGTTTCAACTTTATTTCATGGACTGTGCAGGGATACTGGTTTAAGAACCTCTAAAATGTTATTGCGTGGCAGTGGTATCGGGCACAGGAGCAAACAAACACCTGTTGGCTTTTGGCTGTGTTGTTTTTTGGGGCCACTGAGTTAATTTCAACCCATAGCTACCTCATGTAACAGAATAGAACTGCCTCATCAGCTTTTCTAGGCTGTAATTTTAATAAGAGTAGATCTCTAGATCTTTCTCCACAAAGCCACTGAGTGTGTTCAAACTTTCAGTTAGTCGTTGAGCACTTTTTCACCAAACTTTTGGTTAGCAGCTGAGCACTCAACTGTTTGCACCACAAGAGCTCCTTTTTTTTTTTTCCTGTGCAGAATTTAAACTCTAGATTCCCCTCTTAGCTCAGCCAGTCTTCCCTTTAGGGAGTCCACCATTGCATGTGGTAGTCTTGGTGCAGTGAAGAAGCTCAATAAATAATTTTTGCTATATTAACCAGTTGCTGTTGAGTTGATCTGACTCCCGGCACCCCTATGTGTACAACTGTGCTCTGTAGGGTTTTCAATGGCTAGTTTTTAGAAAGTAGATTGTCAGGAATTTCTTTCAAGGAGCCTCTGGGTGAACTCGAACTTCTGACCTTTTGGTTGACAGCTGAGTACTTTAAGTTTTTCCATTTTAGAGTTGGATCACAGAAGAGGGTGCAGTTTGGTGATTTCCTTGTCTATTTTTCTCACTCTTAAATACCTGTGCTTGGCACATAGTAGGTGCTCAATAATATTTGTTGTATAAATGAATAAACAACAAATAGATAGGAGGCATACCCTTAATAGAAACGTCATGTGAGTACAACAATCTTCAATCACCCCATCCATAGAATGGCTCCTACCACCAAAGTAGATCTCCATTAGATTTTGGCAGGGATGAATTCGGGTCAGACAGAGGACCACAGCTCTGTGCCCAGGTTTTTGGCTTTTACTATTGTACACTCAGCTCTAGAAAAGTAACAGAGCATTATCTCCATCATTTAATGCTGACACATTAATAAAATAATTAAAAAAAAAAACCTCATGGCTGTCGAGTCGATTACGACTCATAGTTACCCCTTCTTCGGTTTTCAAGGCGATATCACCATGGAAGTAGATTCCCCAATCTTCCTTCTGAGGAGTAGCTGGTGGGTTTGAACCGCCAGCCTTCTGGTAAGCAGTCAAATGCCTTAGGCACTACACCACCAGAGCTCCTTAATAAGATAATAGGCAAAGATAAAGGAGGGATAGTGGAGCTGATTTACTCTATTTATGCAGTTGTGTTACCCTCAACTTTAAGTAGCCCTGCTGGTGCAGTGGTTAAGCACTCAGCTGCTAAGCAAAATATCTGTGGTTTGAATCCACTAGCTGCTCTGCAGGAGAAAGATGTGTCAATCTATTTCCGTAAAAATTTCAGCCTTGGAAACCCTGTGGAGCAGTTCTCCAGTTGCTATGAGTTGGAATCAATTCAATGGCATTAGGTTTACCCTCAACTTTAATCCTTGGAAGGTTATTGAGAGGACAGGAGATAAGAAAAGAAGGAACACAGTTCCTGGCACATGTTATGTGCTCAAAGATATTGACTAGTCTCTTACTGAAGAAGGTAAGGGCTCAAAAAAATAGCAGCTTTACTCTCATTTCAGAGCTGAGGAAACTATAGATTTTCTCAAGGACACAGAATCTGAACCCATTTCTGCCTGATTCCAAAGTCCATGCCCTTTCCACCCTGCTGCTTTTGAAAAGACAGACAGACAGCACTGGGCACGTACTGAGTACAGATGGGTTGACATAATGAAGTGCAGGAGATGAAGAGTACCACGTCTATCAGGGACATCAAAAGCAGCCATACCCCCTCTGGTGTTGGCAAAATGATGAACTCCAGCGTGAGACAACCAGGTTCCTTCTTCTAAAGTCCAGTTTTCACTGAGGTCCATGCTTGCAGCAAGTCCCTGGTATGTGCAGCTCTCAGATCAAGTGGAATTGCCTGAAATAAATAATAAGCATTAAAAAGATACATGAATTCCTATTGATGCTTTCATTGAAGGGGAAGCTTTCTTGAAGTAAAGTAGTCCGTTTCCACTTCATTACATTTCTTTAGCATGCAAAAGCCTATTGTCAAGAGCCAGACATGTTCTGAACATGAGCCTTTTCAAGCTATGAAGCGTGGTTTTCCTCTCCATTCAGTTAGCAAATGTCTATTGAGCACCTACTACATGCCAAGTTTGGGGCAAGGAACTTGCTATGTTCTGCATGCTTTATAGGATCCTAGAAGGGTGACACAAATGGTTTAGTGTTCAGCTACTAACCAAAAGGTTCATGGTTCAACTTCACCCAGAAGTACCATGGAAGAAAGATCTGGCAATCTACTTCCAAGAGGTCACAGCCATTGAAAATTCCGTGAAACACAGTTTTAGTCTGCAACACATAGAGTTTCCATGAGTTGAAATAGACTTGACAGCAACTGGTTAAAATTTCAGTGCAGAATACAGTGAGATCTCAATTTTATAAAAATAAATAGTTATATACACATATCTATGTCAAGAAACAGAACAGAAAAATTTGAACTAAAAAGTTGAACATAACTATCATTTATTAAAATGAATTGCTCTAAATTTTCCTCTTTGTAATTTTCTGTATTTTCCACAATAAGTATTATTACTTTTTTAGTCTAAAATATGGAAGGAAGGTTGGGCAATCTACTTCTGTAGTGATACTGCCTTGGAAACCCAAGGAGGGGTTGCTATGAGTCGGGTCTGACTCAACAGCATACAACAACAACAAAACAACAGTCTAAAATAAGTGTATAATAAATATGATTTAAAGGAAAATCTGAGGGTCAAGAGAGAATGTGGAGACAAATTTTCCATTTTTTCTTGAAAACTAAGATAGCAAGGCACATGTCATGAAGGCTTTTGGTTTTTGCAAAAAGGTCATCCCACCCCACTGGCCACCTTTCAGAAGGGCAGCCTGGGGAATCTCTATATCTGGGTAGATTACTAACAGTGGCCAAACTTTTGCCCATATTTAGAGATCTAAATAACATCCTGCATAGAACAAGTCCTCAAATGAAAGTGGTTGAATAATTGAACATGACTGTGACACAGAGTGGGTCATCCACCATGGCAGAAATCCTATCAGCCTAATTAGGACGGGTACCGATTATCATTTGTTATCAGACCAGCTAGCTTGATTGGGTCTCTAGAATGTTGTTCAAGTTGTTCTGCAGGTTCCTGAGCTGCTTGCCTGACTGCAGACTTGGTGGATTAACATATTGCCTTTTAAATTTCTGCCCAGAGAAGGGTGGTAGTCATGGAGGACTGCAAAAAACAAACAAAAATTCCTGATAAAATAGGAGGTGTCAGGGATATACTGGACTTTATAGAGTATTGGTTTGCAAGGGATTTGTGCTCAATTCAAGCACCTAACATTTAAGAAGGAAATCCTAGATCAAATTGACTATAAAACCAGTTGCCATTGAATCTCTCCCAACTCATGGAGAACACATGCATGTGAGAGTAGAACTGTGCTCCATAGGTTGCTCATTGGTTGATTTTTCTGAAGTAGATCACTTGGCCTTTCATAGGAGGTACCTCTTGGTAGACTCAAACCATCAACCTTTAGGTCAGCAGCCAAGTGAATTAATTGTTTGCACCACCCAGGGACTCCAGAGTGAAGATACCACAATTCAATAGTGAGAACACTGGACTTACTAATAAATCCAGATTTTAGCCTAGATTCTGGCACTTACTAACCACCATGGTGACTTTGGGCAAGTCAATTTCTCTGTCTATGCTTAATTTTTTTCATTTTAAATATAGGGATTCAGACTAGATGCTACCAAAAACCTGTTCAGGCTTTTAAGATGGGCATCCCATAGTCATATGTGTTTTACATACAAAGGTAGCCTATTCACCCACTGTCAGAGGATCTGGAAAGCTGTGTTATTTACCCATTAACAGGCATCAACCTCAGCATGTGAGAGGTGGTTGGTTGGGGCTGAAAGCAGTCTACCATTGGAACAAGATGTTTTACATGCAAAACTAAAAACATGGAATAGAAAAAAAATCCTGGATCATCATCATTTAGTCAAATTAGCTAAATACTCAACATTTTGTATCTTCACTGAGTATGACATAACATTAAAAATAATACTCTTGCTATTGTTGTGTGCCGTTGAGTCAATTCTGACTAGTAGCAACCCTGTATGACAGAGTAGAATTGCTCCACATGGCTTCCTAGGCTGTAATGTTTATGGGAGCAGATCGTCAGATCTTTTCTCCTGTGGAGCAGCTGGTGGCTTTGAACCTCTGACCTTGAGGTTAGCAGCTGAGCACTTAACTATTGTGACACCAGGGCTCCTATACAATAATACTATACCCTTGAAAAGTAATGTTCATCTACAGTATATTGGTAATTCAAAATAACTTCATTCATCCTTATATCATCCTTGAGAAATGAGTTGGAGATTCTAATAGCTTTGTTTGACAAAAATAGTGTTTGCTGATTAATTCCAGAGTGGTTTTCCAAGTAGATCCCCCATTCCTCCAGCCGCTCACCGGCCCTAGGAAACAAACTTGCAAGATGATATCTTCTGGGTGTATGAGGTTATACTCTCACATCCACACATCTATTTTATTAATCTAAACTACATAGGTTCATGTTGAGTGTTTTATTAACACCAATCTGAAAACCCTGCTGGTTTCTGCAATGCTTGAATTTCATGCCTGGGCTTAGGAAAGCCAGAAACAAAATGTGAAATGAAATTGCATCAAACACAAGTACTGCAAGGAAGACTTCAATCAGTCACATGTTACTGACACTCCAACACCATCTCTTCAGTCACAGAAAGCCCCCAAGTTGCCATGAAACTCTGGAGCCTAGAAAACACTTTACGGATGCCTGGTCAAATAAAACCACTTATTCAGGTAGTTATATATACATACACATACATATATATCTATATCTATATCTATATCTATATCTATATCTATATCTATGTCTATATATATGTATGTATATATGCACATATATATATATATATATAAAGTGTTTAACATTTATCCGAGTCAAAACTCTATCAAAGACTAAGTGCATGAAGAAGAAGAAACTGAAAAGAAAAATGTAATGCAAGTATTGGGCCAGAAGGTGAGGAAATGTTATCCTCCGAAGCAGTACATGGCAGCTCAAACACTAATATGTGTGATAAGGTGGGAAGGGGTGAGTGGGAAAACCTACTGAGAACTTATGATTGTTATTCTGACTCTGATTATTGATTTTTTAGCACTAAGCTTCCTGCATGGATGAACACTATAGTTTATGGAATACTGGGAGCCTAGTGGCTAAGACACTTGCCTGCTAACCAGACGGCTGGCGGTTCAAACCCACCAGCCACTCCTCGGAAGGAAGGTTGGGCAATCCTACTTCCGTAGTGATACTGCCTCGGAAACCCAAGGAGGGGTCGCTATGAGTCAGGGCCGACTTGACGGCACATCACAACAACAACATGAACACATAAAGGAGCTCTGCCGGTACAAAGTGGTTAAGACATTCAGCTGCTAATCAAAAGGTCAGCACTTTGAACCCATCAACCACTCCATGGGAGAAAGATGAGGCAGTCTTCTATAAAGATTTACAGCCTTGGAAACCCTATGGTACAGCTCTACTTTGTCCTACAGGGTTGCTCTGAGTCAGAATCAACTTGGTGGAAATGGGTTCAAACACATAATAGGTTTGGTAGCCAATGGATAAGCGCTGGACTGCTAAATGAAAAGTTGGCAGTTCAAACCCACCAGCCACTCCACAGAAGAAAAGACCTGGTGATCTACTCCTGTAAAGATTAAGGAAAAAAAAAAAAAAAAAACTCACAGCCATCAAGTCATTCATAGCAACTTCTCACTCACAGTGACCCCCTTACCAAGGTTGTAAATCTTTATGGAAGCAAATCTCATCTGTCTTCCACAGAGCAGCTGATGGGTTGGAACAACTGACTTTTTGGTTAATAGCCAAATGCCTTAACCACTATACCACCAGAGTTCTTTACAGATTAAGAAGTTCCATGAGATAGTTCTACTCTGTCCTAATGGGTCACTATGAGTCAGAACAGATTTGACAGCAGGCAACAATAACAACATGAACACATAGCAGGCATTTAATAAATATTGGCTGATTGAATGGATGAATGAATGAATGATTCAAAGTTTGGAATGATGGGTGTGGGTGCAAACTCTAGGAATGACATCCCATTAAGCTCCAATGGAAGATCAGTCTATCCTAATAGGATGATGCTCCCTTGAGACAAGCCCAGTATAGCTTTGGACTGAAGGAGGCTTGGTTCTCTGGTTTCCCTAAGACCAGAATTCTCCTGACTGACATATCTTCCTTTCTTATGGAACTTCCTCTAGAGCAAGCCCTCTAACCAGATGCCTGAACCAAAAACCTGGCCATCTTTGAATGACTGACCACATCATGCATCCAATCAATCAACAAGCTTTGTGCATTCTAACTTCCAAAACTCCCAAGAATCCAATTGAATCTCTCTGTTTCCATTGTCTCAGGCTTCATCCAGCTTCCATCATCTCTTATCCAGATACTACAAAGACTTCAGTGGATTCCAGATCTGCCTCCTCTCCAGCCCATTCTTACACCTTAGTTGTAATAGTATTTCTAAAGCACAACTCTGATTAAAATACACCAGTGATTCATTACTCCCAGGAGAAAATCTGGGTCAGTTAACATGGCATATAAGGTCCAACTACAGCCAAGTATATGCAATCCTTCAATAAGCTCTCCTCTTTTGTCCTTTGTAATTCAACCATTCTTAGAGCTCCAGCTAGATTGTTCTTCCTGCCCCACCCTCTTCATCTTGATAACTACAACTCATTCTTCACACCTCATCTTAGGTGTTAGATGTTCCTTAGAAGCTCCTGTAGTCCCTTGTTACAGCATTCACCACATGGTATTGTAGTTGTCTGTTAATATATCTACATAGTTCATAGTGTATAAATTTCTTGAGAGCCGAGATCCTGCCTTACTATATATGTACCCCTGGTATTACACAGGGTCTGTCACAAGACAGACACAAAATATATACTTGTTGAAAGAATGAATATGTGCATGATTGGTCATATTTGGTATAAGCGTGTCTCAGCTCAACATGTCCATGTGGAAGGTGTTCTATTTGCAGCCTCACCCACCTCCTCTGCTTCTTTGGCAATTCCTCCACCCAGTAACCACACCCTATCTGCTTCTGCTTTCTGCCCCCATTCTGACCTCCTCATCCAGTCTAACTCGCTGAAATTTCCCACCTATGCTCCCACTTCGACCTACATACCTGCCCCTCTGCCCACCATCCCACTAGAATCCCTGGTACTCATATAGCCACCTCCCTCACCATGTCTGAGATGAAACTACACTTCTGAATACTCACAGGAGATACTTGCTTTCTTGGTGCAGCCAAACCACACCTAGAGTTCTAATTGAAACTTCCAGAGCTATTTCTGGCAGGAAGGCTTGATCTTGAAATACAAGTTAAGTTGATTCTGACTCATAGTGACCCCCATTAGGTTTCCGAAGCAGTAAATCTTTACGGAAGTAAATTACCCCCTCTTCCTTCCATGAAGTTGCTGGTGCATTGAAACTGACAACCTCTGGTTAGCAGTCAAATGCCTTGAGAAGGAATTGATTAACTAGAAGTGCCATATTTGGGGAATTGGTGGCATGTTTCATCAGTGAGTCACACAACCAACTACTGGTTCTAAAATATATAAACACTCCCACAGTCCACTTACTGATAGCTTATATTATAAACCAAACTATACATATATATATACATATTGATTTACAAAAAGAATTCATTAATTCATTTGATAAATATTTACTTGGTATTTCCTATGTACTAGTCACTGTGCTCAATGCTGGGGATAGAAAGAATAAATAATGCCTCTTCTTTCAAGAAGTTTTCAAACTTATACCAAAAAACCAAACTCACTGCCATCGAGTTGATTCCGACTCATAGTGACCCCTCCTTGGGTTTCCAAGGTGGTATCTCTATGGAAGTTGATTGCCCAGTCTTCCTTCTGAGGGGAGATGAATAACTGAAGAAATCATTACTGAACAATGTGCTAAGTTCAGGCATAGAACTATACATGAGGTAAACCAGGGATCTGCAAATAGTAATAGAATCTGAAAGATGGAAGGAATTTTAAGACCTTTTGTCTAACCTTCATTTTATAAAAGACTCCCCAGTATGTGGTGTAGTGCCTAAGGCACTTGACTGCTAACCAGAAGATTGGTGGTTCAAACCCACCAGCCACTTCTCAGAAGGAAGGTTGGGCAATCTACTTCCATAGTGATACTGCCTTGGAAACCCACGGAGGGGTCGCTATGGGTTGAATCCGACTGGACAGCACATAACAACAAAAACAACAACAATATATGTCTATATAGCCTATACTTAAATATTACCAGTGATAAAGAGCTCACTTCCTCCCCTGGCATCACATTACATTTGTGAACACCTCTGTTAAAAATTTCAGTTTAAATTCTCAACGAAATATTGATATTCACCAGCAATCAGTCTTCAGTGCTGCTGAGTTACTCCAAGACCTCTTGTCCCTTATTTTGCCCTTCAAAGGCTGCTTGAAGGTGAGATAGTCTTCCACAGACATCAAGATTTCACCTCAGCTGTGATGCCCTCTTAACCTCACAGAGCTTGACCTTCTTCTTCAGTGTGTCAGTAATCAGAAGGAATGTTCCATCTTGGTTCCAGGCAGAGGTGTAAATCTATCTGGCAACACTCAGAGGACAAACCAGACAACTAATTGAAGCAGGACAGGGAAGAAGTCACACAATGGGATCTTCCTCCTCCACCAGGAATACCTGGTTAAGATTTCCATCATCTAGATCTGGCCTAGTGTTACATACACAGGAAAATTCAAATCATAGGTGACTTCATGGACCACAATAGAATGGAGGAAAACTTCCTTTTGGGCTGTGCCAAGGGCTTGGCTCTGATGATGAGTTTTAATTCCTAAACTTGGAAAGTTGTTTTCCTTTTAGCTCCAAATAGTCTCACTGAAACTTGATAACCGTATCAGGGTATACACCTGAACTCTAATTCAAGTGATAAAATCCAGTCACATTTATAAGACAAACCTGATTGGAAGAGAGGGACACTCTAAGTATCCATTGTGAAAGAAAGTAACTCATTCCATGAATAAAAAGATGTGAAATGCTAGAGGGAGAGAGTCTTCTTCAGTCAGAATCCCTAATGGTTAGAGAGTTGAGATAATTATTCTTGTTTCCAAGACTTCTTACCAGTTTTGTAGAATTGGAAACTTTGAGAAACCTGAAAACCATTATTTCAAATTGGCTTTTCCAACAACAGTGTTTGTGAAACTACTGTGGAATTTATTGATGTTAATATTTTAAGTATTCCTATAAATAATTTATGCTACTATGCTCTAAGGAGTTGTGGCAACAAGCATATTTTTAGGAAATCTAATGAAGTTATAAAATTATGAGGTCCTTTGCAGAACTTTCAGTGACTCAGGTTTTCCATCTTTAAAGTCAGTTCATTGAGACCAAATTTCCTCTACCATAAAATCTTCCCAGGTGGAGTTATTTCCTTTTCCTTTGTGCTTCTCAGAATTTTTTATATTCCATTAGGACAGTGTTTTTCCATTGGATGATAATACTGTCTTTTTAAGGTGATTGTCTTCTCCACTGGAAGATGATCGATCTCCTTAGAACCAACTCATGTCTTATCTGCTCATCCGTTCTCACTGTTAACATAGTGTCTGGCCAGACTAGGGCTCGGACAGTGCTTGTTGGATGAATGAGGACCACCTCACTTATAGCTGAGAAACTCAAGTGAGTCTGTATCTGCAAACTCTTCCTATAATGAAGAGTTAAATCAGCAATCATAACAAAAACTTTGTGCTCAAATTTTGCCTCCCTGAGAGCATAATGCTCAAGGACACACTGATGAGAAAAGAAAAATGAAAAGAAATATTTCAGGACAACTGGCTTTTCATGTGATTTGAGATCTTTTAAATTGACCCTGGACAAATTACTTTACCTCCCTGGAGCTCAGTTACCTAGTGCATGAAATAAAGCTCATAAAACTTACTATTTTATCTTCAACAAGGTTTTGTGAAAATCAAATGTCAACTGGAGAATCATCAGAACAGTACACAAAAGTATAACATGGTTTCAACAAATTTGCTTACAGACCTTACTGGACATGCAGAATTGAATTCCAATTTGGAGTTGCCCAACTTGGCAGGTACCATGTGGGAGGCAGCATATATGTAGTGGGTAAGAGCAAAGACTTGGGCACAGATCTGGATTCAAATCATGGTATACCAGGAGTATGTGTTTTTCCCGTCTATAATATGGGGTCATTTCACACACTTTGTAGGGTTATTGTAAGATTAAATAAGAAATGTAGAAATGTACCTGGTACAGTTCCTGGTCAATAATAAAAACTCATCATTATTAAATCTTGAAATAAACACACTTTGAAAATGACTTAGCTCCATCCACAAACCTCTTTCTATGTGGAAACAGAACGAACTGTGAGGACGTACTAGGTAGCAGCTACGAAGGGCTGCTGGTTAGAACACACTTCCCTGGGGAAGGATACATGTGAAAAGTGAGTAAGAGCACAAAAGTCAATCAGTTGTTGTGTGCCTGCTCTAGAAAGGGAGGAGGCGTATGTAGGGGAACTAGGCAGGAAAGAACAATGGAGAGGAAGAGGTAAGGAAAGTTCCATAAGGACTTGCTGAGACACAGCTCTAAACCATGCCACCTGGGTGTGGAATGTTGGCAAACTACAGGAGAGGATTAAGTGGTTCTATCTGAGAAAAGGAATTGGGCAGCAGTCTTTGAGGCAGAGACAAAGAGCCAGACTGAAATAAATTTCCCCAGCTCTGATTATGAACCAAGAATAGAATATTGACGTGGGCCCCACAGCAAAGTTCTGTTGCTCACACACAGATCTTTACCTCCATACTGTGCAAGGGAAAATACAAGAGGTACCATCTAACCAAGTGCTGTCCAACAGAAATAGAATGTGAACCATGGATATAATTTTAAATTTTCTAATAACCATGTTGAAAAGAACTAAAACAGGTAAAGGTGTTTTTAATAATATGTTTAATCTGATCCACTATTTTCAAAATAGTATTTTAACATATAATCAATGTAAAACATGATTAGTAAGAATGTGAGATTTTTTTTTCTCATCTTCAGAATACAGTATATATTTTCACTACATTTCAATTTCGATCAGCCACATTTCAAGTGCTCCAGGGCCACATAAGACCCAGATCTAATCCCAAAGCAGAACAAAATTATGTTCTCCAAACAGTCTAGGCAGGTAAGACCTTCTAAAAACTTAGATCTTAAACCCAGAAAGGATCTTTGGAGATGTTCAGAGTGCAGGAGCCATCTACACATTCCTGACACGTTTTTCCTTAGCACTTTTGTTTGAATTTGAGCAGTTTCACATCCATTTGAAATCCATTTGCCAATTTAACATTTACTATGCTGATTTAGTCTTGACCTGGAGAGGTGCATGTTCTAGCCATTCTACTGTTCTAAGGGAAACTGTTTTACCTATATCTTCCCCTTCAATTCCAAGGCAATTTTATGCTCCCTACTTCCCTCCACTTCACACTGGGCCAGCTGATCAGACAAGGGATGGGCACTTGACTCCATGAACCATTCAATTCATCTAGGGATGTGGAGAACTCCTCCAAACAGGGACAGATCATTGTGGACCAGGTGGACCAATCAGATCTTCTGTCAGGAGTGTAGTCACAGAATCAGTCAGCTGATGGGGAGAGGCCTCAGGAAACACATTCAGAAAAGAAGCAGAGAGAGTAGTTGAGTCACTTAAGTTCAGATAAAAACCAGCTGACACTGAATTGATTCCAACTCATGGAAACCCCACATGAGTCACAGTAGAATTATGCATCATTGGATTTTCATTGGTTGATTTTTCTGATGTAGATCACAAGTCTTTCTTCCAAGATGCTTCCAGGTGGACTTGAACCTTCAACTTTTCAGTTAGCAGGTGAGTGTACTAACTGTTCCCACCATCCAGGGACTCCAAGGGAAGATAAAACAAACAAACAAACAAACTCATTGCTGTCAAGTAGTTTCCAACTCATAGCAACCCCTCCTTAGATTTCCAAGGCAGTATCTCTATGGAAGTAGACTGCCCAATCTTCCTTCCAAGAAGTGGCTGGTGGGTTTGAACTGCCAGCCTTCTAGTTAGCAGTCAAATGCCTTAGGCACTATGCCACCAGAGCTACTCCAAGGGGAGATAGAGCTACAATAATATTGGGTTTCCTGTCATTCATTAGGCTTCTTCCAGTACAGTTTTGGGTGGGGGTGAAGTAGCTCTGGTAGCGTAGTGCCTAAGGCACTTGACTGCTAACCAGAAGTCTGGCTGTTCAAACCCACCAGCCACTCCTCGAAAGGAAGATGGGGCAATCTACTTCCATAGTGATAGTGCCTTGGAAGCCCAAGGAGGGGTCGCTATGAGTCGGGTCCGACTCCACAGCACATAACAACAACAACAACAAGTAGGTCAAAATAGTTCCTCTATCTGTTTTCCACATCAGGCTTCCAAAAGTCATTTCATTTTAGCAAAGCAGTTCTCCAGATGAAAGAAGTTTGAAAGCTTCCTACTGCAGGGTCTAAAAATAATCCTGGTTCCTCAGGCTCTGATGGAACCTTCCAGTGTCTACATTCCAGGCTCCTGAGGCCCAGCTGTTTTGTTGTTCCTGGTTTTCCATGAAATTCTCATCTTTCTTATGGTCATTACTACTTTATTAGAATCCCTTATGACATGAAGGAGACTGACTGAGTTTCTATACCTTTCAACAAAAATGTCTAACACAGATCTGGCTACTTATACACATGTTTAAGCAAAGTTTGAAGTCCCCTCTGGACTCGTTTGCACTCAGTCTTATGCCAACACTTAGCCTGACAGAGAAGTGAGGAATTACTTTGGGCTTCGTACCTAAGTAATTATATTCTGAAAAGAACTCATCACAGTGGCCTACTGGGGACCCTTTTAAGCTTCGTATTATCTACAGCAGTGGCTCTCAACCATGATGGCACATTAGAACCACCTGGGGAACTTAAAATATGCTGATGCCAGGCCCTTCTCCAGATCTATTCAGTCAGAATCTCTGGGTGCAAGTCCCTAGAAATCAGTAATTTTTAAAAGCTCTGCAAGTAATTCTAATGTGCACTGTGGTTGAGATCCACTGATATGTAAGACATGTACTCATATAGGCTTGGAGACTCAGGCAGAGAAATTCATATTGTTATTAATTATAGAAGAAATCTTTTTGTGTGTGTATGTGTGGGAAATTAATAAATAGTGAGGAATGATCCAAAGTGAAAAGCCTCACTCATCAATAGTGCCCCGATAGTCCCACTCCCTGCAAGTAACTTTTAGCTTCTGGTGTGCCGTTCCAAGTTCCTGGGTGGTTAAATGGTTAAGTACATGACTACTAACTGAAAAGTTGATGGTTTGGACCCACTCAAAGTTTCCTTGGAAGATTGACCTAGTGATACACCTTGAAAGCCCTATGGTACAGTTCTACTCTGCACACATAGGTTGCCCTGAGTTATGCACTGGTAACTAACAGCAATAAAAGCAATATAAATATATATGTGTGTTTGTTTATATTTATACAAATGAACTTATACCACACATATTTTTTTTTTCTTCTCTAAGATGAACTTTTTCTCTTACAAATATATCTTGGTTATTAGCCAAACAATTTTGGCAGGTTTTGGGGGTCACTTACTTTCTCAAATAATAAACCAAATTGTAAAGCTAAAGTAATTAAAACAGTGTGATAATGTTGCTGGAAAAGACAAACTATTTTCTAACATAGAATAAAAGTTCAAAAATAATAAATGAAATTGACTTGGTATTTGAAAAAGTTGCCATTTAAATCAGTGGGGAGAAAAAGAAAAGCGAAAAACTAAAAAACAAAACAATAAAAGAAGAAAAAAACAAAAAACCAGTGGGGAAAGGATAGATTATTCAATAAGTGGTATTGTGATAAGTAGTTATGTATTTTTTTTAAAAAAAGTGAATTTTTATTGTATTCTTCTTTCACACTACATATAAAAATAAATCCAAGATAAATAAAAAGATCTAAACAATACAAGCAACTCTCCAAGACTGTTGAAAGAAATAATTTTATAAGTTTGAAGTGGGAAAATTTTTATTAAAAAGATATAAAATCTAGAAGCCATAAAATAAATGATTTGATTACATAAAAAATTTTTTAAATTCTCCAAAATGAAAGACACAATAAAGAAAAATAAAATAAAAATGAGAGATTGGAAGGCAATATTTATAACATGTATAACAAAAATTAAATACATACTAAAAATAGTTTCTGTGTATCAACAAGAAAATGACAATCCAACAGAATGATAGGCAAGGCTATGAAGTGGTGATGAGCAGAAAAACAAATAAATATGAACCATAAATATATGAAAAGTTGTTCAATTTTAATAGTCAGAGAATGCAAATGAAAATAATGCTGATATATCATTTTTTCACATATCAGATTAGCAAAATACTTTTAATGATTGAGTAATAGCAAGAGATGATGACTATTTGAAGAAGCAGATATTCACATACTTTTGGTATGAAAGTAAACTGGCAGTTTTTAAAGGGCAATTTGGCACATCCTTTAATATAAAAATTCATATGTTCTTTGATCCAGCAATTTCACTTCTAAGTACATTACTACAGAATAAAATTGCAAAACAAGTGGCACAAAGATATATATTAAACAGTATTCTTTGTAATCAGAAAAAAAGGAAACACTTGAATGCCCTTAATAATGGTTGAATAAAATAAGGTATATTCTTATGGCAAGTCCTATGCAGCTATTAAAAAATATAATGTGATTCTGTAAGAACTGATATGAAAAGATATGACAATATGCAAATTATAAAAAGCCAGTTTCAAGTGCAAAACAATTTATAAGTAAGATTTAATGTGTGTGAAAGAAAGAAAGAAACACACATATACACTTATAATCACATAGAAAAAGGGTTAAAAGGAATAGCAAACATTTAATAGTGATTACTTCCAGGAAAGGAAATGAGATTTCATACTTGAAGGAAATTTTCATTCAATACTACACCCTTCATATATATTTTTCAATTTTCACAATGCATCTGTTAATTTTGTAGTTTTTAAGATGATAAAAAATATTTTTTCTCACTTTTAATTTGTGATTTTTAAATTTATCTTCCTTTCTTATGTTTATTGGTCATCTTTATTTATTTTTCTCTGAACTGCTTGTTCATGTACTTTGCCCATTTTTACTCAATTTCTTTTTCTTATTGAAAGTACTATTAAGAATTTAAGAGAGAGCAATATACTATTAAGAAACAGAGATTCCCCCCCACACACACACACACACACACTGATTTAACTAAAATCGCAAAACTAGTTAACAAAGTAACTGAGTATCTTCCTCAGGCTTTTTAAACTAAAACATTTGTTTCTTTAGTGGTCTGAGGTCAGATAAAAATCAAGGACAGAGATCTTTCTAGATGGAATCCTCTATTTCTCCACATCATCTTAGGAGCTTGATCTAGGTTGGCATCTGTACAATTTACAATTCTCAGACTTAGATACTATAAATTATTATTATCCCTCAAAGCTCTATGGGTTAACCTGGGGTCTCTTATAAAGTTGCAGTCAGATAGTAGCTGTCTGCATCTGGAGACATCTTTCCTCACATACCTGGAGCCTGAGGTTCAATGGTTGGAGAAACTGGGGCTATTTGGGCTTTTCACCACGGACTTTCTTCACATAACTAGCTTGGGCTCTATCTCAGCATGGTGGTCTCAGAGAATTGGCTGTGGTTCTCTGGAACCAGCTTGTGCCCACTTGT
>NW_006921634.1:6955890-6995182 GCF_000298275.1 Orycteropus afer afer | reverse complement strand
CCTCCCCTCCCATCCCTGGTAACCAACAAAGAAAATTTCCTTCTACAGATAAACCTTTCCTTAACTTTACAGTAATGGACTAATACAATATTTGTCCGAGTAAGGTCACTTTAAACATGCATCTTTACGTTCTAAAATCACTAAAAGTTTAAAACTTTATGGGAAATTTTACCTCAACATCAGAAAACCCAAGGATTTTCAGATCCTCAAGGAGTCTAAATATAAAATTGCTTGATACAGATCTATTTACACTCTACAGGTATTCACAGACCTGTTTACTTAGGCTTTTCCTGCTATGTACTCAACTGGTACTGCATACATTGCAATAGCAGATTGCTTGTTTTATGGATGTTTTGGGGCTGTTTAAGTTTGTTTTATCTCCCTAAGTAAACTGTGAGTTCCTTAAGAGTTCTCATGTATTTATTTGCCATTCCTCCTCTCCACTACATATATAGATCATTATACACACACACATATGCATACGTACAAATACTTACAAGACATGGTGGTCACAGATTATAAGCTTTAAAAGAGAAGGAAAGAAGAAAAAAAGAAAGAAACTGAATGTTCTTAATTGCTAATTGCTATGTTTCAGTCTTCCATAATTGTTCATTTAACTTTTATATTTACCCAATGAAGTAGGTATTATTATAATTTCCATTTCACAGTTGAGAAAAATGAGTCTTAGAAAGGTTCACCAGTTTGGCCAAAGCCACACTAGGAAGTCAAGGAGCTAGGATTTAAATGCAAATATGCATGGCCTGAAGGCCTGAGCTTTATGCATTTTTCTTGCTTTCTTCCCATTGCAGTAAACGTTCCCTAACTCCTTTCATTCTCTCTGCCTCCTTTCTTGAAGAATCTATTAGAGTCATAAAAATGTGAATGCTTCTGCAAGCCAGTGTTTCAAGTTCTGCTCTTATGAAAATGTCCTTTAAAGGCCTGAGAAGACAAGTGGCTTAAAATGTCTTAGACTAGAAAGGTAATGAGCCCTGTGACAGGGAGACCAGCTAGGAGGGAACTGCAATAACTTTGGCAAAGGCTGTTTGCAGGCTGAACTAAGGAAGTAGTAGTAGAACAGAGAGATGTGAAAAATGTTGAGGGATATTGAGAAGACAGAATCAACAGACTAGTGATTGATTGAATTGTGAAGTGCTGACCAATCATTTTGGAATCATTATTCTGGCTGCTGCCAGGAAGGTAAGACTGGAGAGAGGAAGCCTGGATGGGAGGTTTCAGTATTCCTGGCAGAAGATGATAAGGGCTTAAATGAGGATAATAGCCGTGAAGGCGGAGAGAACTGGATCCATTTGAGAAATAAGGGGGTGGAATCTGCTAGATGCTTGCCAAACTAGATGTGGAAATGTGAGGAGGAGGGAGAGGTCAAGGGAGAAGTCCAGAAATCTTTCATGGACAACCAGGTGCTTTTCACTGAGCTAGGGGCACAGAAGGGGAGCAGATTTCAGGTGAGAATAATTTTGGACATGAGTTTGAGGTCAATGTGTAACCAAGCACTGGCAGCCAGTATGCAATTGGATTTAAAACAAAACAACTTTTTTGTTGTGGCTGCTGTTGTTGTTATTAAAAATATGTATAACTAAACATACACCAATTCAATAATTTCTTCACATACAATTCAATGACATTGATTACATTCTTCAAGTTGTACAACCATTCTCACCCTCTTTTTCAAAATAAAACATCTTTTATCTAAATGAGATTCTTTACTCCTTTCATAGGTTTTAGACGACTGAACGGAATACTGTTTGTGGCAGGGTTCTGTGTCAAGCAATAAAGGAGCTCTGTAATTCTCAAAGGTTTTTACTTTATGAGGGGGCTCAGCTCTCTCTCCAAATGCCATTTATCACCCTGCAGGCGCCTTTGCCATAACCAAAATGTCTTTATTGAGCCTTGGAAGACTGTATGATTCAATCAGTGACAGTGATTCATATAACAACTCAAGAGAAAGTGTTGCAGGGAGATTTCAGTGGACTATCCACACAGACACACACAAAAACAAGATTTTATGCTCATTTTCTTAGAAGAACTTGTATGGGCAGGTGCTAAGATAAGTTTGCACACTTATGCCTTTCCTGCAGCAGCACAGCCATTGTTTACACAAGGTGCCTGCAAGTCAGGACAGGGAGCCTGAGCCCCTTTGTCTCCTCTATACTCCTGAGGAAGAAAGGAAGCCTTCAAGCCAGCTAACGAGCAAATGAAGGCTCTAGGGAGAACTGCTTTTCTGTACATCAATTGTTATCAGAACCCTAGGCTCTAAGGATTCCTCTACCAAAAACACAAAGCCAGGAATTAGGAAAGCAAAGGGGTTACGAATGACTTGCAGCTGCTTTTTCAATGTGCTCAGTTCATTATAGAACAATTCAAAAGGCATCTGCAACCAAAGCTGGTTAGATGTCCATGTCCACTGTGAGAGCCCACCACTGCAGCTCAGGGCTGAGTGAAGGTTCTGCTTCGCCAGCCCAGGGCCTGCCAGCCCGCCAGGTGGGGACTAGCTGCCTGGAAGGCAGCCATCCTCCTCATCTAATGCAGCGCCCCTTGACCTTACTCCATCTCTAGAAACAAATGCCCTCCAAAGTCCCCCTCAGGTCCCACTTCCCTGGAAGGAAGACGTTTCCTTACCTGAGAGAAGGTCCTAGGTGAGCAGCAGTGGAGAAAACACCAAGTTCCAACAGAACTGACAGGGACTCACAGGGCAAATCTGTTGGTTTTAAAAGAAGAAAGGTGACTTCATCCCTGGTGCCGTGGAGTTTAAAAAGAGCAACGGGTACTTTCGTCTGAGCCAACTCTGCTCCATCCAGTGATGACTCTGTCCAAATTATGCAGCCATTGCCCAGACATGCTTAGCCTTCAGAAGGTAAATAGTTGGAATCTGACTAGCCCTGCTGTTTTCAAAGAGCTTCAGAAAGTCCTAAAGCACCAATCACCTTAACAAGTGCCAGGGAGAAGGAAACCATGCACTTATTTCCCTGAGTCTTATCATTATCTCCAAGAATCCAACTGTCTGGGGGGGGGAGGGGAAGCCAGCACTTCAGGGAAGGTAAACAAGTATTTAAACTTCTGAGAGGTAGAAATTCTTAGGAGTTGTAGGGTGGGAGGGAAAAGCAAAGATATTTCAGTCTGGAGAAAGGACAGGAAGAAGATGGAAATTATCACCTTGCTAAGAGATTTTCAGAGCTGGTGGATTTGTAAATATACAGCGATAAAAAGCTGAAGGTCTATACTTTGCAGAGTGGGAAATATTCAGTCACTGTATGGCAAAAAAAAGAAAAAAAAAGTGTGATGGCCGTTCTATTGAAGGCAACCAATTTTTGTTATTTTCTTTTTGTGACATAGTATTAAGGAGCCCTGATGGCACAGTGATTGAGCGCTCAGCTGCTAACGATAAGGTCAGCAATTTGAACCACCAGCTGCTCCGTAGGACAAAGATGTGGCAATCTGCTTCTGTAAAGATCACGGCCTTGGATATCTTACGGGGCAATTTTATTTGGTTCTATAGGGTCTCTGTGAGTCAGAATTGACACAATGGCAATGAATTTATAGTACTAGTCAACCAAGTCTTGGTTACTTTTTTTGTATGTTAAAGGTCAGGCTAAAGCAATCAGACTTGTAACATGAGATTCAAGGTCACTTAAGTGCTAGGCACCTTCCCTTGGTGCCAGGTTCTGGGGCAAAACTTTGGGCAGGACTTCTAGCTGAGAAGTCAGGGCAAGGAACATGGTAATGAATGTGACCTCTGTTAGAAGTGGGGTGGAGGATCGAGCTTGGCAGCTGACTGTCCCATTTCCCACAACTCTTCTTCAGGAGAATATAAAGTGACCCTGGGTCACTAGGCTTGTGTCCAATTTCTTGCTGAGCTATTCTGAGGTTTTTATGGATTTTCTTGTGTCAAGTTTCACTCTAGGGAGGATAAAAGAAGAAGCCCTTTTCTGTTCAGATAGAGGCATTCAGGCCCAACTTTAGAAAGGGATTTGTTTTTTGCACTAGAAGATCTCAGAAATTTCAGACTGGCTTTTAAAAAAATTTACTAGTCTCTGTTCAGAGTATAAATAATGATAGAAGTAGAAGAGGAACAGAGTTTGGACAATGCTAGGGCCCATGAAGGCAGGAACCATTTTTGTTTTATTTACTATCGTTAAGTTCCATAGAGTCAGCTCTGACTCATAGCGACCCTATATATAACAGAACAAAACATTTCCCAGTCTTGCACCATCCTCACAATCCTTGCCATGCTTTAGCTCATCATTGCAGCCACTGTGTCAATCCATCTTGTTCAGGGTCTTCCCTCTTTCACCATAGTGTGGTTAAAGCCTAGCACAGAGACTGGCACCCAGTAAGCATTTAGAGAGTTAAGAACAAATGACCTCAGTCCACTCCACTTGCACGTCTGCCGTTTTACTACGTGCTTTCTGTTTGTTCCTTCTGCTTTTGCTCCTCTGCTCCTCCTTTTTGCTTTCTTTTGCATTTATTGAATACATTTTAAAATCCACTTTAATTTATCTATACTCTGGTGGCACAGAGCATAAGGCATTTAGCTGCTAACCAGAAGGTCGGTGGTTCACACCTATGAGTGGTTCCCTGGTTGAAGATAAGGCAATCTACTCCCATAGAGTTTTACAGCCTTAGAAACCCGATGAGTGTCGCTGTGAGTCAGAATTGACTCCATGGCAGTGACTTTTTTTGTTTGTTTGTTTTTGTTTTATTGTGTTTTTTTTTCCCCTATACATCTTTGCATTATATTTTTAGTGGTTGCTTTAAGGATTAGAATATATATCTGTAGTGGTTAAGTTTGTATGTCAACTTGGCTGGGTCTGGTTGAGTGGCTGGGCAGCTGGATTTAGTATTCTCCGTGATGAGACTGGTAATCAACCCTATGGTAGAATCTACTGTGAGCAGCTGAGTAGCTGCTTTGGGTAAGTGTCTGTTTCCCGTATATAAGAAGCAGCTTTGGGAATGGTCTCTAGCTTATGGCATGCTTGAACCCTGCATGTAGCTGTGTCATTGTTCAGCAGCCTGCCATGCTCTGCCGACCTTGGGACTTTCAATGGACTTAAATTAATAGCCCAATGGTAACGGGACTGTGCCTTTTTACTCGTCAACCTTGGGTTTGTCAGTCTCAGCAGCCAGCAGCTGTCTGAGTGAAGAAAAGCCTCTTCACTGCTCCTGGGCCAGGAGCAGGAGGCAAAGCTGAACCCCAAGGTTGAGGGGCTTTCACCCAACCCCTAGAGCCTGGCCCTTTGAACTCAGACTTCTAGCCTCCTGAACTGTAAGAGAATAAACTCCTTTTTGTTTAAGCCATCTCATTTGTGGTATATTCCTGTCAGAGTAGCACTAGGTAACCAGAACAATATCCTTTACTTTTCACAGTGTACTGAGAATTAAAACTGTACCACTTCATGTAAATCATAGAAAACTTGCAACCAATTTATGCATTTATTACCTCTCCCTCATCCTTTATGCTATAGTTGTCATACGTATTTCTCTTATAAACCTCACAACACAATGCCACATTTTTCTTCAGCATAGTAGTTTTGTTTTTTTTTCACTTTTTTATAATTTTTTCCTTCTGATTTGGGTGAAAGTTTACAGAGCAAATTCATTTTCCATACAATGGTTCATATACATTTTGTTTCATGACGTTAACTTCAAATCCCAACAATATTACAGTGCTCTTCCCACTTCCTCCCTGAAGTAACCTCTTCCCTATGTTCTTTACTATGCCTTCCTGCCCCCAAGCTATCTCCCTGTGCAAATACTGCCCTTCTGTTCTCCCATGATTGATCCTTCTAAGGAGTGTATCTGTTGTTGTTGTTGTTATGCACCATGGAGTCAAACCCGACTCATAGCTACCCCTCCTTGGGTTTCTGAGGCAGTATCACTACAGAAGTAGGATTGCCCAACCTTCCTTCCAAGGAGTGGTTGGTGGGTTTGAACTGCCAGCCTTCTGGCTAGCAGTCAAGTGCCTTAGGCACTATGCTACCAGAGCTACTACCTGATGTAAATGTTCGCCCTGTATGCCTGACTATTGTTTGTCTGGAAACCGCTGTAGTGAGTTCAATTCCAGACCTGAAGGGGTCACTAGGGGCCATAGTCTGGGGGTCTCATCAAGCTCTATCAGACTAGTAAACCTGGTCTTTTTTATGATTTTGAGTTTTGTTCTACATTGTTCTCCCATTTTATTCAGGGTCTCCTGTACTGATCTCGGTTTCCAAGTGGTTGACAGTGGTAGCCAGGCACCATCTTGTTCTTCTGACCTCATTGCAGAGGTTCACATTGTCCACCAGTCCTATGGATGGTTTTCATGCATCTTTGGTTTTCTTCATTCTTCTTTGCTCTGTATGAGGAGAGACCCATTCAAACAATCATAGTAGTTTAAATTAATTGAGCAAAAGAAAATAGTATTTTATATTTACACACATTTTTCTTCTTTTTTTAAAAATATATTTTATGTAAATATAATTTGTATACAGTGAAATACACAAAACTAAAGTGACATGGAGGAGCTCTGGTAGCATAGTGCTAAGGCACTTGACTGCTAACCAGAAGGCTGGTGGTTCAAACCCACCAGCCACTCCTGGGAAGGAAGGTTGGGCAATCCTACTTCCGTCGTGATACTGCCTCAGAAACCCAAGGAGGGGTCACTATGAGTCGGGGCTGACTCGACAGCAAATAACAACAACGACAAAGTGACATGGGTCAATGATTTTTTTTTTTTTGCAGTGTTCCCTCCCTCCCCTCCCACCCCTGGTAACCAACAAAGAAAATTTCCTTCTATATATAAACATTCCCTTGACTTTTTACAATAGTGAATTGATACTATGTTTGTCCTTCTGTGGTTAACTTATTTCACTCAGGATAATGTCCTCCAAGTTCATCCATGTTATGCAGTGTTTTGCAGAGTCTACGTTATTCTTTAGTGTTGTATAGTATTCCATTGTGTGCAGGTACCATAGTTTGGTCATCCATTCTTCTGTTGATAGGAACATAGGTTGTTTCCATCCTTTTGCTATTGTAAATAGCGCTAGGATGAACATGGCTGTGCATATATCTGTTTTTGTCCTGGCTCTCGCTTCTTTAGGATATACTTAGTAATAGATCAAATGGTATTTCTTATTCCAGCTTTTTAAGGAATTGCTATACTGCTTTCCACAGTGGTTGTATCATTTGACAGTCCCACCAGCAGTGTATGAGAGTCCCAATCTCTCCACACCCTCACCAGCATTTGTTATTTTGTGTCTTGTTGAATTTTGCCATTAGTGCTGGGGTGAGATGGTTTCTCATTGTTGTTTTGATTTGCATCTCTGTGATAGCTAGTGATTGTGAACATTTCTTCATGTATTTGCTGAATGTCCTCTTTGGTAAAGTGTCTATTCATGCCTTCTGCCCATTTTCAAATTGAGTTATTAATCTTTTTATTATTGAGGTGTTGGAGTTTTCTATAAATTTTAGAGATAAGTCCCTTGTCAGATGTGTCATTGCCAGATATTTATTCCCAATCTGTAGGTTCTTTTTTTACTCTTTTGAAGAAGTCTTTTGAAGCACATAAAATTTTAATTTTTAGAAAGTCTCGTTCATCTCATTTATCTTCAGCTGTTTGTGCCTTTTGGGTTATGCTTTACAGTCTATTTATGCCATAAATTAGGGACCCTGAATTTGCCATTTTTTTCCTTGATGAACTTTAAAGTTTTAGATTTCACATTTAAGTCTTTGATCCATCTGGAGTCAATTTTTGTGTTTGGTGTGAAGTATGGATCTTGTTTCATTTTTCTGCAAATTGATATCCAGTTTTGCCAACATCATTTGTTAAAGAGACTATCTTTTCCCTATTTAATGGATTTCAGCCCTTTATAAAAAATCAGCTGACCATAGGTTGATGGATCTATTTCTGGGTTCTCAATTCTGTTCCACTGGCCTATGTGTCTGTCTTTGCTGAATGTACCAGGCTGTTTTGACTACTGTGGCTGTACAGTAGGTTTTGAGATCTGGGAGTGTGAGACCTTCTACTTTGTTCTTCTTCAACAGTGCTTTGCTTATTCGAGGTCGCCTTCCTTTCCATATAAAATTAGTGATTGGTTTTTCTGTATCCCTAAAGAATGCTGATAGGGTCTGGATTGGGATTGCATTGAATATGTAGATTGCTTTAGGTAGTGTTGACATTTTTACAGTGTTCAACCTTCCTATCCATAAACATGGTATGTTCTTCCATTTGTGTTGCTCTCTTGTGGTTTCTTGGAGTAGTGATTTGTAGTTTTCTTTGTACAGGTCTTTTGTGTCCCTAGTGAGATTTATTCCCAAGTATTTTATTTTTTTTTGGTAGCTATTGTAAATGTACACCTATTTCTCTTCTGAGATTTTTATAATTTCCTGAATAACAGAGTCACCATCTGGTTTTATTTCCTGTTAGGGATCGAATTGTGCCCCCCAAAAAACTATGGGTTTTAAATCCTAGCCAAGATTGGGCAATTTACTTCCATAGAGATACCACCTCGGAAACCCAAGGAGGGGTCACTATGAGTCTAATCAACTCGATGGCAGTGAGTTTTTGTTGTTGTTGTTGTTATATGTGGTTAGAATGCCATTTGGAAGTGGGTTGTCTTTGCTATATTAATGAGGCAGGATTAGTGGAGGATGTGTCTTAAGTAGGGAATTCTAGTGATGCACTGGTTAAGCACTCTGCTGCTAACCAAAAGGGTGGCAGTTCAAACCTACCACCCATTCTGTAGGAGAAAAATGTGGTGGTCTGCTTCCATAAAGATTACAGCCTTGGAAACCCTATGGGTCAGTTCTACTCTGTCTTATTGGGTCACCATGAGTCAGAATCAACTTGTGGTTTTTTGTTTTTTTTTTTTTAATTATTTTGGTGTCTGTGGTAGTTAAGGTTGTGTGTCAACTTGGCTAGGCCTGGTTTTGAGTGTCTGGGAAGCTGGATGTAGTTATTCCCCATGATGAGACTGGTAACCAACTCCATGGTGGAATCTACTATGAGCAGCTGAATAGCTGCCTTTGTGATGTGGTCTGTTTCCAGGATATAAGAAGAAGCTTTGAGGCAGGTCTGTCACTTTTGGCACATCTGGATTTGGCTGAGTCTTCATCTCAATGGTCTGCCATGTTGTCTGCCAATCTTGGGAGTGTTAATGGACTTGAATTAGTGACCTGCTGTGTTGCCTGGTAATTTTGGAACTTGTTGACCTTGGGTTTGTCAGCCTCAGCAGCCAGCTGCTATGTAAGAGAAGCCTTCAGCTTCAGTGGGCTAGGAGCAACAGGCAGACCTGAAGCCCAAGATCACAGGGCCTTCGCCCCGCTCTAGAGCTGGCACATTGAACTCACATTTCTAGCCTCCTAAAATGTAAGAGATTAAGTCACTATTTGTTAAAGCCACCTATTTGTGGTATTTCTGTTAAAGGTGTACTAGAGAACCAAAACAGTGTCTTAAGTCAATCTTCTCTGAAATATAAAAGAGCAAAAGAAAATCAACAAGCAAGAAAAAGAAGCAGAGATAGGGAAAGAGAGATACCAAGCCACCTGATGATGGTCCAGGAACAGAGAAGCTCAGAAGAAATGAGGACATCCTTCCAGAGCTGACACAAGAGAAAGCCTTCCATTAGAGTTGGAACTCTAAATTCAGACTTCTAAACTGAGAAAATAAATTTCTTTTTGTTAAAGCCACCCTCTTGTGGTATTTCTGCTATAGTAGTACTAGATAATTAAGACATTTCTTTTTATTCTGAAGAACTTCCTTTAGCATTTCATGCAGAGCAGGTCTGCTAATGACAAATTAGTTCTGCTGAAAGTGTCTTTTTTCACCTTCATTCATCAAGGATATTATTGCTGGATATAAAATTCTGGTTGGCAGGTTTTTTTTTTTCTTCCATTTTTTAAAAAATTTTTATTGTGATCTGGGTGAAAGTTTACAGAGCAAATTCACTTTCCATATAGCAGCTCACCTACACTTTGTCTCATGACACTGACTACAATTTACCACAATGCAATAGCTCCCCTCCCACTTCCTCCCCAAAGTTACCTCTTCCCTGTGTCTTTACCTCCATGCACTCCTGCTCCCTGAGCTGTCTCCCTGTGCGTACAGAGCCCTTCTAGTCTCCCATGATTGTTATCTCCAAAGAGTGCATCTACCTAGTGTAAATGTTCACCTCATATGCCTGTCTTTTGTTTGGCTAGAAGCCACAGGAGTGGGTTCAATTCCAGACCTGAAGGGCAGGTGGGGGCCATAGTCTCAGAGGTTCCACCAGGCTCTATCAGACCAGCACACCTGGTCCCTTTTTATTTTTTAATGATTTTGAGTTTTGTTCTAATTGTTCTCCCACTCTATCCAGGATCTCCTACATAAATCCCCCTCTGAGTGATTGACAGTGGTAGCTAGGCATCATCTAGTCCTTCTGGTCTCACAGTCATATAGGCTTAAGATTGCATGGAGTATTAATCCCTTGGACTAATTGTTTTCATGAGTCTTTGGTTTTCTTCCTTCTTCTTTGCTCTGGATGAGGAGAGACTCATCATTTCATCTAGATGGCTTCTTGCAAGCTTTTAAGGTCACAGTCACTACTCATCAAAGTAGGATGTGGAACGATGTTTTTGCATAGTATGTTATGCCAATTAAGCTTGTTTTCCCCTGGCAGATTTTTTTCTTTCAACATTTAAAAAAGTTGATCCACCATGTTCTGGCCTCCATGGTTTCTGATAAAAAGTCGGTGGTGTTTAAAATCATTGTTCCTGTTCTGCAATTACAAAAAAGCATAGGGGTGGCATCCTCTGACCTCCTCTGACTCCATGAGGGGGATAGAAGATTACAATCAGCAGCCCAAGGCTGATTCCTATGTGTGAAAATCAGACACACTGCCACCCTCCAACCTTTTCCCATTCTAACACCAAACAGTCCTTCCACTGGCACTCATCACTTCTCTGTTAGGCTCAATAATTCATTGCAATGACCACGCACAACTCACAGACAATATTCATGGTTTGGGGATTTATCAGGTAAGCAACACATTATAATTCAGGTTTAGGAACACTCAGGATACAATTTTTCAATCAGGACAGCCTGAGTCCTGTTCGCCCAAGTGTTACAAAGCCCCTTTAGCTCTACTGATAGGTATACTTAGGTGCACCCCACTCTGCCAGGAAGGCTCCTATCCAAAGGCACTTAGCTTTCTCACTCTGTGGACTGGCAAACCCGCTGTTCTCTCATGTTGGTCTCTTGGTTCTGCCACCGCTGTGTCTCCGCCATCTTTCTGCTATCATCTCAGTGCAGGGATCTTGGGACCAAGGACACCCTCCATTCCTGGCCTTTTCCTTCCTGATGGTAGTGAGATCCCCTCTTCTCCCTCTGGGAGGACTCATTATAAGCTTAGTGGAATAACAAAACTGACTATTCCCCACACTAGAGTTCCATACACCTATTTCCATGATCCCAGCCCCACAAGGGTGCCGTGTACCTTATTTACATTACTAACAAGCTATCCAATCCCTCTGGTAGGCCACAAACACCTTATATTTGCATAGTGCCACCCAGTCATCTGGTGAGAGTCACAAAGACTATGGCTAGAAGAGCCCTACCAAGTAATTCACTGCATCAAAGAATGTGTCATTTTTCTCTGCCTGCTTCCAAAATTTTTTCTTGATGTTTTAATTTCATTTGTTTGTTTGTTTGTTTTTATTGTGATTTGGGTGAAAGTTTACAGAGTAAATTCACTTTCCATAGAGCAGTTCACATACACTTTGTCTCATGACCTTAACTCTAATTTACCCCAATGCAACATCTCCCCTCCCACTTCCTCCTGATAGTTACCTCTTCCCTGTGTCCATCCCTCCATGTACTCCTGCCCCCTGAACTGTCTCCCTGTGCATAAGCAGCCCTTCTTTCTCCCATGATTGTTCTCTCCAAGGAGTGTATCTATCTCAGGTAAATGTTCAACTCTTATGCCTGTCTTTTTTTTGGCTGGAAGCCACAGGTGTGGGTTCACTTCCAGACCTGAAAGGCAGCTAGGAACCATAGTCTCAGTAGTTCCACCAGGCTCTAACAGACCAGCTACCTGGTCCCCCATTTTTTTTTTCCCAAATGATTTTGAGTTTTGTTCTCCCTCTCTATCCATAATCTCCTCCATAGATCCCCCTCCGAGTGGTTCGACAGTGGTAGCCGGGCACCATCTAGTTCTTCTGGTCTCATAGTCATATAGGCTGAGGATTGCATGGTGTACCAGTCACAGGACTAATTGTTTCCATGAGTCTTTGGTTTTCTTCATTATTCTTTGCTCTGGATGAGGAGAGACCCATCATTGCATCTAGATGGCTGCTTGCAAGCTTTTAAGATCCCAGTCGCTACTCACCAAAGCAGGAGGTGGAACAATATTTTGTTCAGTATGTTATGCCAATTGAGCTTGATGTCCCCAGCGACTATGGTCCTGAGCCCACAGGTTCAACTACTTGATCCCTCTGGGTAGCTGACTGTGACCAAGAAGTGACTACAACCTTGTCAAAATTTTTTCTTTATTTTTGATTTTTGGTCATTTGACCATGATATAACTAAACTCAGAAACCAAACTCACTGCTGTTGTGTTGATTCCGACTCATAGCAATACTCATTTGGGTTGCCAAGGCTGTAAATCTTTACAGAAGTAGATTGCCCTATCTTCCTTCCACAGAGCAGCTGGTGGGTTTGAACTGCTGATTTGGTTAAGCAGCCAAATGCCTTATCCACTAGATTGTTTTTATTTATTTATTAATTTTATGATTTTTTAATATTAATCCTGGGTGTTTGTTGAGATTTTGGTGCATGGAAATTTGTCTTTTACCCAATTTGGGAACTTATCAGCCATTATTTATTTATTTAAATAAGTTTCTGCCTCATTCATTCTCTCTCTCTCTCTCTCCCCCCTCACTTTCTGGAACTCCAATTATATATGCGTTAGACCTTTCGTATTGTCAAAAAATCCCACATCTATGAATTTTTTAAAAATCTGTCCTCAGTTTTGATCATTTCTGTTGATCTACTTCCAGTCCTTTGACTCTTTCTTATTTTATCTCCCTTATGCTATTATACACACCCAGTGGTTTTTCATTTCAGATATTTTGTCAGTTCTTAAATTTCATTTGATGGATGTCTACAGTTTCTATTTCTCTGCTAAGATCTTCTACAGTTTCATTCATTGTGCACACATTCCTTTGCATACTTGTGCATGATTATAATAGCTTATTTAAAATTGTTGCCTGCTAATTTAAATATCTAAGTCTGCCATGGAGTTGATCTCTATTGATTGTCTTTTCTTTTTAAAGAAAAATACATCATGTTTTCCTTTGTTGTTGTATATTGAATGATTTAGCATAGATCATGGTCATTATGAATGATACATTATAGAAAGTCTGGATTCTACTATGTTCTTCTGGTAAGTTTTGACTTTCTGTTAATCAGGATTTTAAAATGGCTGAACTGCAAAATTCTATCTCCACTATAGCAGCTAAAATTTCAGTTCTGTTCTTTTAACTGTAACTTAGAATCTGCCCCATGCATGTGTGGGTTAGGAGTCACCCAGAAATTGGGCCAGTTTATCCATAGAACATAGAGTTTCCCCTCTCTGCCCTACATGTCACAGACAGGATCCTGTCCTCAGCCGAAAAGTTATAAAACAGGAAACTCATCCTGCAATAGTCCTTTCTTTCAGTTGCTGAATTTCCTCTAGTTTCTGTCTGATTTTATTCTCTCTTCAGTGCCTTTAGCTAATAGTTTTTATATTTTATCCAGAATTTTTAATTATCTACAAGAGATTTGGTCCAAAACGAGCTACTTGGCCATACCTGCAGGCTTCAGGTAACTTGTGAGTCAACAAGTTTATCTTCAACAAGATAATTCATAGGTCTTAGCTGGAAAATTAAATGTTTCATTCCAAGCACAACCTCAGATTGATTGATAATGTTGTAAAGGATGCTGGAGGCCAGCAGGAAAGAGTGACATAATCAATAAGCTTCAGAAACAGGAGAAGATGTGTAGGCCAGATATCTACAATTTCTGAACATTTACAAAACAATGTACAGTACTTAGCAGTTTAGAGCTACTAGAATAGAATATCTCCTTGTAGTCAAAGTACATTAAGTCCCCAGGTTGTGAATGTCCATCTTGTACCTGCCCTTTGATGTTATATAAATTTTCCCTCACTTTGAAACGATTGAACCAACCCCTACTCACAATAAATTCTTCATCATAATTACCTTCACTTGTTGCATGTGCAGCTTTTAAATCATTTAAAAGGCTTCAAGCCTTTTCTTGCCCTAATGTAAAACACAAACAAACAAACAAACAAAAAACTCACAGCCATTGAGTTGAATTCAACTCATAGCAACCCCCTTTGAGTTTCTGAGGCTGTATATCTTTCTGGCAGTAGATTGCCTAGACTTCCTTCCCCGGAGTGGCTGGTGGGTTTGAACTGTCAACCTTCAGTTTAGCAGTCAAATGCCTTACGCCACACCACCAGAGCTCCTTTGCACTGATGTAAGGCTAAATAAAAATTGTATGTACCTTTTCTTACTTACCTACAAATTTGACTTAAAGACACACTTAAGAATGGATCTTGTTCATAACTCGGGGACTGCCTGTACTTCTTTTATTTTACTGCCTGTACTTTTATTTGCTTCTTTAAATGGCCAATCTTTCCAAGTAGGTATAAATTTCATGAAAGTAGGATTGTGGTTGTGAAACTTACTCTGATATGTCCAGTGTTTATCTTGTGGAAAGTAATAGGCAATCGATATATATATATATTTGTTGTTATGTACCATCAAGTCAGACCTGACCCGACTCATAGCGACCCCTCCTTGGGTTTCTGAGGCAGTATCACTACGGAAGTAGATTGCCCTATATATATATAGTTATTTAACAATCAATTCAACATTTTATTTATACATTCTTCTGAGACTACATGGAATATTTACAAAGGTTGCCCACATACTATTGCAAAAAGAAGTATGAACACATTTTTAAGAACAGATATTGCTGAAATATTTTACTATTTGCAATGAAACTAAAATCATATTTTAAAATCACACATACATTATAAACTGTAAAGATGATATCTTGAATAACTTTTGTTTTGTTCTTCTAGGAGTCCATGGTACATTCAATATTGTTGAATCTTGAATATTCTTGTATCTTGAATAACTTTTGAATTTAAGAGAAAAATCACTGAGAATTACATAATATTAATAACTAATTGACTACAAAAGTAGTAAAAAAACACTATTACCTCTGAAGTAGCATATACCATATGTTGTTGTTGTTGTTATTTGCCATCGAGTCGACCCCGACTCATAGCGACCCCTCCTTGGGTTTCCGAGGCAGTATCACTACGGAAGTAGGATTGCCCAACCTTCCTTCCGAGGAGTGGTTGGTGGGTTTGAACCGCCAGCCTTCTGGTTAGTAGTCAAGTGCCTTAGCCACTATGCTACCAGAGCTCCCATATACCATATAGTCAAGATTATAATTAGTATCAAAACAAAACAACAGAGGTTGAAAATAAGTGAAGTAAGTATTCAATCCAAGAAGCAAGAACAGAATTAACTTTAAATAAGCAAATAATGAGGAAAAGAATATAAATTACTGAAATGAAAAGCAAAAATCAATAGAGAGGATCAACAGTACCAAAAGCTGGTGCTCTGATAAAAAATCTGAAACAAAGAACTTGCCTGGCTGATCAGGAAAAATAGAAAAGGCAAAAATATAAAATATTAGAGAAAAAAATTGGAAATAATTACTTATACAACTGAGATTTTAAAAATAAGAAGAGAATACTATAAACAACTTCATGCCAATAAATTTGAAAATTCTAGTGTGACAGAGACTGCCAGTTGTTCAAATCCATTCTTATCTTCTTCTGTAATAATGAGACCTCTGATTTTTGATATATGGCTACCTGGAATAAAGAAGGAGCTCTGGTGGTGTAGTGCCTAAGCCACTTGACTGCTAATCAGAAGGCTAGAGGTTCAAACCCACCAGCCACTCCTTGGAAGGAAGGTTGGGCAATCTACTTCCATAGTGATACTGCCTTGGAAACCCAAGGAGGGGTCACTATGTGTTGGATCCTGTTGGAGACCAAGAAAAAGACGCCCAAAAGAACATGATTGCAAGGCACATGTTCTAATTACAGTTAAGAGATGTATGGTTGAATGATTGCTTTGAGAGATGGCAAGGCCTCTGCTGCAGCTGAATGAATGAATGCTTGACTTCAGAGCTTTGTGCTCCTGGGGCTGAATGTTGCCCCAACAGAATGATTGCTAACCTGTCTCCCTGGAATAACATTTTGTCCAAAGAATAGTATACCTTAGAAAACATTCTTTAGAATCATGTACCTTAACAATCATATTATGTTTTAGAATAAGGTATCTTAGTGATTATTTGCTAAACCTACAAGAGATGTTAACTTAATTAATTATCCAATACTTTGGACATGGGAAAATGCCTTTGGGTATGAGAAAGAGTAAAACTTTAACTTTTAATTAATAACTGATTGTTATAAGGAAATATTTGATTTTACTGTAAAACATTTGATTGAATACTTGATTGTTTTAAAGAAATATCAAGAATAATGATGTAATCCTATGCTTATGTATAAATAAAGCAGAGCGGATGCATCAGGGGTTGCTCTCACAGAATATGCAGGGCACCCGCCTGGCCTCCATTCCTTAAAAAGAAAACTATTAATCCTTTCGTGTGGCTTCATTTCGTGACCTGTGAGGTTTTGCTGGATGTGGCAGGATCCAACTCCACGGCAGTGAGTTTGGTTAGTTTTTGGGATAAAGAAGTTTACTAGCATCTCATACAGGGAGTGACTATAACTATGTTCTGATCAATAAAATAGAGTACACATTGTGTGGTAACTCACACTTTGGAAACTCTTTGGAAAATCAGCTGGTTCTTGCCCTTTGCTCTCTCCATTCTTTCCTTCAATCTGCTGGGTAGAATATAGATATGATGTCTGGGTCTGAAGCAACCATATTGAGTCATGAGGTGGGAGTCATGTGCAGAGGATACCAGAACAGCAAAATAGCATACATAACTTGTTGAGCCAATGATATTTTGGGTTTTCTGTTACTTGCAGCCAACAGGAACACTGGAAAATGCAGTATTTCTTTCTTTCTTTCTTTTTAAATACATTTTTATTGAAATATAATTTATGTACAGTGAAATACACAAAATTAAAGTGACATGGGTCAATTTTTTTTTTTTTTTTTTTGCAGTGTTCCCTCCCCTCCCCTCCCACCCCTGGCAACCAACAAAGAAAGTTTCCTCCATATATAAACCTTTTCTTGACTCTCCACAACAATGAAATAATATTATATTTGTCCTTCTGTGATTGACTTATTTCTCTCAGCATAATGTCCTCCAAGTTCATCCGTATTATGTGGTGTTTTGCAGACTCTACATTATTCTTTAGTGCTGCATAGCATTCCATTATGTGTATGTACCATAGTTTGGTCATCTACTCTTCCACTGATGGGCATGTAGGTTGTGTCCATCTTTTTCCTGTTGTAAATAGTGCTGTGATGAACATGAGTGTGCATGGATCTCTTCCTATCCTGGCTCTCACCTCTCTAGGATATATACTTAGTAATGGAATTGATGAGTCAAATGGTATCTCCAATTCCAACATTCTAAAGAATTGCCATATTGCTTTCCACAGTGGTTGTCACTTCACAGTCACACAAGCAGTGTATGAGAGTCCCAATATCTCCACATCCCCACCTGCATTTGTTATTTTCTGTCTCATTGAACATTGCCATCAGTGCTGGAGTGAGATGGTATATCTCATTGTTGTTTTGATTTACATCTCTCTGATGGCCAATGATTGTGAGCATCTTTTCATGTATTAGCTGACCACCTGAATATACTCCGTGGTGAAGTGTCTATTCATGTTTTCTGCCCATTTTTCAGTTGGATTGTTAATTCCTTTGGTGTTGAGGCATTGGAGTTTTCCATCAATCTTAGAGATAAGTTCCTTGCCAGATATGTAATTATCAGCAAATATGAATTTGTTGCTGTCGTTTTTGTCATGTGCTTTTTCGTTGTGTCGATTTCTCTGTTCTACATAATTTTCTATGGTGAGGTCATTTTATTTATGAATCATATTATCACTTTCTTCATTGCTATTGTTTTAGTATTTGCTGAATATTTATGCTGATTCTTTTTATTTTGATGTGAAGGTTTATCATTTTTCTTTGAGGTTACCCTGTGATTTATAGTTTTCTTCCCAAGTGTAGAACTACTATCTTGTAGTTGTCTTGACTTCCCTACCATCTAGAAGTTCTGTAATGACATAGATTTTTTTCCCTCTTTTTGGTTTGTAGTTGTCCTCCTTTGTTGGTTGGTGTCTCTGGTTCCCCGTTTATAATCTTGTTGGCTTCTTTACTTTGGATACTTCCATAGCTGGATTGGTTTCTGAGTTAAATCATCATGTGTTTTAATGGTCAGTTGTCGTTGGCTATTGTTGCTTCTCTGTCCAAAGGGCTCCCTTTAGCATCTCTTACAAGGTTGGTCTGGTTGTAACAAATTCCCTTAGTTTCTGCTTATCTGAAAATGTCCTAATTTTACCATCATATTTGAGGGACAATTTTGCTGGGTACATAATTCTTGGTTGGAAATTTTTCTCTTTCAGTGTTTTATATATACCATCCCACTGTCTCCTCACCTGCATGGTTTCTGTCAAGAAATCCAAGCTTAGTCTTATTGGTTGTCCCTTGTAGGTAACTTTTCATTTTTCCCATGCTGCTTTCATGATTCTTTCTTTGTCTTTGGTTTTGGTGAGTTTGATGGTGATATGTCTTGATGTTTTTCTTTTGGGGTCTATCCTGTTTGGGGTTCATTGGACTTCCTGAATGGATATATTCTCATCTTTCATCATATCAGGGAACTTCTCCTCCAAAAAATCTTGGACAATTTTCTCAGTGGTTGTATTTTTCTCTTCTTGTTCTGGAATTCCAATGACACATAGGTTATTCCTTTTGATGGTATCCCACATGAACATTAGGCTTTCTTCATTTTGTTTTGATCTTTTTACTGATTGATCCCTTTCCAAAGAAGTATTCAGGTATTTGTCTTTAGTCTCATTAAATCTGTCTTCCATTGCATCAGTTCTGCTTCTTTGCCCTTTCAATGTGTTATCTATTTCTGACAATTTAGTATTAATCTTCTGGTCTCTATCTGTAGATGTAGAATCATTTCTAATTTTTTATTTATTTTGTCATTTTGTTCTTGTATTTTCTTCCAAAATTCTTGTAAGGTTTTTTCTGTGTTTTCTTTGGTCTGTCTCTCAATCCTTTGAAGATATCTAAATATAATTCTTTTGAATTATTACTGCCTTATCAGGGAGTTCCAATGCTACATCTTCCTCAAGGATGTGTTTTCGGTCTGCATCCTGGTCCCTTGTTTCTCCTGCTTTATCTTGCTTCTTTGTGTGGACTGTGATGCTGTGCTGTCTCCAAGGTATTGTGATGTCTTTGTGTTTATATTTAATTGGTGATTATATGTTGGAGTGACTTGCCCACAATTTTCGTTTTCTTTGTTTTGTTTGTATGTTATTTATACAGGCAGGGTACTGTGCTGTGCTCCTCTATTCACTAGTTGACAGCACTTACACACTCACCACCTGTCTGCTTTCCTTTGTCAGCCTCTTGTATGTCCTTGCCGACCCTGGCAAAGAGAACCTGTTCTTAGGTGCCTAGAATCCGAATGAGAATGCTATCACTTTAAAATCCAAAATGGTTGCCACTTGTAAACATTCAAAATGGCTGCACCCTCTGGACAGCAGAAAGTCCACAGCTCAGGTTGTCTCCCTCCTTGCTGTTTCCCTTCCTAGTCATAGGCCACCAGAGCAGTTGTCCCTGCAGCCCTTGGTGACCAAGACTGATCTTTAGGTCAATTCTCAGGTCCCAACACCACTTGGAAATATTCAGGCTATTGGTCCTGTCAGAGTAGCTGATAGTCTGCAGCTCCAAACGTCTCTTTACTCACTGTTTTCTTCAGGTTTTCCACTAGTGGGTGCCTAATCCACTTCTGTTTAGTTCCTCTCAAAGCTCAGGGTTCCAGGATTATCTTCTGTATCTCTGTCAATTGGTTTTTCTTTTCTTTGTTGAAGAGGGTCTATGTGGCTTATCTGCCTATTCCTCCATCTTACTGGAAATCAATCAATAAATATTTGGTGAGTGAATTAGGGTAGTGTCTGATCAGAACCCATCTCAACTTTATACATGTCACCATCAGGGATCTATTCCAGAACAAATAGATCACTTAAGAATAACTCACCAGCTTAGTTTTTATTTCAGTTTTCCCTTTTTGGATTATATAACAAATAATAGAAACAAATAGAGAATACAGATTAACAAAAATAAATCAAATCATGTCATTCATTTTTGTCCCAGATACCATTTTTTACCATTATGTCCCAAAGTTTTTGGTTATTCTTCAAATTTTGGTTCTCGATCTTGGGTGCATATTAAAATCCCTGAGGAGCTTTGAAAAATTGTGATGCTTATGCCACATTCCAGACCAATTAAATCACATTTTCAGGGGTTGAGTGCCAGGCACTCATATTTTTAAAAGTTCCCAAAATAATGCCAATATGCATTGAAGAGAACTTAAGAAATACCAGTCAGAACTATCAGAAGTTTTTCAGATGTTATTTTCTATTTACTATATGACACAGTCCTTGGCCTCAAGGAGAGTTCAGAGAATGCAAAACTTGAAGCAATTAAATGTGAAATAATTAGAAAGCAAAAGGACAGCAAACGAGCATCATCAATTGCTAAACTGCATAGAAGATGGGAGTTAGGTGTGTTAAGATGCACTTGAGTGCAGCTAGATGTGGACTCACCTATGCTTCTTGCTCTTTGGCAGAGTCCAATAAGCTGTGCCAAGGGAATTTCCTTTTATATTCAAGGGAAGGAGCTCTGGTGGCACAGTGATTAAGGCATTTAGTGGTAGTTCAAACCGACCAACCACTCAGTGGGAGAAAGTTGAGATAGTCTGTGTCAGTAAAGATTTATAGCCTTGGAAATCCTATGGAGCAGTTCTACTCTGTCCTATAGGGTTGCTGTGATTCAGAATCAACTCAATGGCAGTGTGTTTATATTCAAGGGAAGGAGCCTTGGTGGCATAATCTTTAAGACTTGGCTGCTAACAGAAAGGTCAGTGGTTGGAAACCACAAGTTGCTCCTTGGGAGAAAGATATGCCAGTCTGCTTCTGTGAAGATTTACAGCCTTGAAAACTCTATGGGGCTGTTCCACTCTGCCACATGGGGTTGCCATGAGTCACTTGACAGTGCACAACAACAATATAGAAGTTTTCAGTAGCATGCTGGAGAAAGGGGTACAGTGACTCATTAGAATCACAGGTGATGCTTAGTCTATTTCTCTCTTCTTTAAAAATATCTGCTTTTTAAAATCCTGAGTCCCCTGGCTCCTGGCCTATGCCCTCTGCATGTGGGAATGATGTTTTAGTTCTTTATCTGACTTCAAATTTTGAGAAGACAATCCTTAACCAGTGAAGCTTCTGCAGAAACATGCCATTGCTGGCTAGGGGTTTTGCTTGTCTGTTGGGGAACCCAGATGAGTAATGCATAGTCTTCTATCATCACCCCATCTCTCCAGCTTGCCTCTGAAGAACTGATCAGCAACAGAGAATAAAGTGTGGTTCTTAAAACGGGCTATTAAAAAAAAAATCTCTGAGGAAGGTTGTAATATACCTATTCTTAGGCCCCTTCCTCGAAACAATTCACTCAGAACCAAGAACTGGTATTTGTTTTTCAGAACTCCCAAGGTAATTGTAATATGACCCAGGATAACATGGTCCATCCTCATGGATGGGAAATGGATGGGAAATTTTCCTTCCTTCTATTCCTGGAGTAGCATGGAAGAATGTGCCAAGCGTTATGTTAAACAGGCTAAGGTTTGAAATCCTTCTTTACCATTTACTAGCTGTGTGACATTGGCTAGGTTCCTGAATATCTCTGACACTCCATTTAGTTAACTGTAAAATAGGTAAAATAATATTAGCTACCGTTTAGGATTACTTTGCAGATCTAAGTGGACACTATATATAAAATAAATAACACATGTTGTTGTCGTTAGGTGCTGTTGAGTCCATCCTGACTCATATGGCCCCATGTACAACAGAATGAAGCACTGCCTGGTCCGGCACCATCCTCATGATCGTTCCTCTGCTTGACTTCATCACTGCAGCCACTGTGTCAATCCATTTCATTGAGGGTCTTCCCCTTTTTCACTGACCCTCTCTCAAGCATGATATTTTTTTTTTTTTTCCAAGAATTGGTCACTTCTGACAACAGTAAGTACATATGTTGTTGTTATGTGTTGTGGAATTGGACCCTACTCATAGCAACCTCTCCTTGGATTTCTGAGGCAGTACCACTATGGAAGTAGATTGCCCCATCTTCCTTCTGAGGAATGGCTGGTGGGTTTGAACTGCCATCCTTCTGATTAGCAGTCAAGTGCCTTAGGCACTATGCTACCAGAGCTCCCTAAGTACAGTGTGGACCTAATTAACATCCACTCCCTCTGCATCCCCAACCTCCTCTGCCCTACCTTGGCATTGTGATAAGAGCTATGGGCAGTTCTGGCTGGTTTCTGAGCTATTTCTCCTTGATCTGACCAATACTATGGCCTCTGCCTGGATTTGCAGCCCTGGTCCCAGAATCTGGCCTTCGGATTTCAGCTTCTGAACCTGATTTAGCTCTTCTTTCCTGCTTTGCAGGTTCTGGGCCCAGTTTCCACCACCTGTTTCTACTGCTCAGCTCTAAGCCCCAAAAGGATGGTTGCTAAAAGTAGCTGGGTCTGGTGTTGTTGCCTCTCCAGCAGAGCCTTAACACTAGCAGGGGGTGTGGCTAATTTTAGACTTGTCCTGGATTAACATTTGAGAACGGGCAAGGCCAGGCAATCCAACCTGACCCCTCAGTACCTTTGGGATGAAGATTTAGAGAGAAAGGTTGGGGAGATTTTGTCACAGCATTTGTGTGTCTGTAGCATGTAAATCACCTTATATGGAAAAAGAATATATGGAACAATTTGCTTCACAATCTATTTAGATTTGAAGCTCAGGTGCTGAACTGAGTGGGAGTAACCACAATGTAAAGTGGAGTTTTTAATATGTTAATGTTTGTACTGAGCTGGGAGAGATTTTTTTTTCTGCCTACTCTGAGGAGCTAACCAGAAGGCTGGCAGTTCAAACCCACCAGCCACTCCTCGGAAGGAAGGTTGGACAATCTACTTCTGTAGTGATACCACCTTGGAAACCCAAGGAGGGGTAGCTATGAGTTGGGTTCAACTTGATGGCACATAACAACAACAACAACATAACAGACCTGGCCTACAGTAGGTATTGAATAACTGCTGCATGAGTATGGAATGACAGGTTTCTAAGGTGGAGAAGAAGAGATTCTTTGAGGCTGTCCAATAAGCATCTTGTGCTTTACAAGGAGGGTGATCAGATCAGAGAAAACTGGGTGTCAAAGGACTACCCAAGGACCCACAGCATCAGAAGGGATTTGTAGCCTCTAGGTCAATGGAAATCCCAAGAGAATTAGATCTCACATGATCAGGCCATATAGACTTAGGACACCTAACAACAAAGATGGGTTAAGAATGTCTAGGATTAAGTGTAAACAAAGCAAATAGGAATATTGAAAGTAGTATATAGGCTTTGGAGTTAGTCAAGCTAGTTTCCCTATTCCCCCACTTAAAGCTGTGTGATCTCATGCAAATGCTCAACTATTCTGAGCACACAGTTTACCCATATATTTACTCAACATTCTCCAACATATATATATATTCAACATCTAACATTCGGCACAGTATCTAAATGCTTGGATACTGTACACTGGATACACTTGAATACTATATTTAATAATACAGAGAAGTTTCTTGATTGTATGTATCTAACAATCTGGAAGGCAAGGAAGACAAGAGAAAAGGATGTGCATAACTGACAAGATAAAGGCAGGTGATGATAAATGCTGCAAAGGAAGTAAACAGGATACAATGATGGAAGGTAATTTGGGTAGGAAAAGCCATGTCAGGTAGTATACTGAGTTAGTTAGTGTACCCTCCTCCAAAAATGCATGTCTTTCCCAAAACTGCAGAATGGGAAATAGATTTTTTGCTGATGTAATTAGTTAACATGAGTTCATACTGGAGTAGGGTAGAGCCTTACTGCAATATGACAGGTGTCCTTATTAGAAGAGGAAAAGAGACACAGCTGCAGAAACAGAGGAAAGATGGCCATGTAAATACAGAGCCAAGGACTGGAGTTATGCCACAATAAACCAAGGAAAACCTACACTACTAGAAGAAGGAAGAGACAAGGAAAGATTCCCCTCTAGATGATTTAGAGGGAGCAAGTCCATCTCAACACCTTCACGTTGGACTTCTAGTTTGTCATACTATGGTGGCTTATGGTTGCTGTGATGCTGGAAGCTATGCCATCAGTATTTCAAATATTGTCAGGGTCATTCATAGTGGACAGGTTTCAGTGGAACTTCCAGACTAAGACAGACTAGGGAAAAGGATGTGGCAGCCCACTTCTGAAAAAATTGGACACTGAAAACATTATGAATAGCAGTGAGATATTGTCTGATATAGTGCGGGAAGATGACCCCTCAGGTTGGAGGTAAAATATGACTGGGGAAGGGCTGTCTTCTCAGAGTAGACTCTACCTTAATGATGTGGTTGGAACAAAACATTTACACCTTCATTTGGTAATATGGCATGACTCCAAAGGAACAGCTGCAAACATCCATTAATAATCGGAATATGGAATATGTGAAGTATGAATCTAGGAAAATTGGAAGTTGCCAAAAATGAAATGGAATATCTAAAGATTGATATCTTTCACATTAGGGAGCTGAAATGGACTGGTATTGGCCATTTTGAATCAGACAATCATATGGTCTACTATGACAGGAAGGACAAATTGAAAAGGAATGGCATCACATTCATTATCAAAAAGAACATTTCAAGATCTATTCTGAAGTACAATGCTGCCAGTGATAGGATAACATCCATACACCCACAAGGAAGACCAGTTAATACTACTATTATTCAAATTTACACACCAAGCAATGAGCCAAAGATGAACAAATTGCATATTTTTACCCACTTATGCAGTCTGAAATAGACAAAACATGCGATCAAGATGCATTGATAATTATTGGTGATTGGAATCCCAAAGTTGGAAACGAAGAAACATTGGGAGTTGGAAAACATGACCTTGGTTATAGAAATGACCCTGGAGATCTCATGATAGAATTTTGCAAGAGCAATGACTTATTCATTGCAAATACATTTTTTCAATAACATAAATGGTAACTGTGTATGTGGGCCTTGACAGATGGAATACACAGGAATCAAATAGACTACATCTGTGGAAAGAGGCAATGGAAAAGCTCAAAATCATCAGTCAGAACAAGGCTAGGGATCAATTGTGGAACAAACTATCAATTGCTCATATGTAAGTGCAAGTTGAAGCTGAAGACAATTAAAACAAATCCACGAAAGCCAAAGTATGACCTTAAATATATCCCACTTGAATTTAGAGACCACTCAAAGAATAGATTGGACACATTAAATACCAATAACCAAAGACCAGATGAGTTGAGGTATGACATCAAGCATATCATACATAAAGAAAGCAAGTGGTCACTAAAAAGACAAAAAAGGATAAAAGAACGTCAGAAGACACTCTGAAATTTGCTCTTGAATGGAGAGTAGCTAAAGCAAAAGGAAGAAATTATGAAATAAAAGAGCTAAACAGAAAATTTCAAAAGGCAGCTTGAGAAGACAAAGTAAAGTATTATAATGAAATATGCAAAGACCTGAAATTAGAAAATCAAAGCAAAAGAACATGCTTAGCATTGTTCTAATTGAAAACTGAAGAAAAAATTCAAGTCTCAAATTGTAATATTGAAGGATTCTATGGGAGCTCTGGTAGCGTAGTGCCTAAGGCAATTGACTGCTAACCCTAAGGCTAGTGGTTCAAACCCACCAGCCACACCTCAGAAGGAAGATTGGGCAATCTACTTCCGTAGTGATACTGCTTCGGAAACCCAAGGAGGGGTCGCCATGAGTCGGGTCTGACTCGACGACACATAACAACAACAATGGGCAAAATTTGGGATGATGCAGAAAGCATCAAAAGAAGATAGAAGGATTACAGAGTCACTGTACCAAAAATAGTTGGTCAATATTCTACCATTACAGGAGGTAGCATATGATCAAGAACAGACGGTACTGAAGGAAGAAGTCCAAACTGCACTGAAGGAATTTGCAAAAAACAAGGCTCCAGAAATTTATGGAATACCCACTGAGATGTTTTAACAAAAGTTCACAGCACTGGAGGCACTCCTTGTTTATGCCAAGAGATTTGGAAGATACCGACCTGGCCAACTGACAGGAAGCCATCCATATTTGTGCCCATTGCAACAAAGGTGATCCAACAGAATGTGGAAATTATAGAACCATATCATTAAAATTACATGCAAGGAAAATATTGCTGAAGGTAATTTAAAAATAGTTGCAGTAGTGCATTGACACAGAACTGCCAGCAATTCCAGCAGGATTCAGCAAGGGATGTGTAAAAGGGATATTGTTGCTGATATCAGATGGATCTTGGCTGAAAGCAAAGAATACCAGAAATATTTATACCTGTGTTTTATTGACTATGCAAAGGCTTTGGACTGTGTGGATCATAACAAATTATGGATAATATTAAGAATGGGAATTCCAGAACACTTCATTGTGCTCATTAGAAACCTGTACAATGACCAAGAGGCAGTCATTTGATTAGAACAAGGGGATACTATGTGGTTTAAAGTCAGGAAAAGTGTGTGTTAGGGTGGTATCCTTTCACCATACTTATTCAATCTGTATGCTGAGCAAATAATCTGAGAAGCTGGACTGTACGAAGAGGAACATGGCGTCAGGGCTGAAGGAAGACTCATTAACAACCTGTGATATGCAAATGACACAACCTTGCTTGCTGAAACTGAAGAAGACTTGAGGCACTTATTGATGAAGATCAAAGCCTTCAAAATGGATTACACTTCAACATAAAGAAAACAAAACCCTCACAACTAGACCAATAAACAACATTATGAGAAAAGATGGATATTGTCCAGGATTTCATTTTATTTGAATCCACAATCAATGCCCATGGAAGCAGTAGTCAAGAGACCAAACAACATACTGCATTGGCAAAACTGCTGCAAAAACCTCTTTAAAGTGTTTAAGAGCAAAGGTGTCACTTTGAAGACTAACCTTAGTCTGACCCAAACTATAGTACTTTCAATAGTCTCATATGTGTGTGAAAGCTGAACAATGAATAGGGAAGACTGCAGAAGAATTGATGCATTTGAATTATGGTGTTGGCAAAGAGTATTGGAAATACTACTGACTGCCAGAAGAATGAACTCATCTGTCTTGGAAGTGATACACCTGGAATGCTCTTTACTGGTGAGAATGGCCACACTTCTTTTGTACTCTGGTCATGTTGTCAGAAGGGACGAGTTCCTGGAGAAGGATATCATGCTTGGTAAAGTAGAGAGTCAGCAGTGAAAAAGGGGAAGACCTTCCACAATATGGATTGATACAATGGCTGTGACAATGACCTGAAGCATGGCAAGTATTGTGAGGATAGCACAGGACCAGGCAGTGTTTTATTCTGTTAGAAATTCTGTTAGAAATAGGTCGTTATGATTCAAATCGACTTGATGGCATCAAACAGCAGTCCCCAGAACTCTGAGAGAATGAATTTCTGATATTTTAAGCCACACAGTGTGTGGTACTTTGGTACAGCAGCCTTAGGAAACTAGTGGTGGTGGTGGAGTATGCCTTCAAGTAGATTTTCGACTAGTAGTGACCCCATGTGACAGAATAGAACAGCTTTCTAGGGTTTTCCAGGCTATAATCTTTATGGGAGCAGATTAACAAGTCTTTTTTCCAATGAAGCCACTGAGTGGGTTCAAACTGCCACCCTTTCCGTTATCAGCCAAGCACTTACCCATTGTGCCAACAGGGCTTCTGAGGAAACTAATACAGGTTGGCAAAGCATCTATGAGGAGCTGTCATTGAAACTGAGCCCTGAATGATAAGGAGTCAGCTCTGTTGAAGAACACGCCAGAAAGGAGAACAGCAAGTACAAAGTTCCAAAAGAAAAGTGTTCAACAAATTCCTCATTCTTCTGCCTCCTTCTCAACATAAAAGTAGTGTCTCGTCTTGAATCCCATATAATGGTCTCATTCCCACCATACACAGCTTATCAAATCTAATTTTTGAGAAAATGTTAATAGAATTATCACATATCTTATATCTATGTATCTATATGCTCAGTTAAGCATTTGGCTGCTAACCAAAAGGTCAGCAGTTCAAACCCACGCAGCAGCTCTGCAGGAAAAAGAGACCTGATGATCTGCTCCTTTGAAGATCACAGCCTAGGAAACCCTCTGGGGCAGTTCTACTCTGTTACATGGGGTCACTATGAGTCAGACTTGTATTGGTGGCTGTAATGAAAATTCAGCAGCCCAGTCTTCTATGAAGCTTCCCTTCCCTTCCCTCCTTCTCACAGGTCCCAGACACTGAACCTGTTGTTGATGTTCTTCAGAGTGGCCACAATCCAACCCTTGAGGTGCTTCTTTCCTCCAGAGAGGTCTTTTTTATTTCAATCACCCAATAAAACAGGCAAAGTGTATAAAAAAGATAAATGTGAGGAATTAGCAAAGATTAAGGCGTCTTTGAAAGGAATTAGGACTCACAGTTACTTTTTTGCAGCCTCTGACTCCATGGTGACACAAGAACTGAAAGTGCCTCTGGGTTTTTGTCTTCTCCCTTTATTCCTGAGTGTCCCTTTCACCTCACAACTCCTTAGAAGGGCATGATGACCCTTTTCCCATAAAGGTTCTTTTCCTCAGCACTGGAACTGTGAGGTAATTAGAGCAGAATAACGGGTGCCCCATGGGTAGATACATTGGACACGGTGTTAGACCTTGAGAGTTAGCATGCAAGGTGAAAATTGCATAGAATTCATAATAGGAAATTTCCACAAAGGTTATCTTTTTGGAGACTGAAGTGCCATTTTTCAATAAGTCCAACATGCAGTTGCAAACTATATAGAAGCAAACCAGCATTTCTTTAGCTGAACACAAGACGAGGCAGTTGGCTTTAACGAGCCATGTTTTTTTAAAAAAATGTACTCTTCTTCTTCTTCTAGAATCACACTCAGTATCAGTAGGTCACACTGAAACCAAGTGAGGGAATAACAAGTGCATTTCTCCTACCTCACATTCACTCTCAAGGATGCCTTTAGTAACTTAATGGATAGTTGACAGAATTGATCACAATATTCAAATAACTATTCTCTCTTTCTAAACTCAAGTCTTTGTTGAATTTCCTTCATAATGAACCTTCACCATAGAATGATTCAGATAAATGTTTATCATCTTAAAACTCACCAGAATTTCTTCTTAAGTAGAATTTAAAAAAAAAAAGAAGAAACTGACTTCACTCTCAGCTATGTCAACTATGTCAAGACTAATTTTGTTGTTGTTGTTATGTGCCGTCGAGTCGGACCCAACTCATAGCAACCCCTCCTTGGGTTTCCGAGGCAGTATCACTATGGAAGTAGTTTGCCCCATCTTCCTTCCGAGGAGTGGCTGATGTGTTTGAATCGCCAGCCTTCTGGTTAGCAGTCAAGTGCTTTTGGGCACTACGCTACCAGAGCTCCTAAGACTAATTTGCAACAGGTCAAACCCCCACTGACCAACAACAAAGAAGTTGCAATTTAGCAATAGTGGGGCAGGGGGGCTGTCAGGGCTCTGACCTCAGGAAAAGACTAAAATTAGATTGCTAGAAAAGACAATAGAATCTATGTTCAAAGACTATATTACAGGAGTTTCAACAGTGTGTAAGACATGAGTCTGAAAAAGCTAACAGTTTGGTTCTTGAAAGATTTATGAATAGTGTGCAATTACATGGGCACATATATCAGGACCCTGTCACAAGACAGGTGGATAGAAAAAGTCCATATTTTCTCCAGCAACAAATGAGATGTGGCGATTAGGGGAAAGTGAAATATACCAAATGGATGATGTCAGTCAAAAGACAACATGGCACAGAATATCAGTGTTCCAGATGGTATGTTAAAAAAAGGATCTTGAGAGTTTATGTGGAAAGGAAAATAGACTACAGTAAATACACACATAAAAATAATATGAGACAACAGGCAACAATGATCATAGCTGATAATATTATATTTCTGTGTCACTGGATGAAGACAAGGCATCAAGTGGACACATCTTCTTTGGCCATTGTTTGGTACAGTCTGCTTCCAAACTATATATAGTCTTTATAGCTTCTAAGGACAAAAATTTAAATATCTTTTCATAGGAAAAAATGGTTGAACAAGATGAACATGATTAATGTCACTGAATTGTACATGTAAAAACATGTTGAAAAGCTAAATGTTTTGTTGGATATATGTTTACCACAGTTGGGGGGTGGGGAGGAAGAAAGGTTGAAGCTATTCAGGCGTTTCCATGGAAGACAGTGCTTGAGGGACCAAGATCTCTAAAGAAAGAGATTGAGGTGGGCCTGACATTCTACGCTGTGTTTCCCCTCAAGGAACATACCAGCTCATAATCATTTTAAGATGAGTCTGAGAGTCCGAACAGAAAGCAGTGGGTAAGCACAGCTTCTGGCATAAATTGAAGTTCAGCCCTCCCAAGGGAGTGAGGGACTGAGGAATCAAGAGAGAAGGGAGCGTAAGGAAGTGAGCTTAGTACTATGAGATACTTTTCTTCTCAAAGCATGTCTATTCATAAAGAACATGGAGTTATGCTGAGAATCTAAGCCAAGCTTTCAGCCATATTGTCACGCTGAGGAGAACAAATTGGAATTCAGGGCCCACCATGCAAAATGGAATCTGGGAAATACCTCAGGCTTTTGTTTGCCATTTCAAGGCCTGTGGCCTAGAAATAGAAGCTCTGGTAGCGTAGTGCCTAAGGCACCTGGCTGCTAACCAGAAGGCTGGTGGTTCAAACCCACCAGCCACTCCTTGCAAGGAAGGTTGGGCAATCTACTTCTGTAGTGATAATGCCTCAGAAACCCAAGGAGGGGTCACTATGAGTTGGGTCTGGCTCAATGGTAAATAACAACAACAACAACAACAACAACAGCCCTAGAAATAAGGATAATTAAAAATAGACCCACTGTTACTAAACTGAAATGTAGCCTTAAATCAGGCCAGTCCCTGACTGGATTAAGGTTATCCAGTTTAACCCCCTTATAATTGCCTGGGGGAAGAGAAAATAAATGCTTTCTGGAGAAAAATAGCCTATAGGGCCTCTGAAGTGCTTTATATGCCATGCCAGGCTGGCCACCATATGATTTTCAAGAAATCTTTCTTCCCTTTCTATCCTTTCACAGAAAATCGTATCGGCCTCACTGAATTGTGTTAATTAACATTTACTGAACACCTGTAATGGAGCTTTGGTGGTGTAGTGCCTAAGGCATTTGACTGCTAACCATAAGGTTGGTGGTTCAAACCTGCGAGCTACTCTGAGACGAAGATGGAACAGTCTACTTCTGTAAAGATTTACCACCTCAGAAAACCAAAGTGGGTCCACTATATGTTGGAATCTGCTCGATGGCAGTGAGTTTGGTTTGTTTGTTTGTTTGTTTGTTTTTTGAGTACCTGTAATGTCTGTCAAAGATGAGGGAAACTCTGTAGAAGTTTTCCCTGGAACAGCCTGTGGTATCATCTCCAGCTTGAGATTCATCTCAGTTCCCTGCACAGCAGCCAGTGCAGAGCCAACTTCAGAGACCTGGAGAGAAGAGAGGTGTCTGGGCAAGAGGGTGAGAAGAGAGGTTGCTAGTCCTGTCCTGTATCCTGTATGTCATTTGCACCCTTCTTGAACTCCAGAATGCTTTGGCCTATTGTCTGGAAAGACGCCACTCTCATTTTCTAACATGAGAGCAAATCTCAACTATGCAGATTTTTTTTATTTTTATTGTGATTTGGGTGAAAATTATAGAACAAATTCATTTTCCATACAGCAGTTCACATACACTTTGTCTCATGACATTGACTGCAATTTCCCACAATGCAACAGCTGTCTTCCCACTTCTTCCTCATAGTTACCTCTTCCCTGTGTCCTTCTCTCCATGCACTCCTGCCCCCTGAGCTGTCTCCCAGTGCATACGCAGCCCTTCTATTCTCCCATGATTGATCTCTCCAAGGAGTATATCTACCTTATGTAAATGTGTAGCTCATATGCCTGTCTTTCGTTTGGCTGGAAACCAGAGGAGTAGGTTCAATTCCAGACCTGAAGGACAGCTGGGGGCCATAGTCTCAGTGGCTTCACCAGGCTCTATCAGACCAGCAAACCTGGTCCCCCTTTTTTTTTTTTTTAAATGATTTTGGGTTTTGTTCCCCATTGTTCTCCCACTCTATGCAGGATCTCCTATGCGGGAGCTTTTGAAAATCTCAAGGCAGATGTAGGATACAAAGAAGAGGAAAATAAAGACCCTGCTGCTTCATGTCAAAAATTCATTTTGAACCAGTCTGGATTGAAATATTTACTCTGTTATGAGTCCTGTGGCCTGCAGCCAAGTCTCTTAATTTCTGTGAGCTTTAGGTTCCTTTTCTGGAGCCTGGACAAATTTTTTCTGAAGGACTTTTGCAGCAATAAAATTATAGTTTTTGGCACTCTCATTTTCTAGCATGAGAGCAAATCTCAACATGTGTAGGAGATTTTTTTTTTTTTTATCTTAATTTTCCTTTTTGATCCATTTTCAAGCAGAGAAGGTGACTCTAAAGGAGTATTAGAATAGTAACGAGTGATGTTAATAGTCATTCATTTAACCACTCATTCAACAAATATTTACTGAAGACTTACTATGTGTAGGCATTGTTGGAGGCTCTAGAGATACAATGGCATGTAGCTTTGGTGATTCAACATAAAGGGCAGAGAAAAACAGTGTTCCAAAGGGAATGAGTGACTCCAGGTGGATACATTCTCAAACCCTGCCAAAGAAAACAGATAGGAAGAGAATTGAGAGAGAAGCAACTAGTTAAATGAGAGAACTCAGTTTTCAAGCACTTCCTTGGAGAAAAACTTTGGGCTGAAGCTCACTGACTTTGCCCAGTGGTTACCAAAACAAACAGAGGCTCTAAAACAGTTGGTTAAAGAAGTCAACCATTTGCAGGAACCCTAGAAAAACTGATGGACTTTTCCACAAATTCAGTGACATGGTTAGTAGTGTTTGTCTAGGTGTTAGGCACCACTCTGTCCTCAAAGGGCTCAGCGTCTACAGGAAGAGACTGACAAGTAAATAGTTGATTGAAGGTGAGTGTGACAAGTGCTATGAAAGAATTATAAGGATGCCCTAGGACCTTAAAGGAGAGACGCCTAATCTAGCCTTCAGGTGGGCACTAGGTGAAGGCAGGGTGGGCTTCCTAGGGGAAGTAGTAACTCAGCTGAGCCCAAAGGACTAGTACAATTTTCCCAAGTGGAGGTCACCAAAGACAAAGGGAATAGCATGTGCAAAGGGAGAGCTTGACTTGTACAGAAAGCAGCAATAATTCCATCTGATGAATATGAAAAGTAAAAGATGTGGTGGATCAATAGGTGAAGCTGGAGAAAGATAGGAAGGAGATCATGAAGGGCCCTTTATGCAGAAGTTAAGATGATCCTCAAGACATGCTCCTCAATTTAAATGTAACCCACTGACATGGAGTTGATTGCGACTCCCAGTGACTCCCATAGGGTTTCTAAGGTTCTAAATCTTTATGGAGGAGTTCTGGTAGCATAGTGCCTAAGGCACTTGCCTACTAACCAGAAGGCTGGTGGCTCAAACCCACCAACCACTCCTCGGAAGGTTGGCCAATCTACTTCCGTAGTGATAATGCCTCAGAAACCCAAGGAGGGGTCGCTATGAGTTGGGGCCAACTCAATGGCACACAACAACAACAACAAATCTTTACAGAAGTAGATTGTCTCACCTTCCTCCTGTAGAGCAGCCGGTAGGTTTGAACTGCTGACCTGGTTAGCAGTCAAATGCCTCAGGCATTTGGCCAACAGAGCTCCTTACAGCAGTTTAAACAGTCTATTTGAAATGGTGCATTTATTGGGGACAGTGCTGCCCAGGACCACATCATTTTGTGTCCTTTGGGCACACTGATTATCTCTTGCTAATAAGCTCTAATTATTAGGTAGACTTGTCTTTTTGATGAATAAATTGATCAATAAGGGTTCAGTGTTGCAATATAGATGACATATGACAGTAAAACATGCAAAAGCCAGACCTGTGTAAAGTGGGTATGTGTCAAAGAAGGAAAATGCAAATATTTTCCACTTAAATGAACAATAGAAAAGTGGTAACACCAAACTTTGTCAAAGGCAAAAAACTTGCTGGAGTTGGAAAAATAAGGCAGTCCAATTGAGTTCAGTTCTCACAACTTTCAGTGAACAGATGAATTGATAAAGAGAAACTAACAGATATGAAAGATACCTGTGAGTTAGAACTGGTGGGAATTAGTGGCTGATTGGCCTCAGTGAATGAGGGCCAGGGAGGAAGTAAGGATGACCCCAGGTTTCTAGCTTGGATAATTTTCTTGCAGCAAATTATTATAGTCCTGTGCCTTGTTCAGGACAGATTACCCACTAAGCAAGGTAAGCATGGGCTTACTTGTGCTTATTTACTAATCTGTAGTGAACAGAAGTCTTAGTGGGTAATCTGCTCCTGGTTATGAGAATCAAATATGAGAAAATAAGGCAAAGCACCTTATTGTAAGCCTAGGACAGCCATATGGGTAGGACTACTTGCTCTACCAGCTGTTCTGATTGAGAGGGCTGCATTACCAATCCCATTTTTGGGATGAGAATTGGGAAAAGCAGAAATGAAGCAATGAGTTGGTGACACTCAATTCAGATTGATAGGCATACCTGGGCATTGTGGGTAGAGGAGAGACTTGGAAATGCACTTCCCACAATCTCCATATTTCTCTGGGCCTTGAGCCTGTACACAAAAGGCTGTCTGTTACATCATGATATTGTTGAGTCTCACACCAATTCTGGGAGGAGAAAAAAACTTTAACAGACAGCTACACAGGCAGTAAGGGACAAGGTTGGGACTAAATCTTGTGCCTCCTGAGGCTCATGACTTGGCCCTTTCTCCACATCACCTGCCCTGATGGGGAAGGTAATTTTGATTTGGGGATAGAGAAAGGAAGGATGAGACTATTTTGGAGAATGGGCCTGTTCTGGAAGAGTAGACCCGGGAGCTGCAGTAAGACATGTCTGGAAACCATAGCATAGGATGACAGTCCTGGCTGCCTGAGCAGGAAATGCAAGAGAAAAAGATGGTTGTTGTTGTTGTTATGTGCCGTCGAGTCAGCCCCGACTCATAGAGACCCCTCCTTGGGTTTCCGAGGCAGTATCACTATGGAAGTAGGATTGCCCAACCTTCCTTCCGAGGAGTGGCTGGTGGGTTTGAACCGCCAGCCTTCTGGTTAGCAGTCAAGTGCCTTAGCCACTATGCTACCAGAGCTCCCTGAAAAAGATAGTAGAATCTTTTTTTTTTTTCAATCATTTTGACTGCCTTTCCTGACAAATGAATGCTAGAATGATCTAGGCTAGCAATCTGAGGGCCTGAGCAAGTCAGAGTGGAGTGGGGATAAAGGTAAGGATGAAGATGCTGCTGGACCAAACCACAGGATTTTCAAAGATGTCAGAGTGAGTTTGAAATACGAGCCAAGCCAGGCAGATACACAACCAGCTCATCAGCACAAATATACTAAGCAAAACAAAACATTTCCAAGGAGTCAATTCCTACTCATAGTGACCCTAGAGGACAGAGTAGAACAGCCGTGTAGGCTATAATCTTTGTGGAAGCAGATTGCCACATCTTTCTTCCGTGGAGCAGCTTGTGGGTTAGAACCACTGATCTTATGGCTAGTAGATGAGCACTTAACCACTGCACCACTATGGCTCCTTCCCAAAGGGACTAGCCACAGAAAAAGGTGTAGTTCTGAGGCCTCAGGACTGAAACTGAGAGCAGAGAAGATTTTAAAGGTTGAAGTTGGGTGAGGGGAAGGCAGCCTGAGGAAACCTTATGAGAGTAAGGGTGAGAAGGAAGCTGGAGAGATGAGGATTCAGTCCAGAAAGGACACCAAGTGGAGGCTTTGAGCTTATACCTGGAACACTGGGAACCATCAGAAGTTTTCAGTAAAGGAAGGAACATCATTGGCATTGTGTTATAAGAAGATCACTCTTGTTTAGCAGAGGCATTGTGGGTAGGATGAGTAGTTAGCAGGCTGGTGAGGACCTGAAATAATCCACAGACAATGGAGATAGAAATGACATTTCTATAAGAAGGAGGCAGAATCCATTGAATTTCATAATTTGAGTATGAAATGACATTTGAGGGGGAAGAACATATCAAGAATACCTCCAGATTTACTGACCTATCAAAGCCACCAAACCCACTATCATCAAGTTGATTTTGACTCATAGTGATCCCCATACAGTTTCCAAGACTGTAAATCTTTACAGAAACAGACTGCTTCAACTTTCTCCAACAAAGTGGCTGGTATATCAATGACCTTTTGGTTAGCAGCCCAATGCCTTAACCACAGTGCCATCAGAGCTCCTGTTTTTGACCATAGACTAGAAAATTTAATTCAGGGCCTCACTCTGCCATTAATTTCAAACTTTCAGACCATAAGTCATTGTCCTCTTTGCACCTTGGTTTCTACTTCACCAAGTAGGAAAGTTAAGCTAGATTTGTGGTTTTCTAATTATGGTCCTCAGGGCCCTCCTGCTAAGTGTGGTTAAACTCATGGAAAGAGCCCTGGGCTAGAGTCTGAAGATCTGGTTCACATCCTGGTTATGCCTGTGACATTAGGCAAGACACAGCCTTTCTGAGCCTAGGTCTTCATTTGTGTAAATAGAGATAATTACCCAGTTATTCAAGAAATAAACATCCTAGAGAAAAGATAGAGACTGAAAGATGGTCTGTTTCTCCTGGGACTTATAGCCCAGGAGGAGAAGCAGACATATAAAAAAATAGTTACATAGGAGTTTGGTAAGTGCCGTAATGATGTGAATGATATATACCGTGCAAAGAGAGGTGGCCCAAAGGAAAGAGGGACCAGCAAATGCTTGAGTTGCATCTAGAAAGAGGCCAAGGGGTATCCAAGTAGATTGGAGCAAAAGATACTCTAGATTGGGAAAAATTGGCTAAGACTTCCCTTGTTCCCCTTCCGTTTTGGTTCTCTAGTGCTGCTGTAACAGAAATACCACAAGTGGGTGGCTTTGACAAACAGGAGTTAACTCTTTTACAATTTAGGAGGCTAGAAGTCCGAGTTCAAAGTGCCAGCTCTAGGGGCTAGGTGAAGGCCCCCTCAACCCTGGGCTTCAGCTCTCTCTCTCACTCCCAGCACACTGAAGGTAGAGGCTTCTCTTAACTTAGGCAACTACCAGCTGCTGAGGCTGACAAACCCAAGGCTGACAAGTACAATGGCACAGTCCCAAGATTATCAAATAACACAGCAGGCCACTAGTTTAAGGGCAGAAACAGTCCCAAAATCAGCAGGGCCAGCATGGCGGGCTGCTGAACGAAGACTCAGCTAAATGTGGTTCCAATTTGCCAAAAAGCTAGAGACATTTCTCAAAGCTTCTCCTTATATGCTGGAAACAGACCACATCCCTAGGGCAGCTACTCAGCTGCTCACAGTAGATTCCACTATTGAGTTGATTACTGGTCTCATCAGGGGAAATCACTACATTCAGCTGCCCAGCCATTCAAAACTAAGACCAGCAGGGTTGACAAACAACTTAACTACCACACCCTCCCCCACTTTTTGCCCTTCCTTGATCCCTACCTCTCTCCTTACATTCTAAATAGCAGTCTTCTTTCTTATCTGCAGGTGAAACCCTGAAGGATTCCTTAGAAAGCAAGAATATTACCTACTACATATTATTAACACTCCAGCCAGCCAAGAGATCACCTAACCCAACATCAAGGGGTGGATGCACCAACGGTGGTTTCCAGGCATCAAAGAGAGGCCTTGCTTCGTAGTGTACAGTAAAACCTGTGAAAGAACCTGTATATGCCAGAAACCTGTTAGAGAAGGAAAACTGAAATATCGTCCACTAGTAGAGAGCTATAGAAAAGTGGTAAGACTGTACCCTATTAAAGGTGAAAAACTTACAAGACCGAGAAAAACAAGGCAGTCCCATCAAGTCCCGGCTCTCACAGGTTTCACTATGTAAGCTTATATCTGTATGTGTAGAGTATGTATTCCATGTTTGGGAAAGCAGATATAGCACTGGGTTCATAGTTACTCCAGTGCCTCACACCATGCCTGGCATGTGAGAGGGACTAATAAATGTGTGTTGAATGAATGAAGCTCCATAAAATCTTCAAATTTCTAAGCGTCAATGCCTCATTTATTTCCTAGAATGTAGGCAGGACTACATCTCAACCATCACACCTGGGAACTGTTCAGCCTCTTTAACAGACGTAATGACACCCATCCAAGAAACAGGAAGAAAAGTTGCAATGCCTGGCATTTATGAATTCTAATTTATTCAACAAGTATTTACTGAGATCACCACTCATCTGTCAGTTTGTTGTACTCTGGTGGCTTGCATGTTGTTATGAGGCTGGAAGCTATGACACCTGTATTTCAAATATCAGCAGGATCTCCCATGGTGGATAATTTTCAAACCAAGACTAAAGAAAGGCCTAGTGATATACTTCTGAAAATTAACCAATGAAAACCCTATGGATCGCAACAGAATATTGTCCAATGTAGTGCTGAAAGATGAGTTCCCTAGGTTGGAAGTTATTCAAAATATACAATGGCGGCAACAGTGATCATACCAACAATTGTGAAGAGGGCATAAGATCAAGCAATGTTTTGTTCTGTTGTGCATGAGGTTATCATGAGTTGCGGTCAACTCGATGACAAGTAAAAACAACAACATATATTGAGAATCTTCAATGTGCCAGGCCCTGTACTAAGCCCAGAGGAGTGGGCACAGAGTTGAATATAACCTCAAGAATGTCACTGTTGGGATTTCCGGCAAGATGGCGGACTAGGCAGAAGGATTGCAAAGACCCTCTTCAACAAAGAAAAGGGAAACCAATTAACACAGACACAGAAGATAATCTTGGACACCTTAGCCTTGAAGGGAAGGATACAGAATTGGA
>NW_006921634.1:6944677-6950715 GCF_000298275.1 Orycteropus afer afer | reverse complement strand
TTTTTTTTTCCTCCAAATGATTTTGAGTTTTGTTCCACATTGTTCTCCCTCTCTATCCAGGATCTCCTACATAGATTCCACTCCGAGTGGTTGACAGTGCTAGCCGGGCACCATCTAGTTCTTCTAGTCTCATAGTTGTGTAGGCTGGGGATCCCATGGTGTACCAGTCACTAGGACTGATTGTTTCCAGGAATTTTTGGTTTTCTTCATTCTTCTTTGCTCTGGATGAGGAGAGATCCATCATTGCATCTAGATGGCTGCTTGCAAGCTTTTAAAATCCCAGTCGCTACTTGCCAAAGTAGGAGGTGGAACAATGTTTTGTGTAGTATGTTATGCCAATTGAGCTTGATGTCCTCAGTGACTATGGTCCCAAGCCCACAGGTTCAACTATTCGGTCCCTCTGGGTAGCTGGCCATGACCAAGGAGTGACTACAACCTTGCTCTTTGTCATTGAGCTATGTCTTAAGAAATGAGGAGGCATTAGGTGGCTGGATAGGCTGGTGGGACTAGGGAAGATGAGGGAAGCCAAGATAAGAGTGTTTAAGGCCAGAGAGTGACACATATATGTACACAGTGTTTACAACAGTGCTACTCAAAGTATAGGGCCTCAATGGGACAAGTAACTTGGACCAGCACCACTTCCTTCAATGAGAGTCTTGCTATACAAAAAAGTCTGTCAGATGGGAAGAAAAAAAAAAAAAGGAAAATAAATCTGTCATCTGAATTAAATGAGGTGTTTAGTGGCCATTGATTTACATTCTGGTACAAGATTCTTATCTATGGCATCAGTAACATATAGTTTGTGGCCTGCAGACCACACCTTAAGTAGTACTGCTTTATAGTTTACCAAATGCCTTTATACAAATTAAAGTTGTTTTCTCCTCAAACAAAATCCTATGGTGTTGGCAGGACAGGCATCATAATCCTCATTTTACAGGATGGAAATTGAAACTCTAGGAAATGACAGTTCATGTCACACAGCTGATCACCAGGAAGGCTCAAATTTGAAGCCAAGAGTCTTCTTCCAGCCCTCTTCTCTTTTCATTAATGGCTCGTGAAGGAAGGCTGTATGGGAAAGCACTCCTGACTTGTGGAACAGCTTCATGGCCAGCGTGTCCCAGGGAACAAATATCAGAGAGAGAATCTGGGACCTATATGTGGGTTGACATGGCATTTCTTGTGTTCCTCTGTCTCATATTACTGTCATATCGTAAGTAGAACCAGGATGACTGTTCCTTTCCACCCACCTATCCTGTAGTCTGCCCCCCACCCCACCCACCACCACCACCATCATCCTAGGAGAGCTTCCTCTAGCTCAGCTCCTACTTGACATTTTACTACCTGAAATGGCTTGGCATAGATCCCAGCCATAGAGCTTGTCTTAGGTGTTCATAGATGCAGCAGGGATCACTCCATGCTACTCAAAATAGGCTTAACTTTCTCTGGCCAGGCAGGCCCATGGTTGTGGTGAGCTACTCTGTTTATTCTCTCAGAATAGAACCTTCTTTTTCAGATAAGAAGCAGAGAGCGAGTGGAGACAGGTATGGAAACGTGACTGGTCAGGCCTGAGAAACCATAAATCTGCAGTATGATCTGGTCATTCTTCCAAGTAGTAAGCTGCTGCTAGAGAAAGCTTGAGGAGCCCAGGTCTATGATTACACAGCCAACTGACTGTGGAAACATTCTTCTATGAAGCTGGAATGAGCTGCTCAATGGCACCCCCACTGGCTCCCTCGAAAGTAGCCATGCTTCCCATCAATGTGTTTTTAAGAGTGGTTATGAGTTGGAATTGGCTCGATGGCAATGGGTTGATTGTCTTTGTTTTTTAATAATCATCATTATATTACTTCCAATAAGATGTGACTATTTCCCTCTCTGATTTTTTTCAAAATTATTTTATGCATAATTGTTTTATATAATGTATAAAAAATGTATTAAAAAAGTCTTCCCTGGATCACTCTCATTTGTGTTGTTTGAGTCTTCTTAGTCTTTGTGTTCCTTGAAGTACAAAGCACATTACACAAGTATGAGTGATTGGCAAATGAATATGGATTGAATTGAAATTCTTCTGACCTTCAGAACAGCTGTAACAATAAGGATAGGCTCGACCAAGTCAGTAACAAATATACCCAAAATTCCAGTAGCTTATCAGAAGGAAAATTGACTCGTGTAACATTATACATCTATTGCAGATCAGTACAGTGGCTTTGTTTATTGAAATCACTCAGAGACCCAAGCTGATGGAGGCACCCTCTTGATCCATGCTTCTGCCAATACTCCAGTGGGGAAAGAAATATGGCAAATCTTATGCTGCTCTTAAAACTTCTGTTCAGGTGATATACATCACTTCTACTCACACTACGTTGACCAAAAAAAGTCATTTAGCCATAGCTAACTTTGAATAAGTCAAATATAATCCAACCATGTGCCCAGAGGAGCTCTGGTAGCACAGTGCCTAAGGCATTTGACTGCTCACCAGAAGGCTGGTGGTTCAAACCCACCAGCCACTCCTCGGAAGGAAGGTTGGGCAATCCTACTTCCGTAGTGATACTGCCTCGAAAGCCTAAGGAGGGGTCGCTATGAGTTGGGGCCGACTCGACAGCAAACAACAACAACAACATGTGCCCAGAGAAAGAGAACCAGCATATTTGTAAACATTCCTAGTGACTAACAAATATCTATCCAAGCAAATCCTATGTATACTACATTCAGCACACACAACCCTGATGGAAGATGTTTTGTTAACCTGAGAGTGTAATTAGACTTTGAGAAGAGAGATATTACTCAAACTCCAGGACTTTTAAGCATCACTGGAGACAGCAACAGAAGGCTGTCTAAGAATGTATGTTTCACTTCTCTGAAACATTCATCTGGTTTCTATTGCCCATAAGGCAGGCAGTTATAGGTGATAACTGGGAAACCTGAATAATAGTCATTCTTGCAACAAATCAATCCCAGCATTGTTAATATGTCACTACACTCTTCCCATAAGATGCTGTGTGGAAAATGGAAGCCATGGTCTCATATGTTTGAACTTAAGACAGAAAGAATATTTAAGTATCCCAAGCATTATTTGGCTCACAGTGGGTGGAGAATAAATGGTAATTTTGTAACTCTCTGTTGAGGATGTTGTTAATGATGAGGATGAACACAAAGCACAGTCTTCCAAACCCAAAGAATTTCAACCAAGAAAGCAGTTGAAGATGAAAGAAAATGATAAGATGAAAGGAAAGAAACTATTGAGAGGTACCTTAAAAAAATCTTGGCAATGGGCTACAATAAGACTATTTTTGTACTTTCAAAACATTGATTAAAGCAACAGAAATAATTACATAATGACTTTTAATGAGCAGTGAAAAAGAAAATGTAAACACTGATGGTGTTCAAGCAAAAGTAATGTTGAGGTGAGTAGCATCATGTTAGAGCACTGGAAAAGCAGCAGTGTGCCCTAGACCCCTTCCCATCTCCTTACCACAAAGAAAAGGGAATGGGCAAAAATTGTCATTGTCTACATACTTTGTGTTTTAGAATAGGGCCTGGTAGTCTGAGGCTAGAGACCCTCATGGGGCCTGTGGGCAGAAATCAAGAGATCCATGAAACAAGAAATTACATCTTTTTCAGTAACCTTTAATTGAAATTCAGCACTGCCTTTTTTTATGAATGATGAAAACAAACCAGTACCTAAGACTTTTTAATGAAGAGAAAATATAGATATTTTCATACTACCTTGCAGTTGTTACTGATACCCCAAAATACTATTTACACTCATCACTATTTGAACATGACAGTATCAGATCTGCTGTTGTTGTTGTTGTTACATGCCATCGAGTCAGCCCCAACTCATAGCGACCCCTCCTTGGGTTTCCGAGGCAGTATCACTAGGGAAGTAGGATTGCCCAACCTTCCTTCCGAGGAGTGGCTGGTGGGTTTGAACCGCCAGCCTTCTGGTTAGCAGTCAAGTGCTTTTGCCACTATGTTACCAGAGCTCCTATCAGACCTGCTACTAGATCTAATTATTTAATAAATGAATAAGGAAGCACATATCTTAATGTATCATATGTTTGGATTTTAAAATTATTTTTTTAACCTTCCAATACAATTCTTTGTTAATCCTATAAATTTTATTTTATGCATTGAAAACATTTTCTTCCTTCCAGTCAGTCAAAAAGCCTCTTTTGTTGTTGTCAGTTTCCCTGGAGTTGCCCCCACCCCCTACCCTGACTCATGGTGACCCCAAGCACCACAGAACAAAATGCTTTCCAGTCCTGCACCATCTCCCTTAATCAACTGAGGATCAGACCATTGTAATCCATAGGGTTTATGTTGGCTGATTTTTTTTTTTTTTAATTGTGATTTGGGTGAAAGTTTACAGAGAAAATTCATTTTCCATTCAAGAGTTCACACACATTTTGTTTCATGACATTGATTGCAATCCCTAGAATGTAATAGCTCTCTTCCCATTTCCTCCCTGTGGTTACTATTTCCCTGTGTCCTTCTTTCCTACGCATTCCTGCTCTCTGAGCTGTCTCCCTGTGCAAATGCTGCCCTTCTGATCTCCCATGGTTGGTTGTTCCAAGGAGTGTATCTACCTGGTGAACCCCCCCCCCATAGGCCTGTTTATTGTTTGTCTAGAAGCCACAAGAATGAATTCAAATTCCAGCCTTGAAGAGTGACCAGGGGCCATAGTCTTAGGGTTTCACCAGTCTCTATCAGACCTGTCATCTTGGTCTTTTTTTATGAGTTTGAGTTTTTTTTCCACATTGTTCTTCCAGTCTATCCAGGATCTCCAATTTCGATTCTTTTCTGAGTGGTTGACAGTGGTAGCTAGGCACCATCTAGTTCTTCTGATCTCACAGTCATGTAGGCTGAAGTTCCCATGGTCTACTAGTCCCTTGGACTAATTGCTTTCATGTGTCTTTGATTTTCTCCACTCTTCTTTGCTCTGGATGAGGAGAGACCAATTGTTGCATTTTAGATGGCCACTTGTAAGCTTTAAAGACCCTAGTTGCTTCTCACCAAGGTAGGATGTAGTACAATGTTTTTGTGTAGTATGTTATGTCAATTGAGCTTGAAGCCCCCCATGACCATGGTCCCAAGCCAGCAGGCTCAGTGACTCACTCCTTCAAGGTGCTTGGCTGTGGCTAAGAAGTTATCATAACTTTGCCCCCCGCCAGCTCTATTATATATATGGACATTCTTATAGCACTTACAAATACATATTAGAAATACTGTCTGCCAAACTGTTATACGATCATGGATATATTCTTTTTGCCTACCCATACCTGACTATTTTGCTTGTCTGCCTATGTATTCACCCATAGATCAATGTTTATTATTACTGATAATGCCTTATTGTGTGTGTAGAAGTATTTACATTTGTTGTCTGTACCTCTTGTGCACGTCTCTGTGTCTTCCTTTTTCTTAGTATTATTGTGCTAGTCACTTGCTTTTAGTATATTGCCTTTCCTTTCACCTAAATCAAGGAGCTCTGGTGGCATAGTGCCTAGCATTTGACTACTAACCAGAAGGCTGGTGGTTCAAGCCCACCAGCCACTCCACAGAATCTACTTCTGTAAAGATTTACTGCTTGGGAAACCCAGTGGGGTTCTCTATGAGTCAGAATCAACTGAGTGGTAGTGGGTTTGGTTTTTGGTTTTCACCCAAATCATTACTTTTCTCTTACTTAACTAGCAATTTTCCCTCCTCTTCCCTCCCATTCCTGGTAACCAACAAAAAATATTTCCTTCCATGGGTAAACCTTTCCTTGACTTTTTAAAATAATTTTTCCTTCTGTGACTGACTTATTTCACACAGAGTAATATCCTCCAGTTTCTTTCATGTTATGAGGTGTTCTGTGGGTTATTCATTATTCTTTAGTGTTGCACAGTATTCCATTGTGAGTATGTACCATATTTTGGTTATCCATTTATCCACTGATGGACACTTAGGTTGTTTCCATCTCTTTGCTATTGTGAATAGTGCTGCAATGAACATGGGTGTGCCTGTTATCTATTCATGTCCCAGCTCTTACTTCCTTT
>NW_006921634.1:6926625-6944577 GCF_000298275.1 Orycteropus afer afer | reverse complement strand
TTTTTGGCAGTGTCCCCTCTCCTCCCCTCCCACCCCTGGCAACCAACAAAGAAAGTTTCCCTCCATATATAAACCTTTCCTTGACCCTCCACAACAATGAACTAACACTATATTTATCCTTCTGTGATTGATTTATGTCACTCAGCATAATGTCCTCCAAGTTCATCCATATTTTGCAGTGTTTTGCTGACTTTAAATTATTCTTTAGTGCTGCATAGCATTCTATTATGTGTATGTACCATAGTTTGGTCATCCACTCTTCCGCTATAAATCTTAAGAGATATCAGCAAATATGAATTTGCTGCTGTCATTTTTGTTATGTACTTTTTCATGGTATTGATTTCTTTGTTCCATATAATTTTCTGTGCTGAGCTCATTTTGTTTAAGAATTGTGTTATCACTACCTTCATCACTATTGTTTTAGTATTTGCTGAATATTTATGCTGGTCTTCTTTTTTGATGTGAAGGTTTATCATTTTTCTTTGTGGTTACCCTGTGATTTAATAGTTTTCTTTCCAAGTTTAGAACTGTTCATTCTTTCTTGTAGTTGTCTTGACTTCCCTACCATCTAGAAGTTCTGTAACGACATAGTTTATTCCCTCTTTTTGGTTTGTAATTGTCCTCATTTGTCAATTGATGTCTCTGGCTCACTGTTTACAATCTTGTAAGCTTATTTACTTTGGATACTTCCATAGCTGGGTTGGTTTCTGGGTTATATCATCATGTGTGTTAATGGTCAGTTGTTGTTGGCTGTTGTTTCTCCAGCTCTCACTTCTTTAGAATATATGCTTAGTAGTGGCATTGCTGGATCAAATGGTTTTTCTATTTTCAATTTTTTAAGGAAGCACTATACTGTTTTCCACTGTGGTTTTATCATTTTACAGTCCCACCAGGAATATATGTGAGTTGTAAACTCTCCACACCTTCACCAGAATTTGTTCTTTTCTGTCTTCTTGAACTTTGCTATTATTGCTGGAGTGCAATGATATCTCATTGTTTTGATTTGGATCTCTCCAATGGCTAATGATTGTGACTATTTCTTCATGTGTTTGTTGGCTGTCAAATATCTTCTTTGGTGACACATCTGTTCATATCTTCTGCTCATTTTTTAATTGGATTGTCTTTTTGATGTTGAAGAGTTGGAATTCTCTATAAATTTTGGAGATAAGTCTTTTGTCAGATATGTCATTGTTGAATATTTTTTCCCAATCTGTAGGATCTCTTTTTATTCTTTTGGAGAAATCTTTTGATGCGAATAAGAATTTAATTTTTAGAAGTTCCCAGTAATTTAGTTTATCTTCTGTTGTTTGTGCATTTTTAGTTATATTTGATGGTCTCTCTATGCCATAAATTAGTCCCTATGTTTTTCTTTGATGAACCTTATGGTTTTAGGTTTCACATTTAAGTCTTTGATCCACCTTGAACCAGATTTTATAGATGGTGTGAGGTATAGATCTTCATTTTTTTTTTTTTTTCAGCAGATGGATGTCCAATTTTTCTAGCATCTTTTGTTAAAGAGCCTGTCTCTTCCCCATTTAATGGATTTTGGTCCTTTTTCAAAGATCAGCCGTCCACCAGTAGATGGATCTATTTCTGGGTTCACAATTCTGTTCCATTGGTCAATGTGTCTGGCTGTTTGACCATGGCGGCTGAATGTTAGAGTTGGAGATCAGGGCGTGTGAGACCTCTGACTTTGTTCTTCTTCTTCAGTAGTGCTTTGCTTATCTGGAAAGGAAAGAGGTCTCTTTCCTTTCCATATAAAATTAGTGTTTGGTTTTTCCATGTTCTTAAAGAATGCTGATGGAATCTGAGTTGGGAATGGATTGAATATATATATATTGCTTTGAGTAGTACTGACATTTACAGTGTTCAGTCTTCCTATCCATGAGCATGGTATGTTCTTCCATTTAGCAGATATCTTCTAGTTTCTTTTAGTAGTGTTTTGTAGTTTTCTTTGTGTAGGTCTTTTTGTGTCCCTCACACAATTTATCCCTAAGTATCTTATCTTTTTGGTAGCTATTGTAAATGGTGTTATTTCCTGATTTCCTTTACAGAGATCTCTTTGATGTTGTACAGGAATCCATCTGATTTTTGTATGTTGATCTTGTATTCTGCCACTATGCTGAATCTTTCAATTAGTTCCAGTAGTTTTCTTGCTGAGTCTCTGGGATTTTCTAAGTATAAGATCATATCATCTGAAAATGGGGATGTTTTTACTTCTTCCTTACCAATTTGGATGCCTTTTATTTCCTTTTCCTGCCTTATCACCCTGGATAGGATTTCCAATACAATCTTGAATAGAAGTGGTAATAGTGGACATTCTTATCTGATTCCTATTCACAATGGGAATGGTTTCAGTCTCTCTTTGTTGAGAATATTGTTGACTGCTGGTTTTGTGTACATACTCTTTATTATGATGAGGAATTTCCCTTCTATTGCTACTTTGTTAAAGCTTTTATCAGGAACAAGAGTTGGATTTTATCAAATGCTTTTTCTGTATCAACTGATATGATCCTGTGGTTCTTTTCCTTTACTTATGTGATGGATCACATTCGTTGCTTTTCTAATGTTGAACCATCTTTGCACACCTGGTATGAATCCCACTTGGTCATAATATATTGTTATTATTTTTTTGATATGCTGTTGGGATCTATTTTAAGCTAAGATTTTGTTGAAGATCTTTGCGTTTACATTCATGAGAGATATTGGCCTGTAGTTTTCTTTCCTAGTGGTGTCTTTGCTGGGTTTTTATATCAGGGTTATGCTTGCCTCATAAAGTGAATCTGAGAGGATTCAAGCCCTATCTATATTCTAGAATTGTTTGAATAGGATTGTGTCAGCTCTTCTCTGAATGTTTGGTAGAATTCTTCAGTGAAGCCCTCTGGACTAGGACTTTTTTTCTGTTGGTAGCTTTTTAATGACCTGTTCAATTTCTTATTTTGTTATGAGTCTGTTCAAATTTTCTACTTTGGTCTGTGTTAGTTTAGACAAGTAGTGTGTTTCTAGAAATCTGTCCATTTCTTCTAGGTTTTCCACTTCTGCTTAATGAATAGTGGAATGCCATACAATCATCTTGGCCTGCTATTGCATTCTTCTTCATATAGTCCAGCTTCTAGGATTATTTGCTCAGGATACAGATTGAATAAGTATGGTGAAATGACATAGCCCTGATGCACACCTTTCCTCATTTCAAACCATGCAGTATTCTCTTGTTATTTTCAAGCAACTGCCTCTTGTTCTATGTACAGGTTCCTCATGAGCACAATTAAGTGTTGTGGAATTCCCATTCTTAAAAATGTTACCTATAATTTGTTATGATCCACACAGTGGAATGTCTTTGCAGAGTCAACAAAACACAGGTAAATATCTTTCTAATTGTGGTGGCTAAGGTTGTATGTCAACTTGGCTAGGCTGTTGTTCTGAGGGGTTTGGCTGATGGATATCGTTATCCCCCATGATGAGATTATAATCACTTCCATGGTGGAATCTGCTGTGAGATATTAATCAGTAAGAGGAGAGCTGCCTTTGGGGTGTGGCTTGCTTCCAGATATAAGGTGAGGCTTTGAGAAATGTCTCTAGCTTTTGGTATATTTAGATCCTGTATTTGGCAGAGCCTTTATCTCCAGTGGCCTACTGTGTTGTCTGCCAACCTTGGCATTATTCCTGGACTTGAACCTGCAGTGTTGCTTGCTGATCTTGGGATTGTGACATTTTACCTGCTGATTTTGGGTTCATCAGCCTTAGCAGCCAGCAGCTGCCTGAGTTAAGAGATGCCTCCAGCTTCATTGGGTTGGGAGCAAGAGATAGAGCTGAAGTCCAAGAGGCCTTCACCAAGCCCCTAGAGCTGGCACTTTGAATTTGGACTTTTAGCTTCTTAAACTGTAAGAGAATACATTCCTGTTTGTTAAAGCCATCCACTTGTGGTATGTCTGTTATAGCAGCATGAGAGAACCAAGACACTAGTATTCTCTGCTTTCAACAAAGTCCCTCTGACATCAGCAATAATATACATCCCTCATTCCACATCTTCTTCTGAATCTGAGGATTCAGAATTTTTGTCAGTTCCCTGTTGATGTACTGCTGCAACCATTTTTTAATTATTGTCATAAAATTTTATGTGATATTAAGTCTATTCAATAACTTCTGCAGAAGGATAACCTTTCTTCTTCTTTTTTTAAATTTGTATTGTGATTTGGGTGAAAGTTTACAGTGGCAATTAGTTAATTTTCCATACAGCAGTTCATACACATTTTGTTTCATGACTGCAGTTCCCCACAATTTAACAGCTCTCTTCTCACTTCCTCCCTCTAGTTACCTCTTCCCAATGTCCTTCCTTCCTATACATTGCTGCCCCCTGAGCTCTTTCCCTGCTCAAATATTGTCCCTCTGTTCTCCCATGATCGATCGTTCTAAGGCGTGTATCTACCTGATGTAAATGTTCACCCTATATGCCTGTCTGGGAGCTCTGATAGTGTAGTGCCTAAGGCATTTGACTGCTAACCAGAAGGCTGGCAGTTCAAACCCACCAGTCACTCCTCAGAAGGAAGACTGAGCAATCTACTTCCATAGAGATACTGCCTTGGAAACCCAAGGAGGAGTCACTATGAGTCACGGTAGACTCAATGGCAGTGAGAGTGAGAATATATACCTGTCTATTATTTGGCTGGAAGGCACATGATTAAGTTCAATTCCAGACCTGAAGGGTAACTAGGGACCATAGTCTCAGGGGTCTTAGCAGGATCTATCAGACCAGTAAACCTGATCTTTTTTTAATTATTTTGAGTTTTGTTTCACATTGTTCTCTCACTCTATCCAGGATCTCCTACACTAATCCCTTCCCGAGTGGTTGATGGTTGTAACTGGAATCTATCTAGCTCTTCTGGTCTTATTGTCATAATGGCCAAGGTTCACACGGTCCACTAGTCCCTTGTACTAATTGTTTCCACGCCTCTTTGGTTTTCTTCATTCTTCTTTGTTCTGAATGTGGAGAGACCCATTGTTGCATCTAGAGGGCCATTTGCAAGCTTTTAAGACCACAGTCGCTACTCACCAAGAAGGATGTAGAACAATGTTTTTGTGTAGTATGTTATGCCAGTTGAGTTTGATGACCCTTGAAACCATGGTCCCAAGCCCACAAGTTCAACTATTTACTCCCTCAGGGTGGTTGTCTGTGGCTAAGAAGTTATCATAATTTTGCCTCTTGTTAGCTCTAGTATATTATATGGACTTTCTTACCGCACGTAAAAATACATATGTAGAAATATCATCTGCCAACCTTATATATGGTCATGGGTATATCCCTTTTTCCTAGACATACCTGATCATTCTGCCTGTCTACCCATCTATTTATGCATAGATTAATGTGGGATCACCTTTCTTTGGGATGGGCACAAAAATAGATCTCTTCCAATCAGTTGGCCAGGTATCTTTCTTTCAAATTTCTTGGCATAAACAAGCGAGTGCCTACAGCGCTGCATCCCTTTGTGGAAGCAAGTCAGTGGGTATTCCATTAATTCCTGGAGCCTTGTTTTTGACCAGTTCAGTGCAGCTTGGACTTCTTCCTCCAGTACTATTGGTTCTTGACCATATACTATGTCCTGAAACGGTTGAACACCAACCAATTCTTTTTGGTACAGCATTCTGTGTAATGCTTCCATCTTTTTTTAATGTTTTCTGCATTATTCAACATTTTGCCATGGAATCCTTCAGTATTGCAACTCAGGGCTTCAAATTTTTGGTCACCTTTTTCAGCTTGAGAAATGCTAAGTGTTCTTCCCTTTTGGTTTTCTAATTTCAGATCTTTGCACATTTCATTATAGTACTTTACTTTGCCTTCTTGAGCCACCTTTTGAAATCTTCTGTTTAGTTCTTTTATTTCATAATTTCCTCATTTCTTCTGCTTTAGGTACTCTCCTTTCAAGAGCAAACTTCAGAGTGTCTTCTGACAGAGTATCTTCATGTGAGGGGCTAGTCTAAATTTATCATGTTGACATTTACTTCTTTCTTTATTGAAATTTCTTCCCTAGTATACAGTGAATTTTTTGAGGTCAGAGTTTGTGACTCATTCACATCTCTATCCTCAGTGTCCAAGGGGTTGAATTGAGTCAGGTGCTCCATGAAATGAGTTGAATTAATTAATTCTCAAACAGGAAAATTAAGATAGGATGAAGTTCATTAGATAACGGAGAGTACCTTAGCCGCCACTCAGGAATTCCTGGTCTACCAACTCTACCAGTAAACTTGCTGTGTGAATGTAGTAAATCATCTACCCTGTCTGAACCTCAGTTATTTGAGCTCCAAAATGGTTGGACTGCATGACTTCTAATGTCCCATTCACCTCTGTGTACTGTAGTTGAGTGTGACCCCACAGAAAATAAATAACTGTACCTCATCTCAATGTGGGAGCTCTGATAGCAAGGAAGATGAGGCAGTCTACTTCCGTAGTGATACTGCCTGAGAAACCCAAGGAGGGGTAGCTATGAGTCAGGTCCGACTCGACGGCACATAACAACAACAACAATAACATCTCAATGTGTCTCTTTGTGCCCTCTTGGGACTGTAATACTAGGCAGATATGCTATTGGACAAAACCAGGGCGGCTGTTCATATGTCTACCTCCCCTATTTACTCCTATGGAAAAATGTAAAGTGAAAAGCTTGTCATGCTCATCTGGCAAGTGCTGGAAGCCCTATTGACCAGAATAGGCCTACCTGAGGTAGTAGTGGGGAAAACATTTTTTAGGTTTTCTCCCCCTGAATCTAGCTCCAGCCAAACCTGCTCTGTCTCTCATTCTCCTCAGCACAGAATGTACTTTGCTATTGGAGAAAATAGCGCTGTCTCTATGGCAGAAGATATGTGTTGTATAATGCTTGTCTCAGATAACGTATGGGAAGGAAACCAATCCCTGGATGAGTGGGGTTCCTCTTTTCAGACACCCACCTTGCCATCTTCCTGAGATCTGGATGTTCTCATAAACCCACTGGGAGAAACAAATGGGCACATATTCATACTCAGCTGATTGTTGAGAGGAACATGCATGCCCTGAGTCCTAAGACAGATCACCAAGAACCTGCTAGAGAGAGTGCTTGCCTCGGAAAGGCTCTGGGGAAGCAAAGAAGTGTTGGCTCAGGAGCAGCAAGCTCACCTCCATTGATAGATGAAAAACTGGGCCCAGAGAGTGCTAGTGGTTCTCCTGAGGACACATATATTGTTTGCAACAAGGTAGGGCATAGAATTTAATGTCACAGAAAGAGAGATCAGTTGGCCCTTGTGCTGGGAGCTTGGCGTCATTTCAGTATTGAATCACACAACTAAATCTCAAGCCCTTTCTCGTCACAGGTCCTGCCTGCAGCATTCCCGGCCCCAGTTCTCACCCAGAGCACATAAGTCAGTGTTAAAGCTGTGGGAAACATTTGGGCCTAATTATGTATTTTCTAAGGAGCTCTGGTGGTGCAGTGGTTAAAGTGCTTATCTGCTAGCTGAAGGTTGGCAATATAAACCCACCAACCGTGGAGCTGCAACTCCTGAAAGAAAGTGTGTCAATCTGCTTCCATAAAGATTCACAAGCTTGGAAATCCTATGGAGCAATTCTATTCTATCCTAGAGGGTGGCCGTGAGTCAGAGTTGACCCGGGCTGTGGGTTTGGTTTTAGTTTGGATGTATTTCCAAACATACCACTCGGAGGTGGGAGGAGGGAAAGGAGGCAGTCAGGGTTGTTTTTGTGGATTATGCAGTTACTGACCTAAATTTCATATTGGAAGAAAAAAGAGAAAGAACTGCTGCAGGTAACACTGACATGTTGGAGAAAGTGTTACAGAGATGAAATGCTCAACTGGGTTCTTTGGAAGTGTTGTCTGTTTTAATTGGATGTGTCTGTTCAGAACTAGCTGGTGGCAGGCCCATCACAAGCTCCTTTTAATCAGTGGAATTCATATTCCCCCACTGCATCTCTTCTCAGAAGAAAGAGCAATGGCACAGGGGCCAAAGGGGGGAGAGCGTAATTCCAATTTGAAATATGGTAATTTGGGAGCAGAATTTTATTTAAAATTAAATTCCCAGGGTCCTACTGCATTTTATGCCTTAGTGAGTGAGCAGATTTTTCAAAGGAGAAAGAAACTGATCTTTTCTTGGAGCAAGAGTCCAGAGTGATCTTCGGCCCATTTTCTTCTCATTTTCCAGAATTGGGTGGGTTGGTAGAGGGGGATTGTCTTTTTTCAAGCTTTGCAGCAGCAGAGTTCACTGCTCCCTGGTCCCAAGGGACAGTGCAGGGGGTGACAAGTAGGTTCCTGTGGCTAAGGGGGTGAAAAATGGAGAGGCAGGAGGAGCCAAGCTTTGCCTTTGCAAAGGTCAGGTTGAAGCCAGGGAAATCATACGTCTGGGACTTCACACTGTGGACCCAGGCTTGGGTCCTCCATCTTTAACCCAGGATAGCGAATCTCTGACCAAGATAAGGCCAAAGTTTTCCCCAGCATTCATTCACTTACTCTAAATTGGCTGCATAGAGTTTCTGGGTGGTGCAAATAGTTGATGTGATTGGCTGCTAGCCAAAACCTTGGCAGTTTCAACTCAGGACCATTTGGGGGACACCAAACTCAATTGGCACAACAAAATACTTAAAAATCTTGTTCCACAACCTACTTTGGTGATTAGAGAGCAGGGTCTTAAAAGCTTTTGAGTGACCATCTAAGATACAGGTATTAGTCTCCTCTCATATGAAGCAAAAAGAGTGAAGAAAATCAAAGACATCTGGAAACAGTTAGTCCAAGGATATGATGGACCCTGAGACCAGAAGAACTAGATGGTGCCCAGCTACCAATGCCAATTTTTCAGAAAGGGATCAAACCTGGAGATAGAGTGGGAGTAAAAATGTGGAACAAAATTCAAAAGCACAAAAATGACCAGAATTACTGGTAGGATAGAGTTTGGTGGGACCCCCAACACTATGGCCCCATGTAGAAAGTAGAAAGACCTACATACAGAACCCCTATCCTAAGGCGCTGCACCTACCTGCTCTAAGGAGATACACCCCTTAGAAAAATCAGCCATGGGACACCAGAGGGACAGCATTCACGTAGAGGGAAAGCTGGACAGACAAGAGTGCATAGTTAAGAAGGACATAGGGAGGGGATAGTCCCTGGAATGGGAAGGGAAGAGAGTTTGTTATGTTTGGGGATGAAAGCTAATTGGGGCATGAAATCAAATGTACATGAACTGTTGAATGTAAAACAAATTTTGCTCTGTAAGTTTGTACCCAAAGCACAAGAAAACCTAAAAATGTTTACCCAGAGTGCCTCAGAAGAAAAGCCTGGTGTCCTACTTCCAAAAAAATCAGTCATTGAAAACCTTATGGTGTAAGGGGCACAGTTACAGATACTTCTTCCAAAAAAAACCCAAACTCACTGCTGTCGAGTTGGATCCGGCTCATAGGAACCCCTCCTTGGGTTTCTGAGGTGGTATCTCTATGGAAGTAGATTGTCCAACCTTCTTAGACATAACCAAACAGCTTGTGAGGTTGGTTTTACAGGTTTAAAGCCTTAGGACCATAGTCTTGTGGACAACTTGGTCAGTGGGCATAATGTAGTTAATGAAGTTTATGTTCTACATCCTAGTTTGGTGAGTAGTGTCTTGGATCTTAAAAGCTTATGAGTGGCCATCTAAAATACAACTATCAGTCTCTTATCATCTAGAGCAAAAGAGAGAGAAGTAAACGAAAGACTCAGAGAAGAAACTAGTCTACAGGACTAATAGTCCACATGAACCACAACCTCATCTTCCCTGAGACCACAAGAACTAGATGGTGCCCGGTTATCACTAACAACTCTTCTGAGCAAAGCCACAAACAGAGGTATCCTGACAGAGGGGAGAAGAATGTGGAACAGAACTCAAATTCTTAGAAAGTCCAGACTTACTGGACTGGTTGAGACCAGAGGACTCCCCAAGACTATTGCCTTGGAATACTCCATAAACCCTGAACTAAAACTACCTCCTGAGGTCACCTTCTAGCTAAATAACAGATAGGCTCATAAAATACATTCCCAGTGAGTACTGTATACCTTTAAAAAACCACCTATATGAGACCAAATGGTCAGCAATTACTCTAAAGCAAACATGAAAAGATAAAGGGAGAAGGAAACTAGATTACTGGGGGTGGGGGTGGGGGATGAGAATGTTAACATATTGTCAAAAATGTAGCCAATGTCACTGAACAACTGTGTTGTTGTTGTTGCTATGTGCCATAGAGTCAGACCTGACTCATAGCGACCCCTCCTTGGGTTTCCGAGGCAGTACCACTATGGAAGTAGATTGCCCAACCTTCCTTCCGAGGAGTGGCTGGTGGGTTTGAACTGCCAGCCTTCTGGTAGAGGTCAAGTGTCTAAGGCACTATGCCACCAGAGCTTCTGTAGTAATTGTTAAATGGGAAGCTAATTTGCTGTGTAAACTAAGAAGTAGTATAAAAAAAAAGTATTATTTAAAAAAAAAAAAATCTGTGGAGTTCTACTCTGACATACATGGGGTCACCAGAGTCAGAGTCAGCTTGCCAGTAACTGGTTCTTTACTTGCTGCTAAGCACTGGAACTCACATATTATAAGCCTTAAGGGCCCCATTTCTGGCCTCAGTCAGACATCAGGATCAGTTTAGACCACTTTAGAGCAGATCTAAATATTCAGGAATGTCTCAGGACTAATATAGCTACCTGGAGCCTATGAAGATCCCAATCAGGGGCAATCTGAGCATTCTGTGAACAACCAGCACTGTAGGCAGGCCAATGGTTCAAACCTACCAGAAGCTCTATGAGAGAAAAGACTTGGATCTGCTGCCATAAATACCACGGCCTAGAAAACCCTATGGGGTAGTTCTCGTCAGTCATATAGGGTTACTACAAGTCAGAGTTGACTCAAGGGTGTACAACAACATGGTGTGTTGGAGACAGCACCAGACTTGGTGGTCTCTGACCTCAAAGGGCTGACAACATAGTGGGGGACACAGTGTGTCAACTAATTTTTATCAAGTGCTCTTTTCAACTAGGCCTATTTTGGGTGATGAGGCCATAATAATACATAAGACAGACTTTCTGGCTTGAAGGATTTTACATTCTATTGTGAGGGAAGAAGGAAGCTGACAGTAAGCATATAAATAAATAATTGGATTAATAACTAATACGTAAATAAGAAATAAACCAAAGGATCTTTGTTGGCATAATGCCTAAGGCATCTGACTGCTAATCAGAAGGCTGGAGGTTCAAAACCACCAGCCCCTTCTCAGAAAGAAAATTTAGCAATCTACTTCTATAGAGATACCACCTCGGAAACCCAAGAAGGGGTCACTATGAGTTGGAATCAACTCAATAGCAGTGAGTTTGGTTTTTTAAATAAGAAATAAGAGAATTTCTAGCATTAAAGTGATAAGAAATAAAAATAAAAAGCTATTTTAGAGAGGGAATGATTGAGTAAGGACTGAGTTAGACAGTAAAGTGGAAGAAGGCTGCTCTGAGAAGATGATGTTATGGATTGAATTGTGTCTCATCCAAAATGTTTTTGTTGTTATCTACGGGGATATTTTTATAAGAAGTAATAAATTTCTGCTGAAATACTGGATTCTAACCCCTATACCTGTGGATATAAACCCATTTGGGAATAGGGTTTCCTTTGTTGTATTAATAAGGCTCTATCAGTGTAGAGTGTATCCTACCTAATCATTTCTGAGTTGTAAGGGACAGCATAGAGACAGAGACAAGCAAGCACAAAGAGAGGGAAGATAGTTGCCACATGAGGATCACCAAGGAACTGAGGAACAATAGAACTGGAGGAGCCGAAAGACACAAGGATCTTCCCCCAGGACCAACAAAGAGAGAAAGCCTTCACCTAGAGCTGGTGCTCTGAATTCAGACATCTAGCCTTCTAAATTGTGACAAAATAAATTTCTGTTTTTAAATCCACCCAGTTATGGTATTTTTGTTACAGTGGCACTAGGACACTAAGACAGATGGCAGCAGAACCAAAAGTTGAGTAATGAGAAAGGGCTGACAGGAGCAGCATCGAGGGGTTCAGATAGAATTCAACAAAAAATAAATTATTTTAAAAAGGGAAAAGTAAAGAGAAAGCTCTCATGCGTTTCCCATCATTGCATTTATAGGACGTTGATTTGCAGCTTGTTGAGAACATATCCATTACATAAAACAAAACTTGCCTCTGCCTATGCTCAACCCTAAAGCTACGTAAAGAAGAATCAGATTCTTTTTTTGGGGAAAAAGAAGAGTTTGGAAATTTTCACTTAAAGCATAATGAAGTTAGCTAATTCTCCATCTACAGTCTTGTTGACAGATGGGTAATATCTACTCACCACCAGCTCATCCTGGTCCTTTGTGTGCCCAGGCAATTACTGAAAAATTGTACTATTTAAAGACTGCTGACTTTCTATCGATGGTTGACAGTAAAATTAGCATTGGGCTGGTTTGTTTGCTCTGTTTAATTTAGAAAGACATTGTATTTGGGGGAAAAATGATTTAATTAAGAATGAACTTTCCATTTGGGAAACCAGTATCATAAATAAGTGTCTGTGTCAATAATACTGCCCTTAATTTATTTCCCATATTAACTTGTGCCTTACTTTCTTTCATGAGAACATTCACCACACACATATACATGCACACACACACATGATAGAGGCTTAGACCACACAACACACTCTAAGGATGGGTGTTCAAGGACATCCTATAGCAACATTCAGCAAATGTGTGTCAGGTACCATTCTAGGTGGGAGAAAACAAAATCTCTGTGCTCTGTTGGAAGGGATTGGAGACAATAAGCATACTAAATAAATAAGTAATCTATAGTATGTAAGAAGGACATGAAGGCAGGGGGAGCAGATCATGTAGGGCTTGATACGTTTCTATTCTGAGAAATATGGGAAGTCTTAAGGGGTTTTTGAACAAAGTGGCATGATCTGATTTAGAGTCTGTGAGTTTACTTCAATGGGTAGGAACAATTTGGAAAAGAAGGATGAGAATGGTTGGACAACTTGAAGAATGTAATCAATGTCACTGAATTGTACATATAGAAATTGCTGAATTGATGTATGTTCTGCTGTGTATATTCTCGACAATAAAAATTAATAAAATTAATTATCTTTTAAATTTCCAGAAAATAATAAATAAAAAGCTTCACTCTGGTTGCTTTGCTGAGTACAGACAGTTGGGTTGGAGGGTGAGTGGCAATGGTAGAAGAAAGAAAATCAGTTAAGAGACTTATGTGAAAAGTGAGGATGGGTTGGACCAGGGTGGCAGCAACCTAGTGGTGAAAAGTGGCCAGAATCTGGGTTTGAGTTGAAGTTAGAGTTATAAGACATTCCCTAAATAGTGATGGCAGTTTCTCTAATTCAGTGACACCATCTGGAATAATAGATGTCTCAGCATGGGTACCTTCTCCCCACCCCATTCCTCATCTTCTAAGCATGATCTACTTGTCACTAGGAACCCTTGGTGAACATAAAACACAGGATCTGAGTGCTGAATTGGAGAGTAAAGATCTTCCACTTAAGACTTTCCCTCAAATCGCAGGGGAACTCAAAGGTCTAAAAGACATTCCTTTTGGGGTTTGAAGAATATCATAATTTGAGATAATTTCCCCCAGAATGAGGTTCTGCAGGATAAAAACAGCAGTGGGTTTGGAGTCAAAGTGTGTGTTTGTTCAGAGCCCTTGCCCACTAGATGTGCATCCTCATACCTTCTCTTCCTCCACAGAGAGGCAAAGGGCTTCTCTCAGGCTGCTTCTCAGCACACCACTGCTGGAAACAAAAGGTACATTGTCCTTAGCCTAATTCAAACCTTTACATCTTGATGAACTTCCGTTGAAGGTCAGTTCCCTTCATTCTCAGGTAATTTCCACCAAATCTCAGTTCTCACTCTTTCATAATTATCCAAATGCATAGTCTTCTCTAGAGACACCTAAAGCCACCTTTCTGTCTCTTAGACCCTCTCTGAAGGTGGCAACATTGTCAATGGCCACTTCTTGAATATGGTGAAACTGTGATTTTGGGCTTTACAACTCTCTTTTCTCCTAGTTTAATATTTGGATTTCAACGAACATTATATAGAAGGGTTACTTCAATTGCACATTTTTCCAGTTACAGAAGTGTTACCTTGATCTCTCACACCCATCTGTCAGTTTGGCTGTGTTGGCTTTCATGTTGCTGTGATGCTGGAAGTTATGCCACCACTATTTCAAAGAACAGCTTGGCCACCAAAAAATGGACAGGTTTTAGCAGAGCTTCCAGACTAAGATAGACTAGGAAGAAAGGCCTAATGATCTACTTTCAAAACCTAGCCAGTGAAAACCTTGGGGATCACAATAGAACATTGTGCAACTCACTTACTTTGGATATGTCATCAGAAGAGATCAATCACTGAGGAAGACATCATGTTTGGTGAAGTAGAGAGCCAGCAAATGTGAAGAAGACTTTCAGTGAGACAGATAGGTAGAATAATTGCAACAATGGACCAAACATGTTGGAGATCATGAGGATGAGGCAGGATTGGACATTTTGTTCTGTTGTACATGAATACTCATGTTGCCATGAGCTGGAGTTGCTCAGCAGTAGCTATCTATCTACCTTGATTTTATGCATTTAGAATTCACAGAACCTTCCACAATTGTATGAAGTAATCAAATTGTCAAACTGACTTCTAGAGGTCATTCTGTCCTGTCTGCCTCTGGGCAGGAGCATACTGAAACAAGGTAGTTTGCCAAAAATAATAGCATATAGTACCTCGCAAGTCACAAAATGTATATTTGCATGGCTAGGAAAGTGGCTGGGGAAGTCAAGTAGTAACAGAAGCAATTAATAGAGACAGAACACAACCTCGTCTGAGAATCTGGGCAGAGTCACAAGGGGAATTGGAATGTAATTTGTGCCCTTCCAGGTAAGTTTAATTGAGGAGGAAAAAAAAAAAGAGGAGAGAGAGGGTAAGAAGACACAATCCTTTCCTTTGTTTTTCTCAGAATCTGAAAGGAAGAAAGATTATTCCTAAAGGCTAACTTCCTGGAAATGCTAAGATCAACCAATTCATCTTGATATTTACCAAAGGATCTTACTAAGGTATCCTAGAAAATGAAACAAAATTGACAAGTATGGCAAAATTGGGATCATTAAAACCCATCAGAATTGTAAATTGTTAAATATATGTGATTAGTAGTTGTCTTTATTAAGCAAAGGTTTTGAAGCTAATGGACCTAAGGGGAGGGAGGAATGGAACATAACTGAGCTTTCTTGCTGGGGTCTCAGATGCTCCTTCTTTTTAAATATCCAAAACCTTCTTTAGATAAAAGGAACACATCCTTACTGAAGCACAAAGGAGCAGTTGTTACCTAAAATATGTGTCTGTTTTTTTTTTTTTTTAAACAAGGCTCAAAGCTTTAAGTTAAAAATAGAAGCATTGGATAATGAAGAAATATTTTGGGACTGAGTCTATTCAATGCTCTCTGTAAATAAGAAAGCATGAAAAGATGGTGTTGATTTTCTCCACCTCTGAGCTGTGTGGGTCCTGAGGGGAACGTGTTTAGTGTCCCATTGCTTATAATTCCTTTGGCCTCCCTAAGTATTGAAAACTATTAATGTTCTTAGCTGCTGATTGAAAGGGTAGAAGTTTGAGTCCGCTCAGAGGCACCTCAGGAGAAAAGCCTACTGATCTACTTCTGAAGAATCAACCAGTGAAAATGTTATGGAGCACAGTTCTACTCTGACACATATAGGATCACCACAAGTTGGAGGTGACAGGACAGTAACTGGTTTTATAATTCCCTGAATGCCAGTTCACGTTTCCATGTTCCCCTCACCCTTCTGTTGAATCCTACTGTTCTCCCCTCAGACCCTAGCTTGAACATTTTCTTCCCACTTCCCCAATTCAGTTAGTCACCCCTTCTGTGATCTGACCTCTGAATTTGGAACACATCTCTACGGCTGGACTCTACCAGCTGTTTCCTAATTCATGTGTTCACATGTCTATGTCATCCTCTACCCCATAAGATCTTCAATAGGAGCACTGTACCTTACAGGACTGATGGTCTTACAGCAGAGGGTAGATGTTCAGCAAAGACTCATTCCGTTGAATTGAAATGGACGAAGACCTCAACTCTCTTGTGGTGGGGTCTATTCAGGCTAAAATGTCTTAGGCAGACATTCTGAAAGCAGAATTTTTGTTGGTGTTGAAAACTTGTTGAGCTGTACATTTTTAGATATAGGGCAATGACTCTTGCTTTGTAGGTACATGTCAGAGCAGGAATCTTACATTTCCTGGAGTTGCCATATTGTATTCTGACCCATTTCTTAATTGCTCTGAAAATGTTCTTTCTTATTTTTTCTGAACTAACAATTGGGAATTTCATAATGACATGGAGGAGGGTTGATTTTATCATTAAAACTCTTCTGGTCATTGTTTGGGCCCTGCCACCTCTGCCAGACAGTCATTGTCACTTATCAGAGCTCCCACTCTGTGTACTGCACGCTTGCAACTTAACCAACCTAGAACTAACCAAGCTACTTTTTTAGGTCCTCACATTATAACCCACTCACTAGTCTGTACACTTTTGTCTTAGGCTTCTTAAGGTCTACCACATTACCTCATCAGATGGTTAACACATAATAGGCACTCAATAATTATTTGTCAATTAAAAAAAATCAAGTTAATTGTTATGGATTGAATTGTGTCTCTCAAAAAGATATATTAAACTCTTAACCCCTGGATCTGTGAATGTGTGTGCACCTGTTTGGAAATAGAGTCTTTGCAGATGTTACTAAAGAGTTCATTCTGGAGTAAGGATGATTCTAATCCTATGTAACTGCTGTCTTTATAAAAGAAGGGAAGATTCACAGAGGCAGGGAGACAGAGGAAGGTTTCTATGGGACACTGTAGCTACCAGTCAAGAAGGCCTGGAGTTACCAGAAACTAAGACAGAGGCAGAGCCCTCAGAAGGAATCAACATGCTGTCACCCTGATCTAGTCTTCAGAACTGTGACACAATACATTTCTGTCCTTATAAACAACCCAGTTTGTGATATCTTGTTACCATAGCCCTAGGAAACTAATACGCTTTCTTTATGAGCCATCAATTTCAAATGGAAATTATCTTTTCCATTATTGTTGGATAAAAGTATGGAAATTTTCTATTCACCACCAAAAATGTAAAAAACAAACCTGAAAACATTTTACTCAATAAGGATACTGACAACATTGTGGCTAACTACTGAATGTTAATTCTGAACCAAATACTATGCTGGCATTGCATGCAGCTGTCTTTTCATAGTAACCTGTGAAATAAAGGCTTAAATCGTCATTTGTAACTGGAGGGTCAGAGAAAAAGGGGAAGCCTCAATGAGGTAGATAGGCAGTGGCTGCCATGATGGGCTCAAGCATAGTAAGTATAGTGAGAATGGCACAGTACCAGGTAGTGTTTCCATTCTCCTGTATATAGGGTCACTGTGAGTTGGAATCGACTTGATGGCACCTGACGACAACAACAACATTGTCATTTGTGATTTAGAAAGGGAGACTCACTTACTCAACATGATGCAGGCAATAAATGATAGAAACAGGATCTGAACCTGGCTCAGATTCCAAAGCTCATGTATTTTCTACAACACCAGTTTTCAACAGAAATGAGTTTGTTGTTGTTGTTATGTGCCGTCGAGTCAGACCTGACTCATAGCGACCCTTCCTTGGGTTGCCAAGGCAGCATCACTATGGAAGTAGATTGCCCCATCTTCCTTCTGAGGAGTGACTGGTGGGTTTGAACCTCCAGCCTTCTGGTTAGCAGTCAAGTGCCTTAGCCACTATGCTACCAGAGCTCCCAGAAATGAGTTTAGTGCCCCCTAATTCCTCTCTTTCTAGTCTATCACTTTCAATGATGCCCTGTTTACTTGCAAACTGTTCCCTGGAATTTTGAGGAGAAAATTTAAGG
>NW_006921634.1:6914160-6926525 GCF_000298275.1 Orycteropus afer afer | reverse complement strand
ACCAGCCACTCCTCGGAAGGAAGGTTGGGCAATCTACTTCCGTAGTGATACTGCCTCGGAAACCCAAGGAGGGGTTGCTATGAGTCGGGTCCGACTCGAAGGCATATAACAACTATATATATATATATACATAAATTCTATTGTGATTGTGAATTATAATTAATTCTTTCGTGATTGTCAAGAGTAGCAGTATTAGACTTTATAAACTATGGTAAGACCAATGGTGCATTTGAACATTTTATGTCTCATAACACATACCCATTTTTATTCTCTAACAAGTTACTGTATTTCTTTTTCCTGCCAAGAGTCCAATGCAACAGACAAGCATCAAGTGGAAATATTTTGCCTGCTTTCCTGATGTTGTGTGAATCCATGACAATAAGACATTTGAAGAGCTTTTCTGAAACTATGTTGAGGCCTGGCAGGGCTTCCTTTGTGTTCTAGCTGCTGTCTGGAATGACCTGATTTTTTTTTTCTTTGTTCTATAAGAAGGAAAACAAACACAAAAAACCTAGCCTGAGAGATAATGAACGCTGGAAAGAGGAAAACCTTTGATACTTCTTTTTTTCTTACCACCACCATGTCCAATCATAAAACACATCCTCTTCCATATGTCCCCTTGCCATTAATTACCTTCACCCTTGTCCTTTGCTTGGACCACTGCAACAGCCCTTAATTTCTCTCCATCTACCCACTCTTGTCCTCACTACCTCCAGCCTGTTCCCTACAGAGCAGCCAGAGTGATATTTTTAAAAATATCAGTCCAAATATGTGATTCCTCTCTTTAGAAATCAAGGCTTCTTATAGCTCCTTAAATAAATATAAAATCTTAACCAGAACTTCAAAGCACTTTGCTGTCTGGCCCCTGCTTGCCTCCCTAGAGTTATCTTGCCCCACTCCACTCACCCACCCTTTCTACACCTTACAGCCATCTTGACATATTTTTTCCCTTCCTTAAAGGTGCCAATTTAATCCCTCTGTCTGGTGTGCTCTCCCTACTGCATCTTCTCCTGGTTAACAACTTTAGGCTTTCAGATCTTAGCTTAAATGAACATTTAATGGCACCCCAGAAATGTCATTTCACTGCCAAGAAGGATCTAGCTCCAAACTAGGTTAGAGATCCCTCTTGTATAGTTTCATAAAACTTTGTACACCTTCTTCATCATCAGAGTTTAAAAATTATTTCTGTGGTTGTTATCTGATGTCTCAAGATCCTGTCTGTCCTCTCAAGTACCATGTCTCCAGAATGCAACATTGTGCCTAGCACCTGGAATGGCCTCAGAGCATCTTTGTGGAAAGAATGAGTGAGCCAGGACTTGCTCTCAGGAATGATCTCTCAGCCCTGGCTCTGCCACTTATTGACTTCCATGGTTTTGGGTAGGTCATTTAACTTCTCTGGGTTCAATTTCATCATCTGTAAAATGAGAGTACTGACTACTTTGATTCCAGGCTATTGAGATCATCAAATGGAAATTGAAGCTTGAGGTAATTTGGAATCTGTTAAAAAAAATCATGCAGATGTCATATATTACTCTTTTATAAGCTGGGTTGGTTACTAAAGGGGTCAATGGCTCAAACTCCCTAAATCTCATGCCTCCAAGCCTTCATAATTTCCATTATGAAAAGCTACAGGCCTGCTGGCGCCTACAACTTGGGTTTAAGGCCAATGTGGGAATGAGCTGGGTAAGGAAGTGTGGACAGGGAGCTAGGATTCTTCCTTTCACAGCAGAATCTCTGCCTAACTTCCCCATGAAGAGATAAGGAAAATCCCATCAGTAAGCTTTGTGCTCAGGTTTTACATTAGTTGTTGTTGTTGTTGTTATGTGCCATCGAGTCGGCCCGACTCATAGCGACCCCTCCTTGGGTTTCCGAGGCAGTATCACTACGGAAGTAGGATTGCCCAACCTTCCTTCCGAGGAGTGGCTGGTGGGTTTGAACCGCCAGCCGTCTGGTTAGCAGGCAAGTGTCTTAGCCACTATGCTACCAGAGTTACATTAGAGCAGGTACAATTTCATATGGGCCTTTGTCCTTAGAAGGAGCTCTGGTGGCACTGTGGTTAAAGGTTTGGGCTGCTAACCACATAGTTTGGCAGTTTGAACCCATCAGCTGCTCCACGGGAGAAAGTTGAGGCGCTCTGCTTCTGTAAAGATTTACAGCATTGGAAACCCTCTGTGGTAGTTCTGCTCTATCCTATAGGGTTGCTATGAGTTGGAATCAACTTGAAGACAGTGAGTTTTTGTTTGTCGTTGGAGCCAGGTACTTCTAAAATCTTCCTCTCCCTCTTCTGTCCTTACTGCTACCAGTGGCTGAGATATTCTTTATGACAAGCCACCAATTCCATGACAATCTGAACTGAGCAATGATTTTCATAAGATTTCAGTGAAGAAAAAGGCTTAGGCCATGGCTGAGGAGGAAGAGTAAGAAGTAGGAATATAACTAATCTGACATTTTAAGGTCTCTCTTGACAATCAGATTTGATTTGCTACAAATCAGATCTGAAAAACAGTGCTAGTTGTTTAAAGGAGAGAAGTGGGAAGAAGGAGATACGATTAAGAAATACAGCCATTCATTTGTCTGTTGTATTATTGTTCTATTAAAGCATAACAAATTACCACAAATTTAGAGGCTTAAAAATAAAAAAATTAAATTCAATAGAAGTCCAAACATAGCTCGGCTGGGTCCTCCGCTCAGGGTTTACAGAGCAATGAATTACTTACTATGGCCCTTCTAGCCAGGTCCTCCATTTTGTGATGTATTATCAATTCTGGCCTCTGGGCTCGTGGTTGTGGTCCCATCTTGGAGGGAGTTATCCTTAGTGTTGATGAGGCAGGATTGTATGAGAAGTATCCTGAGTCTTATCTTATCTTACTAGATAAGTCTTATCTTACTAGAAGGTGTGACTCAAGTCACCACCTTTAGTTTCCTTGAGGGTATATTTATGAATGTCCTGGCTAAGTTCGCTCTCTTACTCTGCATCCTGCATCTGGTTCATCATCATCTCACCCCAAGTTCTTGGGGGTTGAGCCAGTTGTCTGACCTGCTGATTTGGGTCCATCAATCCCTATAACCACAAGAGTTAGGATCCTCCAGACCAACACGTGACCCACAGATTTGGGACTTACCAGCTTCCACAACCATGTGAGCCATCTCCTTGATGGTTCATGAGTTCTATGAGATGTTGCAGTGAATTCTGGGAGGGAGAGTACTGAGGGGAGGAAGAGGAGTTGACATTGGAGATGACGGAGCAGTACAGCAGTTTGGAAAATTGGACATTTGGGACATCTTTAACCTCTGCCTCATAGGGACCAGCCTTGTGCTGATCCTTCTAAAACAAATTATTCAAGCAGGGTCTTACAAGGCTCCCTTCAAGGTGTCAGCCAGGGCTGGAGTCTCATCTGAAGTTTGGGATCCTCTTCCAAACTCATACAGCTTTGACTGAATGTGTTTCCTATGTAGCTGTAGAACTCATGCATCTTCTTTCTTTAAGGCCATCTGGAGAGAGTGTCTCTGACTTCTAGACCCTCTTTTGAAAGACTCATATAACTGGGTCAGACCCACCCAGAGTAATCTCCCTTTTGATTAACTTAAAGTCAACTGATGAAGAACTTTAATTATGTCTGCAAAATCCCTTCAACTTTATTATATTCTGTTGGTTAGAAGAAAGTTACCACAGTCAAGGGAAAGGATTACTTAAAGATATGGATACCAGGGATGGAAATACGAGCAACCATTTTAGAATTCTTCCTACCATACCTTCCAGTTGTTGATCCTACTGTGTATGTGTGTGTGTGAGCGACAGAAACCAACCTGCTCTAAGGTGAGTTTTAAGTATGAAAAAAGAATAATATGACATCCTGTTATCCATTCTTCTCCTGAGGAGTTTCTACTATGTTTCCCAAGACATTAAGCAAAATCAGGGGAATTTGTTTCAAGAATAAGTGAATATCTTATGGACCGAAGATAATAATGCAACTTGGCCCTAAGGAATGACAAGAATTAGGATGTGGAATGTCATAGGGAACTAGTGTCTCTGTGTATTTGCTTCATTATTATCTCTCTCTCTCTCTCTGTGGACCAACTTTATCTGTTCTTCAATGCATGCTTTACAGTTCCAGCCACTTGCTGTCTCAGGTAGAATCCATCACTCTTTCTTTTCTAGTTTTAGATTCTCAGAGAAGGAATCCATGGATCAGGTATTCATCTCTAGCACAATCATCTGTGGCCAGAGTGGGGTGGACACATACTACAAACATAGCTCTACATGGTGACCAGGTAGAGAGGCAAGGATAAGGTCAGTTCTCAGATAAAGAGCAGATGTGCCTACAGCATAGTATAAGGCATTGTAGTCAGTGGCCAGTACACATATAATCCACATCAGCATGTGCATAATTCAGCAGCAATGCCCTTCAGTTAGTAGTGGAGGGAGCAGAGTGTGTGTGTGTTTGATGATGTTCCACAGGCAGTGTCATGTGATGCCAAGGACTAGTTTTCAGCCTAAGGTGACTCTTCCTGTCCAAAGGCTTTTATAGCTATTCTCCCATACTATAGCACTTAGATGCAGGCTGATCTCACAGAAAGAAGGCAGCGGCTACACAGAATGGAGGTATAGGTGCACAGGGCCCAATTTAAAGACAGAGCCACAGCAGCATCTTACAAAACCTTTCCTAGAAATAGCTGGTAAAGAGCAGGCTGTGCACAAGTGCAGAAAGCAAAGAAGGGCTCAGTGATAAAATGCCCTGAAGGAGGAGGGAGTGTTCCAGCACAGACTGTACTGCTCATGCTCTGATAAGAACAAAAAGAAACGCACACAAAAGGCAATGTAGACCAAACCAATACTTTAACATCAGCCTTGGTTTTTAAGAGCTGTTACTAATTCTTACTTATAAGGAGCTGGTATCAGAATCTTTCATGCTTCTTAATGTTGATTTATACAAGTGTATATAGTGATGGGTAAACTGTGTGTGATATCATCCCAGAGCATGGGTACATTACTAGCAAATTTTGTGGTCTTCACATAGTTAAAAGTTAAACACTTTTTCCAACATTGACACAAAACCAAAAACCAAACGCACAGCTGTCGAGTCAGATCCAACTCATAGCGACCCCTCCTTGGGTTTCCGAGATGGTATCGCTATGGAAGTAGATTGCCTAACCTTCCTTCCAAGGAGTGGCTGGTGGGTTTGAACTGCCAGCCTTCTGGTTAGCAGTTAAATGCCTTAGGCACTACACCACCAGAGCTCCAACATTGACATATATATGTAAACATACACCTGGACCAGGTGGTCTCTACTGATGACTATGGAAAGATTCTGAGGTCAGAGGGGGTCATACTACATAAATACTCCTCAGCCCCATGTCCTTAAAGATCTTAGCTTCAGTGAGGCTTCCTTATATCTGGATGTTCTACATGTTACAAAAGCATTCTCAAAAGATGGGATTTGACCTGCGTAGTATTACAATAGATTGAGGGTCTCTTGGTGACAGGGGCAAAGCCTAATCATCTCCATAGCGTGGTGCCAGCTCATAGGAAGTCCTCAAAACATGTTTATTGAATGGAGAAGAAAATCTTAATTATAATCACCATGTCATAGAATCACTGTGATTGTAATCTGTCTCTCCCATTAGATTGTGAGCTGCTAGAACTGTGCTGACCAATATAGTCCATTTTTTCAATTATTTAAATTGAATTAAGCAAAAAAATTCAGTCCCTTTGTCACACTAGCCACTTTTCAAGTGTTTAATAACCACATGTGACTAGTGGTTACCAAATAGAAAAGTCCCATTATCACAGAAAGTCCTGGAAGGTGAAGTATCATCATCAGTATCTCTCACAGATCCTACATTAGGGTCACACAACACTGTGTTCAACAGTTACTTATTGAGCGAATGACAGTTTCTCTCCTGGTAAATCTCAGCCTTGTTTTTATTTCTACACAAAAGCCTTCCCTGAGTTTTGCTCTCTAAGCTCCTCACGACACAGGCAAATCTGTGGCAGCTACTGCTTTATATTAGAATGGCCCGTTTCCAAGTCTGTCATGCTGCCAGGCAGTAAGGCTCTTGAGAACAGGGGTAGACTCTGATAAGTCTCTGTGCCTCCACCATCTCGTTCAATGGTTGACAGAGTATAGATCCTCAATCTCGTTTGTTGAACAAAACCAAATAGGTAGAGTGAATTGCTGGCTTACAGCAATTATCTCTATGGCCTGTCAAGTTGATGAGAGGGTGGAGAGAATGCTGTCCAGGCTGTGTCTGTCTGTGGGCAGGCCTCCTGTGTGGCACATCTCCAGGGGGACCTGAGAGATATTAAACACTAGAATGAGGGTGCTAATATTTAACTAATGTCTAATTCCTCATGGCAACCCAGGCTATTGAGAATGTTTTCAGACTTTTCAGCTTAATGCCTCTCAACTCCTTGCTTCTCTAATACTTTCTTCTCCCCCCCCCAACCCCTCTGTATACTTTTAATGTTATAAAATACTCAGAGAAATCTAAAGCAAACCTTTATACCCTTATACTATGAAGGATCTTGACAGGAATATATGTCAAAGGACTAAGCAAGGTGTTAGAATAGTGCTATACTCCAAGGGTTGGGGGGGAACATTACCACCTTAAAAGGGCAAGAGGAGGGAGCTATTACCAAATCTGGCCAGAGAGAACTGTGTGGAGAGGACCTCCTGACAGGAGCCTACATTCCCTCAGAAAGGGAATTGGGGGAATAAATAGCCAGACCTCCCTTACTACCCACTCTCCCATTTCTGTCCCCACTCTCTGATGGATAAACCCAACAGGAAGCCAAAGAAGCCAGAGGGTTGGGAAACAGGCTGCCTGACCTTCCATCTGGATTAACAAATGGTAACATTTTGTTATTTTTGCTTCTCATTAAAAAATAGTATTAATAATTAGAACTTCACAGATGAGTTAAAACCCCACTTTGTTTGCCTGATCATTCCATTCTCCTCCCAACTCAGAGAAAACTCATGTCATCAATCTCATTAATTCTGTCTTCCATTGATTCAATTCTACTCCTTTGCCCTTTCAATGTGTTACCTATTTCTGAAAATTTAGTATTAATCTTCTTGTTTTCTACCTGTAAATTTTCTACCATTTCTAATTTTTCATTTATTTTGTCATTTTGTTCTTGTATTTTCTTCCAAAATTGTTCTAGGGTTTTGTCTGTTTTCCTTAATTTTGTGAGTGTTTTCCTTGATCTGTCTCTCAATCCTTTGAAGATACCTAAGTATAATTCTTTTGAATTCCTTATCAAGGAGTTCCAATTCTGCTTCTTCCTCAAGGATGTTTTCTGGATCTGTATCCTGATCCCTTTTTTCTCCTGATTTATCTTGCTTCTTTGTGTGGACTGTGAAGGTCTGTTGTCTCTGAGACATTGTGATGTTTTTGTATTTAGGTCTTTGTTAACTATTTGCGAAGAGCAGTTAAGAGTGAGTCAGGTTCTTCTTGGTGGTCATTTATTGTTGGCCAGTTGGTGGAGAAGGAAGTGGTGGCTCTCAGTAAGTGGAGCTGCCGGACATGTGGGTGTGGTTGCATCGTATGGGCATGGATTCTCTTTCCCACTCCTTTAGACAAAAACAATGATCAAAAAAAAAAAAATCAAAAAAGCCAAAGCAAGCAGACAAAAAACACACTGCATAAACACATAGGAACAATCACCAAAAAAAGAAAAAAAAAAAAAAAACCACACTATCTGAGGCAGCAATAAGAGAAAGGAGGTAGAGTAGGAGAATAATGAAGGAAAAATGGGAAAAATACAAAAAGAAAAACAAGGAATGGGGTTAACCATAAGAAAGAAAAAAATGGGAAACAGGAACAGGGAAAAGGGAAAAAGCTGAAAACTAGAACCTGGGAAGGGAAGAATAAAGAATAATAATAAAAAGGATGAAAAATAAAGAATAATAGTAATAGTTTTAAAACAGACAAAACCCTACAAACTAAAAAAAAAAAAAAAAATTGGGGCGGGGGGGACAGGACGCCCAGGCTCCATCCGAGCACACAGACTGGGATGGAATTCCTGCCGGCCCAGAAGGTAGGTGGGAGTGAGGGATGGCCACACTTCAGTTCACCAAGAGGATGTGGGATATGAGAGTAACAAGGGGAATATCGCACCATTCCAGTCTTTCACATCCAGAATGTCTTTGTGGTTCCAGCAAGTGGAGCCTATTCTTAGGTCCCTAGAATTTGAGAGAACTCTCACTTTAAACATCCAAAATGGTCGAACCACTTGTAAATATTCAAAATGGTGGTGCCCTTCAGACAGTCAAAAGTCCACAGCTCACCCTGTCTTCCTCCTTGCTGCTTCCCCTTTTATTCACCAGCTACCAGTGCATGCAGCCACTGGCAGGCAGGGCCGATTTTTAGGTTAATTCTTAGGTCCTTACACCACTTGGTAATATCCAAGCTGTCCATGCTGTCAGGATCACTGACAGACTGCAGCTCCATATGTCTCCTTTTTTGATGTTTTCTTGCAGGTTCTTCTACTAATTTGAGTTTAGCTCACTTCTGTATCCTTCCTTTCAAAGCTCAGGACTTCAGGATTATCTTCTGTATCTGTGTTAATTGGTTTTCCTTTTGTTTGTTGAAGAGGGTCTGTGTAGTTTGTTTGCCTATTCCACCATCTTACTGGAACCTCAGGATTTTGGTTTTTGCCAACACAATGTTAGTGACAATGAGCATATTTTTCAGATATTTATTGGCCATCTGGGTTTCCTTTTTATAAATTGTTTATCTCCTTTGCCTACATTTGTATTGAATTGTTTCTCTTTTCCTTTGTGCTTTGTGAGTCTCTGTATATTCTGGACCTTAAATCTTTGTAGACTATGTGATTTGCAATCTAAGACTGCTCTGGCTGGCTCAGGATGAGGTTTTATAAATACCTTAACTGAGAGCTTCCCAAACATCCTCAAGGGAGAGGAATAGGCCAATCAAAGCCAAGGTTTTTTTCCAAAGTACTGAAGAATAATGAGCAAGGCCATATAATTCACTGGGAACAGCTATGTCATATTAGGGCTTGACATCTGTTCTCCACAGAGTTGCCATCTCCATGTTCCTAGGCCTCAAGTGCATCATGAGGGAACACTGTTGCTCTGCTTTCAGCCTGAGCTGTTCTGCCTGGATGGCAGACTGCATGATGAATTGATGCTGTCAGGAAGACGGATATGTGGAGCATTTTAAGCCACTAAGATATGTGAACTAAATCCCCCAACTCACCTCTCAGAAGTCACTGCCTGAGGATAGTACTGCTTCTGAAAATATAAGCTCTGGTGACAAATTTTACTCAACTTGACAGAGTACTGCACCTTTTTTTTTTTAGAAAATGGTTCTACAGGCAGCAAAGTAATTCACATGATAATACACTGGGCTATTCTTCTGTGTGGGGAGAAGTGAGGGAGATTATATCCATCTACCATTTGTTCACCCATACAAACTTTCTAGTATTTCTACTGTGTGGTCCAGCCGCTAAACAAAGCCCTGGGCACACTTTAATGAATTGAACATAGCATCTACTCTTGAAGAATCAATCACATTTTCTTTATCTCTGAATTCCTGGTGTCCTCCTCATGTCTGGCAGCACTGTGAGACAAACAGAATTTTGACTGAAAATGATGACAGAAAGACTTGCATGAGAAAAAGTACCTGGTTTGGATGCTGAAGAACAAATAGGAATAATCCCTGGCTATAAAAAAACCAAATCCACTGCCATTGAGTCAGATTCAACTCATAGCAACCCTTCCTTGGGTTTCCGAGGCAGAATAGAAGTAGATTGCCCAGTCTTCCTTCCAAGGAGTGGCTGGCGGGTTTGAACCACCAGTCTTCTGGTTAGCAGTCAAATGCCTTAGGCCCTACACACCAGAGCTTCCAATCTGTGTCTACAAGCATCCTCTTATAGAACTTTCTCTGATGATGAAAGTTCTGTATCTACACTTTCTAAGACAGTTGCCATTACTACACATGGCCTTTGAACCCTTGCATTTTAAATTTTACTTTGCTTTAATTACTTGAAATTTAAATTTTAACAATGACATGTGGCTAGGAGCTAACAAATCAGACAGCATAGTTTTAAGCATTGAACAGCCTTGTCCAGGGTAAGCACTATTGCCCAAATGCAAGTTTCCTTCTACTGGGTTCGGATAGTTTCCCAGACATTTAGAAATATAGTTACATTTCCAGTTTAATTGGCCATTGTCTAAGCCTTAAGCAGTATGGTATAGAATAAAGTTACTATTCACTCTATAGAGATGTAAAAGGAGCTAGTCCCACCCATTGTAAAGCAACAAGGATTACAATTATGGAGGGTTTTGAAGATGCTGGTGAAATTCTCAAAATTATTCAATGTATTTAAAAGCAGTCTATTTATCCATGCATTTATCCAAGTAACACCTATTTTGAGCCGACCATTTATTAGATATTATCCTTGTCACTGAAGTCACAAAGGATATGGAAAACAGTCCAAGAGATAAACATGTGAATAACTAATTACAACACATTGTAAGTAGCACAATGATGGGGTTGTGTGCGGTGCAGTGAAGACACAGAGAAAGGAGATCCTGAGCTTGGGACAGAAAGCTTGACAGCTAATGCTGTGCTGAGTCGTAAAATTTGAGTGAGAATTAGCTGAGTCAATTTCCTAAACTTGTCTGAACAACCAGCACAGCAAATCACTGGGTATAAAGTTTTGTTGTGCACATTTTCACTACATTTTTTGTTGTTGTTGTCTTAAAAAAGAATACTATGCAGCCAGAAAGAGAAATTAAGTCTTGATACATGCTATAACATGGATGGAGCTGAAAGACATTATGCTGAGTGAAATAAATCAATCACAAAAGGACAAATATTGATTTGACCTCAAAAAACAAGAACAGGTAAATTGATAGAGACCAACGTTTATTAGTGGTCACCAGGGGCAGTAGGGAGTTAGTGTTTATGGATCACTGAGTTTCAATTTATAATGATGGAAAATCGGCATTGACTAAGGGTATTGGTTGCATATTGAGACACTCTGGTGGCACAGTGGTTAAAAACATTTGATTGCTAACCAAAAGGTTGAGAGTTTGAACCCACTAGCTCATCTGTGGGAGAAAGATGAGCTGGTCTGCTTCCATACAGATTTATAGCCTTGGAAATTCTATGGAACAACTCTACTTTGTCCTATAGGGTCGCAATTTGTTGGAAATGACTTGGTGGTGGGGCGTGTTGGTGGTGATAATTGTTACATTGCCAATTAATGTAATTGATGTCAATCACCTGTAAAAAGTTGAACTGGAAAATATTGTGGTGGTGATGGTGGTGATGTTAGATTCCATCAAGTCAGTTCCAACTCATAGTGACTCTGTACAGTAGAATGAAACACTGCCCAGTCCTGTCCCATCCTCACAATCATTGCTATGCTCAGGCCCATTGTTGCAGCCACTGTGTCAATCCATCTTACTGAGGTTCTTCCTCTTTTTTGCTAACCTTCTCCAGGGAGAAGGGACTCCAGGGACTGGTCGTTCCTGATAACATGATGACCAAAGTACGAGAAACAAAGTCTTGCCATCCTCACTTCTAAGAAGCATTCTGGCTGTACTTCTTCCAAAATGGATTTGCTCATTCTTCTGGCAGTCCATAGCATATTCAATATTATTTGCCAACACCATAATTCAAATGCATCAATTATTCTTCAGTCTTCCTTATTCATTGTCCAGCTTTCACATACATATGATGCTATTGAAAATACCATGGCTTAGGTCAGGTTTACCATAATCTTCAAAGTGACATCTTTGCTCTTTAACACTTTAAAAAGGTGTTTTACAGCAGATTTGCTCAATGTGGTACATTGTATGATGTCTTGGTTGCTGCTTCTATGGACAGTAATTGTGGATCTAAGTAAAATGAAATTCTGACAACTTCAGTCTTTTCTCCATTGATCATGATGTTGCTTATTGGTTCAGTTGTGAGGATTTTTGTTTTCCTTATGTTGAGATGTAGTCTAAACTGAAGGCTGTAGTCTCTGATCTCTATCAGCAAGTGTTTCGAGTTCTCTTAACTTTCAGCAGCAAGATTGTGTCATTTGCTTAATGTAGGTTGTTAATGAGTCTTCCTCCAATCCTGACGCCATGTTCTTCTACCTGTAGTCCAGGTTTTCAGATTATTTGTTCAGCATAGGAATTGAATAAGTATAGTGAAAGGATACAAACCTGACACACACCTTTTCTGATTTTACGCCATGTAGTATCCCTTGTTTTGTTGAACAATTGCCTCTTCCTTTGCATAAGCACAATTAAGGGTTCCAGAATTTCCATCCTTTGCAATAATATTCATAATTTGTTGTGATACACAAAGTCAAATGCCTTTGCATAGTCAAAAAAAAAAAA
>NW_006921634.1:6906215-6913420 GCF_000298275.1 Orycteropus afer afer | reverse complement strand
TCTCCATTCAAGAGCAAGTTTCAGAGTCTGTTTTGACATCTGTTCTTGTCTTTTCTTTCTTTCCAGTTTTAATGCCCTTTTGCTTTCTTCATGTATGATGTCCTCGATGTCTTCCCACAACTCGTGTGGTCTTCAGTCATTGTTCAATGCATCAAATTTATTCTTCAGATGGTCTCTAAATTCAGGTGAGATACTGAAGGTTGAAATATATATTGTATGATACATATTTTTGCAACAAGGACACGAAATCAACATGAGCAGCTGCTGAGGGATTTGGCTCTTTGGTTTGGAGTTTTGGGCCATAGTTTAATAAGCTAATTGGCCTAACATCATTTTTAATGGCTCTGTTCTACTTCATAGTTTGTTGTGTAGTGCCTGGGGTCTTAAAAAAAGCAGCCATCCAAGGTACAACAATTGGTCTTTATTCATCTGGAGCAACAGTGGAAGAAGGAGGGTCAGGAATAAGAGAAGAAAATGTAATACATGACTAAATGCCTCCATGAACATTTGCCTCCTTTGCCATTAGACCAGAACTGGATGGTACCAGCTACCATTACTGAATGTTTTTCTTTTTTAATTGGACATTTTGATCACAGATTCTATAGAAGAATCCTGATTGAAAGGGAGACAATGCATAACAGAATTTCAAACTCTCATGGAATCCAGACTGTCTGGAGCTATTAAGGCTGGATAAATGCCTGAAACTATTACCCTGGATTAATCTTTAAACCTTAAGCCTTCTTTCAATCAAATAATAATTTAGCTTAATTAGTGAAGCATGTCTGCTTTGAGCATTATGCTCTTTTAAAGAACTATCTATAAGGGGTCAAACTGACAACAGCAACTCAAAAGATTAGATAGGAATCTTAGGGGCAGTGAGTTTATGTTAATGGAAAAGGAACAATTCAGAAAGGAGGATGAGAATGGCCGCACAATTTGAAGAACGCAATCAATGTCACTGATTTGGACATGTAGAAATTGTTGAATTGGTGTGTGTTCTGCTGTTCATATTTTCAACAACAACAAAAATAAAATATTTTTTAAAAACCACCTGGGGTACTTATTAAAAAATAAATTTAAATCCAGTTCCCTTGAAATTTCTAGTATAGAGTTTACAGTTTTGCAATTTTTAGTATCCATCCCAGGAAAATATAGGAAACGGGTACTAGGAGGATAGAACTAAATAATTCCCACATGCTGATAGGAAAAATGTCAAGGTTTTGGTTAAACAACAATCAAAAAATAACAATATATGTACCTTATATTATATGGCTGCTAACCAGAAGGCTGGCTGTTCAAAGCCACCAGCCACTCCTCGGAAGGAAGATGGGGCAATCTACTTCCGTAGTAATACTGCCTCAGAAACCCAAGGAGGGGTCACTATAAGTCAGGTTTGACTCGATGGCACATACCAACCAACCAACCAACCATATTATATGGCAGTGTATTGAAAAATATGCTATGTTTTTTTGAAAATAAAACTAATTAGAAATGTAGAAAAATAACAGCATGAAAACAAAAATAAATGTCACCTATAATTCCACCATCCAGACCTAAACATTGTCCAATACTTTGATAAACATTCTGCTTCTTTTCTTTGTATATACACAAACATACACAGACTCAGACACACAAAACTGGAATAATACTGTACCTGTTTTATTTTTATTATTTCAGAATAGGAGCTCTGGTAGCACAGTGCCTAAGGCACTTGACTGCTAACCAGAAGGCTGGTGGTTCAAACCCACCAGCTACTCCTCAGAAGGAAGATGGGGCAATCTACTTCCGTAGTGATACTGCCTCAGAAACCCAAGGAGGGGTGGCTATGAGTTGGGTCCGACTCGACGGCACATAAGAGCAACAGCATTATTTTAGAATAACTTTAGATTTTGAGAAAATAGTACAGAGAATCCCCAAATACATGATGCCCGGTCTCCCCCATTATTAACATCTTACTTGAGTATGGTACATATGTCACAATTAATGAATCAATATTGATGCATTGTTATTAACTAAAGTCCACATTTTATTCAGATTTCCTTAATTATTTCTTAATATCCCTTTTCTGTTCCAGAATCCCATTGAGAATATCACATTACATTTAGGCCTCGTGTGCCCTTAGGCTTCCTTTGGCTGTGACATTTTCTCAGATACTCCTTGTTTTTGATGACCTTGACAGTTTTGAGGAGTGCTGGTCAGGTATTTTGTAGAATGTCCCTTAATTGGCATTTATCTGATGGGTTCCCCTTCTCCCCCCTCATAATTAGACTGGTTTTGGTTTTAATTATAACTTTCATTTTGGTAAAATTTTACATTACAGAAAAGAACAAAGAATAACATGAAAAACACCTACATATCCTCATCCCAGAATTGGGAGTTGTTATCTGTTTTTGTGACATTTGGGTCAATTTAAAAAAAATTAATAGAATTTAAATTAAATTTCTATAAATCTATAAAATAGCAAATTTAATTTCCTCCATTCTATATTGCTATACAGTCTCACAGCACTCCTGCCTCACCATCCACTATCATAAATGCAGTGTGTAATCTTCCATTTCAATTTTTTCTTTTTCTGTATGTGTACACACACATATAAAACAAGAAAAAATATGATATTGTATTTGGATTCTAATTTTTTTAACAAATGGCATCATATATATATCATTGTGTAACTTGCTTTTTTTCACTCAACACTGTTTATGAGAAGAGCTACATAGAGCTAGCTTGCTCATTTATTTTAACTGTTACATGGTATTCTATACAGTATGACGATAACATATTTTATCCACTCCTTTCTTGGTGGACATTTGTTTCTAGTCTTTTATTACCAATAAATGCCTTCTTGTACACATGTACAAGAGTTGCTCTGAAGTATACACCTCCAGGTAGAATTGCTGGCTTATAGGATATGAGCCTTCCAAAAGTGATTGTACCAGTTTAAGAGTTTCTATTTCCCCAGATTCTCAATAACAGTTGGTGTTAAAAGACTGTAAAATTTTTTTCCAAACAAATTAATGGAAATTAAGCCTTATTGGTATTTCAGTTTGAATTTCTCTGAACTCGCGCATCATCTTATATACTTATTAGCCACTTGGTTTCCTTTATTGTAAATTGTATGTTAATTTTTTTGGTTCATTTTCAATTGGGTACTTTTGTCTTTTTAATTATTAATTTGAATGCTTTTTTAAAAATAGTTTTTGGATAAAAATTCTTTTCCTACTGTATTTTATGGATATATGGTTCTAATTTTTTTTTTTTTTTTTAACATTACTATTGTCTCATTTGTCATTCAGAAGTTTACCATTTGGCACAAAGTTAACAGTCTTTTCTTGTATAGTTTGCTTTCTTTTAGTATATGGCTTAAGAAATGCTTTCCTACTTTAATATCTTAAGGAAAATCTTTATATTTTCTTCTAGTTGTTCCAAATTTTGTTTTTCATGTATTCCTATAATGAAGTTTCTTTTTCTTTTTTTTTTCATATGAGGTAAACTCATTGCCGTTGAGTGGAATCAACTCAGAGAGACCCCTCCTTGGGTTTCTGAGGCAGTATCTCTACAGAAGTAGATTGCCCAATCTTCCTTCTGAGGAGTGGCTGGTGAGTTTGAACCACCAGACTTCTGGTTAGCAGCCAAATGCCTTAGGCACTACACCACCCATCTAATTTTCTTTCTTTGTGAAGTTCAGTTATCCCATTATCTTTTTGTTGTTCTAAAAGTACATTTAACACATTCAGCAATTCAGCATCCTACATGTATGTGTACAATTCAGTGTCACCAATTACATCAATCAAGGTGTACAACCATCACCAGTATCTGTTTGTGCAACCAACACGTTTGCTGCCAAATTTTCCATCACCATAAACAGACACCCAACGTTTCATAAACAATGCTTCCCCTTTTGTCCCTCTCTCATGCGACTGGGAATCACTCTTAAACTTTGATCCCTATATCTTTCTTTTATTGGGTAGTTTGTCCTTTTCTCTCTGATCTGTACTGTCAGCTCCATTAAGAAACAAGTATCCATATATGCACTGATCTATTTCTGATTTCTAATCTGTTCGACTGATATTTTATCTATGGTTGAGCCAAACCACACTGTTTTGTTTATTTAGCGTTATAATAAATGCTGATATCTAGTGGAATAAAAGCTCCCTTACTTTTCAGAATTATTTGGATATTTTTGGACTTTTATTTTGTCACATCAATTTAAAAATACACTGATAAAGTTTTATGGAAAATCACATTAAGGTTTTTGTTGGAATTGGTTTGAAATTATAAGGATTATCATCTTTATCGTATTGAATCTTCCTCTATTCATGAACATAGTTTATCTGTCCACTTATTAAGGTCTTCTTTAAATGTTTTTCAATAAAGTTTTGAAATTTTCTTAGCAAAAAAGTTTATGAATCTTTTAATTTATTCTTGGGCATCAAATTATTTTTTATTTCTAAATGAGATTTCTTTTCAATTTCTTTGTGTAAATGCTGGTTTGTAGGAATACTATTGGTTTTTTAAGGTAGTTTTTTTTTTTAATCTATTTATCTTGTTGAATAATTTTATTAATTTTGTAGACTCTCTTGAATTTACTAAATAGACAATTGCATGATTCAGAGCAAATAATTTGTCTCTTCTTTTTTGATTCTTGTATCATATTGCTTTTTTGGCTAGAACCTCTAGTACAGTATTGATAACAACTGTGGAAATGATTATCTTTGTTTTGTCCCTGACTTTAATGAAAAAAAGTGTTTAAATATTTACCATATGATGTATGATGAGGTTTATTGCGATATGATATAGATTTTTGTTAGAGGCCCCTTTTCAGGTCAAGAAAGTTCCAGTTTCCTTCTATTTGTACATTGGTGAGAATCATCTTTTTTTTTTTTTTTAATTACAAGTGAGTATTAAATGTTACTGAATGTTTTTCAAAGCTTATTGCAATGATCCTATGGATTATCTATTTTAATCTGCTAATGAGGTGAATCACATGGATAGATTTCCTAAAATTGAGTTCCTGGAATAAACCATGCTTGGTCTTATTTTTAAAATATATCTTTATATATTGCCACACGGGTTTAATTGAATTTTATTTAGATTGCCTACAACTATGTTTAGGAGCTCTGGTGGTGTAGTGCACTGCTAAGCTAAAGGTTGGTGGTTTGAACCCACCAGCCACTCCGTGGAAGAAAGATGAAGTGGTCTGTTTCCATAAAGATATAGTCCTGGAAAACCAATGGGAATTGCTATGAGTTGGAATCAATTTGATGGCAATGAGTTTGGTTTGGTTTACAACTATGTTTATAAATGAGGTTAGTCTGTAATTTTCTTTTTTTATACTATCTTTGGTTTTGGAATCAAATTATATTGTCTCATAAAATACATTGCATGACTTTCTGTCTTTGTCTATTCTCTGGAACCATTTGTATAAGATAGGAATTATCTGTTCTTTGACCATGGTAAAAGTCAGCTGTAAATCTTTCTGGTTCTGTTTCCTTTTTAGGGAGAACACTTTTTTACTATAGATGCAATCTCTTGTTACTGTAGTATGACCATATTAATAGCAGATAATACTTAGTCTTACTATGTGCCAGACCCCATTCCAATGTAAGCATTTCAACAACTAATGCTCATTTAAGCCATCTACCAGTTTCCTAGCCCTACTTTACACTTGAGCAAACTGAAGCAAAGAGGGAGTAGGTAGCTAGCTCAAATTTACACAGTTAATAAGCAGCAGAGCCAAAATATAACCCAAATATAAAATCTGTGCTCTTTACTACACTATAGTAACTTTTTCTACTGACTCATGGGTAAATTTTGCTAATTTACATATAGCCTCAGCATAATTGTTTCTTTGCAGGGATTCTGCGACTCTGTGTTTCTTCTCTGGAGTCTTAAGACTTTCTTTTCATATTTAATGTGCTACAATTTTATTACAAAGTATCAGATAGGAAATAGTCTTATTTATCCTGATTGTGATTTTTTTTCCTCTCTAACTATGCATATTTAAATTTTGGAACACTGTTACCTTATCTCTGAAAATTGCTTCCACCTGGTTCTCTGTATTTCCTCCTTCTGGAACACCTATCAAATGTGTAGTAGAATGTCTCACTTTATACTCCACATCTCTGTCATTATACTTTGTCCAAATTATTTCCAACATTTGCCTTCCAATATATTAATACTCTGTTCATCTGTTTTTATTCTAATGTTCAATAGATCTAGTGGGAGTTTTATTTCGATTATTCTATTCTTCATTTTCAGTATTTTTACTTGGTTCTTTTTTTTTTTTTTTAATCTACCAATTCTTTTATAGAAGTATTTAGAAAAAATAGTTTTGATCCTCACTCCACACTAAAATATAATCTAGATGGATTTACAGAGTTACATGAAAGGAAATTAAAGTCAAAAAGAAGCAGTATTTCTCAAATCTCTGTATGAGAACAAAAGATTTATCTTGGTTTCAAATCCTAGTTCTGCTTTCATAATCTCGAAGGAAAAAGGTGATAATTTGACTACATAAATTTTAAATGTCTGTAGTTTAAAAAACTAAATTTATGCCATCGAGTCGATTCCAACTCATAGTGACCCCATTGGGTTTGCAAAGCGGTAAATCTTTATGGAAGTAGGTTGCCCTGCCTTCCTTCTGTGGAGTGGCTGGTGGGCTTAAACTGTCAACCTAGAGTTAGCAGTCAGTGCCTCAGCCACTACACCACCAGAGCTCCTTTAGTTAAAAAGACAGCACATACAAAATTTAAAAGCACATAGTAATCTAGAGACAGTATTACTACTATCTTCAAAATATGAAGGCTTCATAAAAGTTGAAAAGAAAAACAAAATATATGAATGGTTAAAAACATGTTCAAATTGTATTTCTTTAAAATAATTCTAACTTTTTGACTCAGTAACATCACTTTTAGAAATATAATCCAAGCACCCATTCACAAATATTTAAAGAGAAAAAAAACAAACCAAAAAAATCTTTAGGCTGTGCTTTTATAGCAAAGAAAAATTGGAAACAGCCTGTTGTTGTTGTTATGTGCCGTCAAGTCAGACCCGACTCATAGTGATCCCTCCTTGGGTTTCCGAGGCAGTATCACTACGTAAGTAGATTGCCCCATCTTCCTTCGGAGGAATGGCTGATGGGTTTGAACCGCCAGCCTTCTGGTTAGCAGTCAAGTGCCTTAGGCACTATACTACCAGAGCTCCCA
>NW_006921634.1:6903905-6906115 GCF_000298275.1 Orycteropus afer afer | reverse complement strand
TTTATTGGTAATTTTTTTCCTTTCTCTTTATAATTTTTTGTACCTTCCAAATATTCCATCATGTACTTCTATTATCTTAATAATCTGAAAATTAGATAAGGATTACAAAAACTTTTCTCAATAAATTGGAAGGAATTTCATTCAGGAAAATATCTCTTTCAGGAAGGAACTGAAATTCTTTAGTTTTCCTCACCTTTGAAATGAACCCCTTCCTCATATCTGCGTTCCCTTAACCCTGAATGTCAGCTCCCTCAAGTCTTCCTAATGGGGGCTGTGGGAGCATTCTTGGCCAATGGGCACTGAGTCAAATACAATGTTCAAAGTACAGGTTCATCTGAGAAACAAAATTCAGACATTTGACAACTCCTCTTAAAAGAAGTTTACATTTCATATCTGAGATCCTGAAGGGTGTTAGAAAAATTTCTGAATAAATTTCCCCATGAAAAATTGTTAACCCAATATTTAAAATATTATGACATCTCAAGGTAAATAATTTTCTTTTAAATTTCATGTTGTAGTTGATCCATACTCTTAAGACTGAAAATAGGCTTTCCAAAGAGTGGCTTAATGGTGAAGGAAATGTGTCAGTTTGGGTTTCTGACACAAAGACAGAATTAGGCTTTCAAGAGGTTTAATGCTTGAGGGGGGATGCTTGTGAAGATAAAGGAGAGATAGAATGGGAGAAAGTAGGGAAGGTCTTTAGCACACTGCTAATCTGACATCAAGAGAGCGAAGGAAGGTAGATTAGTAGTATGAGCCTCAGACCACTGTGCAGTTCTGACAACACCTTTGTCAGGCCAAAGTAGAGTCCACTAGTAAAGACTGTCCATTAATAGAGTTCCATGTGGATAGAAATGGTACCCCTCCATCACTCATCTGTTAGTTCATTGTACTGTGATGGCCTGTGTGTCACTGTGATGCGAGGAGCCATGCCACTGGTATTTCAAATACTAGCAGGGTTATCCATGATGGACAGACTTCCATGGAGCTTTGAGACTGAGACAGATTAGGAAGAAAGGTCTAGCGATCTACATCCACAAATCAGTTACTGAAAATCTTATGGATCACAACAAAACAGAGTATTGTTAGATACTGCGCTGAATGATGAGCCTTCCAGTGGTCACCACAATGGACTTGAACATACCAACAATTGTGAAGATGGAGCAGGGACCAGGCGTTTCATTCTGTTGTATGTGGGATCACCAGGAGTTGGAGTGGACTCCAACGGCAACCAACAGCAATAACAAAAACAGCTAGTACCTCTACTGTACTACCATTGGCTAGGAGCAGCAGGGAGAGCATGGTATCAGATTCAGTACCATGGTAGTGGAGCCTGGAAATATGATGTCTAGAGTCTGTCAGCCAGCTACATCCTTGTAGAAGGTTCTCTTGAAAGATCTGATAGATACACCTCCATGGCTGCCACAAAAGCATATTTAAAGCATACTTTCTTCTAGTCTCCTCCCCACCCTTCTCCTCCCTCCCCCTCCAAAATGGAAAAACCCTTCTCCCCAAGTCAGCAAGTGGTAGACTGCTAATACCTAAAGGAAATATTAAGTATCTATGAGTATTTGTTGACTAAATTAAGTCATTTGATTCTTTTCCTTTTTCCAGGTCTAATAATACAATGTTGTTGTTGTGTGCCATCAATTCTGAGTCAGGGTGACCCTAAAAAACAGACTAGAACTGCCCCATAGATTTTCCTATGCTGTAATTTTTACAAGAGCAACCACCAGGTCTTTTCCCCTTTGCTCCTGCAAAGATTTGGTGAGTTAGAACCACCGACCTTTTGATTAACAGCTGAGTGCTTAATCAAAATGCCAGTAGGGCTTCTAATAACATTATACTATTTAATCCAGTATTCTGCTCTGCTTCTTTCTGCTTATCTTAGAAATCTAATGTGTTCACATCATTCCACAACCACTAAACAAGATGAATGATTATTAGGCTAAATATTTTGTTTGTATGTTTGTTGTCGAGTTGGACCTGACTCAGCGACCCCTCCTTGGTTTCCGAGACAGTATCGGTATGGAAGTAGATTGCCCCATCCTCCTTCCGAGGAGTGGCTGGTGGGTTTGAACCACCAGCCTTCTGGTTAGCAGTCAAGTGTCTTAGGTACTATGGTACCAGAGCTCCCAGGCTAAATGTTAGCGCCAATGAACTAAAATTTGCACTGCAATTAACCTTGAACAGAAAAAAAAAAAAAAAAA
>NW_006921634.1:6900069-6903444 GCF_000298275.1 Orycteropus afer afer | reverse complement strand
GACATATATATATTAAAAAAAAAAAAAAAAAATCCGCTGCCATCGAGTCAGTTCCAGCTCATAGCAACCCCTCCTTCAGTTTCCAAGGCAGTGTCTCTACAGTAGATTGCCCGACCTTCCTTCCGAGGAGTGCCAGCCTTCTGGTTAGCAGTCAAATGCCTTAGGCACTACGCCAGAGAAGCCAGAAATCTGAATTCAAGGTGTTTGCAGAGCCATGCTCTGTCTGAAAGCTCTAGAAGATCCTTCCTTGTCTCCTACAGCTTCTCGTAGCCCCAGGCATTCTTTGCTTTGTGGTAGCAAAACTACAATCTCTGTCTCCATTCACATGGCCATCTTTCCTCTGTGTCTGTCTTTTCTCATTAGGACACCAGTCATACTGGATTAAGGCCTACTCAATTTCAGTATGACTTCATGTTACCAAATTACAAATAAGGTCACATTCAGTGGTTGGGGGAAGTTTAGGACTTGAATATATCTTTTGAGGGACACAAATCAACCTATACCACCTGGAGATGATCAAGCCTCATCCGAGACCAATTAAATCACCCGAGGATCTTGTTAAAATGTAGATTCTGATTCAGTATACCTGGGGTGGAAATGCAAATTCTCAGCAAGTATTGGAACCAGAATGGACTGGCTCAAAGCCCTGCACCACACTGACATTTGAAATGTGAAGGGCTCTGTTTATACCATGGTCCTTGTTTGCCCCCTGGTGGGCTAAAATAGTACAGAGCCTTGGGCAGTATTTAATAGGTAAGAGAGTGAGGCGCTCTCTTTTGTCTGACCTAATCAAAACATTGCCTGTAGATATATACAAATCAGCTGGTCAGGTGGTGGGGCTTTGCATCATCTTCATACTTTTAAGGAAGAAAACAACAACAACAACAACATCAACACTGATACAGAAACAAAACCTAGCACCACCACTTGACTGCTAACCAGAAGGCTGGCGGTTCAAACCCACCAGCCACTCTCCTTGGAAGGAAGATGGGGCAATCTACTTCTGTAGTGATACTGCCTCGGAAACCCAAGGAGGGGTCGCTATGAGTTTGGTCTGACTTGACGGCACATAACAACAACAACATTACCTCCAAAGATTTGCTGTACAATGGCAGCTTTAATTCATATGTGAACTCTGGCAGAAATTTAGAAAATCTCACAGTGCCTTTTATTAAAGCAGTAGTCTCTTATGGGTCACCTCACAGGTTTTGGAGACAAGCGAACCTGAAGGCAAATTCCAGCTACACAATTTATTAACCTCATAAACTTTGGTGAACCACCAAAAAACAAACCAAACTCACTGCCACTGAGTCGCATCCAACTCATAGTGATCCCTCCTTGGGTTTCTGAGGCAGAGGAGCTCTGGTAGCATAGTGCCTAAGGCACTTGACTGCTAACCAGAGGGTGGCAGTTCAAACCTTGGAAGGAAGGTTGGGCAATCTAGTTCTGTAGTGATACCGCCTTGGAAACCCAAGGAGGGGTCGCCAGTCTACTTCTGTAAACATTTACAGCATTGGAAACCCAATGGGGGGTCACTATGAGTTGAAATCAACTCAATGACAGTGATTTTGAATTTGGTTTGTTTTTTATGAAGTCTTCTTTGAACCAAACAATCCAAACTGAACCAAACCCATTGTCTTTGAGTCAATTTCTAAGGCTTTAACTCTATAGTAAAGCCAACTGCCTCATTTTTCTCATGTAGAGGGGCTGTGGGTTCAAACCATGACCTTTTGGTTAGCAGCCAAATGCCTTAGCTACTACACCACCAGAGCTCCTTAAACTAAGCAACAGTTTAATTAGTAAAGAATGTCTTCTTTAAGCATTGCACCCTTTAAAGCACTATTTACATGGGGTCAAGTTGACAACAGCAGCTTTAAAGGTTAGATAGGAAGCTTAGGGGGCAGTGAATTTATGTTAATGGTGAAGGAACAATTCCAGAAAGGAAAGTGAGAATGGTTGCAAAACTTGAAAGGATGTAATCCATGTCACTGAATTGTACATGGAGGAACTGTTGAATGTTGTGTGTTTTGCTGGGTATGTTTTCAACAACAACCAAAAGACCTTTTACACATAGCCATTCTCATTCTGGGAGCATTCCAATGAAAAGGATGAAAAAATGAGGAGAAAACAGCTGAGAATGAGTGATCAATGCAGTAGGAGAGAAACCAGGAGAGTGTGTTATCCTAGAGGCCAAATAAAGAGTGTTTTAAGATGGAGGAAACAATCAACTGAGTCAAATGAGGGTTGACTATCAGATTTAGAAAAGTGAAGGTCATAGGTGACCTCAATAAAAGTAATTTTGATATATGGGTTATGGTGAAATTCTGATTGGAGTAAGGAAGGATACACCAAGCATAGATTGTTCTTTTGAGAAATTTTGCTGCAGAGAAATGAGAAGGTAGCTGGAAATGGGAATGACTTTCTTTATTTAAGATGCAAGAAAGTAACAGCATAATGGGAGAAATAACCACATATTCATAATGTGGATGTAGGAAAAAAAAACTGGTAGTGCAGGAAAAAACATCTGACAATGCAGAAAGGAGAGGGAAGAATTGTTACAGCAACAACCTTCATAGATCAGAGGGAATGAAGTTTAGTACACACACACATAAACAGTTGTTACTAATTCTGAATCAGGATGACCTATGTGTATCAGAGTAGAAACGTGAGCCAAAGGATTTTTCAATGGCTGATTTTTCAGAAGTAGATCACCAGAACTTTTTTCCAAGGCACTTGGAGGGAGCTCTGGTGGTGTAGCACATAAGGCATTTGACTGCTAACCAGAAGGCTGGAGGTTCAAGCCCACCAGTCACTCCTTGGAAGAAAGGTTGGGTAATCTATTTCCATAATGATACTTCTCTGAGTTGGATCCAACTCGATGGCAATGAGTTTGGTTTGGTTTTGTCTGGGTAGATTGGAACCTCTAACTTTTTGGTTAGCAGCCAAGATGTTAACCACTTGCACCACCAAGAGACAAACCCCAAATAGGAGCACAGTAAGGAAAGGCTGAGTCTATTGTCACAGATGCTCTTGTTGTTGTTGTTAGGTGCCATCAAGTCGCTTCCAACTCATAGTGACCCCATGCACAGCAGAATGAAACACCACCTGATCCCGCACCAGCTCCATGATCCTTGCTATACTTGAGCCCATTGTTGCAGCCACCGTGTCAATCCATCTCGTCGAAGGCCTTCCCCTCTTTCATCGACCCTCCACCTTACCAAGCATGACATCCTTCTCTAGGGAATGGTCCCCTCTGACAACATGACCAAAGTAGGTGAGACGAAGTCTGGCCATCCTCGCTTCCAAGGAGCATCTCAGCTGTACTTCGTCCAGGACAGATCTGTTAGTTCTTTTGGCAATCCATGGTACCTTCAG
>NW_006921634.1:6848827-6897449 GCF_000298275.1 Orycteropus afer afer | reverse complement strand
CTGGACTATTCATAAAGTTGTGCAGTAATGTATCAGACAGTGCTTCTCTGCTATTCATAAGGTTTTCCCTGGCCAATTCTTTGAGAAGTGGATGGCCTCCTCCATCTTCCTAGTCTGTCTCAGTCTGCAAGCCAGGCTGATACCTGTGCATCAGGCGCACCCCACTGGGTTTGAAACACCAATGGCACAGCCTCAAGACTCACAGCAATACTTCACCACAGTAGGACAAACTGACAGAAAAGTTTGTCTCCCTTAGCTGTTGGAAACCCCTCTAACCACCCTAACCTGGATCCCTGTGGCTAACTCCTTGATTTGTTCCAGTTCCCTTTGCCTTTTCTGTCCTCTCCCTGCTTTCCACCTCACTGCTTGTGGGGGGTGGCCTGGGTTCCCTCTCCTCACCTGGGTCCCTGCGGCTGACTCCTCAATCTGTTCCAGTTCTCTTTGCCTTTTTTTGTCCTTTCCCTGCTTTTTGCCTCACTGCCTGTTCTTAGGTCCCTGGAATCCAAATGAGAATGCTATCACTTTAAAATCCAAAACGGTTGCCACTTTAAACATTCAAAATGGCTGCACCCTCAGTCACTTTAAATATCCAAAATGGCCACTTGTAAACAATCAAAATGGCTGTGCCCTCCAGACACAAGAAGGTCAGTAAAAAAAAACAAGAAAACTTGCAATATCTGGGGATAGGGCAATAAGAGAAAAAAGGCAGAGAAGGAAAATAATGAAGAAAAACATGGGAAAAATGCACAAAGAAAACCAAGGAATGGGGTTAACCACGAGAAAAAAAGAAGGAAAAAAAGTTGCAACCAGGAACAGGGAAAAGAAAAAAGGTGAAAACTAGGACCTGGAAGGGGGAGAATAAAGAATAGTAGTAAAAAGGACAAAAGTATTAATAATAGTAGTACTTTTAAAACAGACAAAAGCAAGCAAACTAAAAACCAGAAAAAAAAGAAAAAAAAAAAAATTGGGGGAAGGCAGGGCAGGGCACCCAGGCTCCATCCAAGCACACAGAGTGGGATGGAGTTCCTGCGGTCCCAGAAGGTGGGTGGGAGTGGGGGATGGCTGAACCTCCATTCACCAAGCGGGTGTGGAGTATTATAGTAACAATACCCCTTGTTGCAGGAGTGGGACAGAGGAAATACCTGGGGCAGTGAGGTCCCTGTTGGGAAGGAAAGGATTGCCGTGCGGAGCCCAATGTGAGTGGCAGGTATTGGCAGGTCTTTAGGCCTTCAGGTGAACTGGGAGGGAGAGGAGGAGGAATGGTCGTGGAGCCGACCTTGACTCACAGCACCCAGTGTGTGTCAGGGTGGACTTGCACCCCACGGGGGTTCAGTGACTGATTTTTCAGTCTTCCCAGGTGCCTCTGGGTGGCCCAGAACCACCAACCTTTCAGCTGGCAGCCAAGTGCGTCAACTTTATGTACCACCAGATGCTCTTAGGGGGGTATATATAGTGGAACCTGTAGGAGTTCTCTTCTGAGGTCTTCTGTTTTCTCAGTACAGTAGGAAGCAAAGTCATCACCAAAAGTGAAACAAAGTCCCATCAAGAGGGCAAGTGAGAAGTTCTGTTTTAAAAATATAACTCAAAGAGTGAGGGTGACATGATGTGGTGGGTAAGAGTCCTCACTGAAAGCATTTATATGAGGATCACGTGTAACATTAACTTGAACAATAAACACATATATGACACTCTCAAATTTCTTTATTTTCTAATAATTATTTAAACTATTCTACAAAATGCTTTGTAACATTATCTGTTTCAGAAAGCATCTGCAAAATTTAGGATAGGAACTGGATCCCATTTAACTACAATCAAAACACCATGCAAGCACACTGATGTTCTTAGAAGGTATTTAGCTTGTGGAATTCTTTATAGGCAATGGTATATTTTAATTCCATATACCACATTGTGAATTTACATTAAGCATATAAGTCTTTAAAATAAAATAACACACATTTCTTTTGAACCCCTTCATAAAAAAAATTTAAAAAACAAACAAACAGACTCAATCCTCCTGCCCTAGTTACAGCCTTGAGCTTATGGAAGATTTGCACAAACTATCCCAACTACTCCTCAGATTCTTCATCCAGAGATACCAGTGGTTCTTCCCATCACAGGTAGAAGAGAGAATTGGCTAATTCCAAGCTTGGTTCTTTATGAATGCTTTGTGCCACCAGAAAGGTCAGCTTGTGTGCATACTGGCAAGGGGCTGGGATACTGATTAAGCCCTGAGGAGGAAAAAGTATTGATAAAAATTAAACAGGTCTTCGGGTGAAGTGATCTTTTGTTTGTACTGTTGCTTTTTCATCTCAGAATGAAATATAATATATAATGAATATACAATATAATGTGTTTCTGGGTCAACGGTAATTAAACTCAACCAAAGAGGCAACCTTGACCACTGAAAACAAACTCACTGGGTAAGATGGGGTGTTGTGGGGGCCAGTCTGGCTTCCTGGGCAGGAAGTCATCACATTTAGGGCTAATCTAAATGTCCTATGAGGCTCAGAACAAACCTTGGCCTTGGACTTTGAGAGCATGTCTTGGCCTGGTACATAGAAACACAGCATAGACTCATGACGATGAATGCTTTCCCACCAGGCATAACATCCAAATTGGCTTCAACTTCTTCATTTGTAACATGGAAATACTAATACTTACCTTGACTTCTTGCCAGGCTTGCATAATATAGTGTACACAAAAGTCTTGTTGATGTTGTGCTTAGTTGCCATTGAGTTCAATTCCAACTCACGGCGAACCCGTGTGCAGTGGAGAACTACTCCCTGGGGTTTTCAAAGCTGTGACCTTTCAGAAGCAAGTCACTAAGCTTCTCTTCTGAGGTGCCTCTAGGCAGGTTCAAACTGTCTACCTCCTGACTAGCAGCCAAGCACTTAACCTTCTGCCCCACCAAAACCAAAAACCAAACTCATTCCCATCGAGTTGATTCCTACTCATAGTGACCCCCTTTAGGGTCCAATCTTTACGGAAGTAGATTGCCCAGTCTTCCTTCCATGAAATGGCTGGTGGATTTGAACTGCCAACCTTGGTCAGCAGTCAAATGCTTTAGGCGCTATGCCACCAGAGATCCTTGCTGTCCCACCTAGGGACTCAAAAAAGTCCACTCAAAATGATAAATACTAATAAATAGATATTTATAATATTTGTTAATGCTATTTTGTTTCTATCACAGACTGAGAGCTTGTCACTGTGGGCTTAAGGGGTCCCTCATTCATTTTCATTCCTCACTTGTGAAAAGTTTGGCATTGGGTTAGGCCTAGGGATACAAGGGTGAATTGGGTGACAGTTCCTGACTAGGAACATTGAGGATCAGTAGTTACATAATTAAAAAGCTTTCACTTACCGGCCAATTGTAATACAGGTGGCACAGTTTAAATGTAAGTCTCTGCATATGGTCTGGCTTCAAGCCATTGTCATCATAAATGACATTATAGTAGGTAGGGTTAACAGTTCCCCGATGTGCCACCTGGCTGATCAAGTAAAAGTCATACCTGGGAGAAAAATGCAATGAATGAGGCAAAAAGGCAAACAGAATAAGGCCAAACCTAAACACCACACACGGAATGTTTTCTAAAAATTTAATTTTCTAAGGATACTTGCCAATCAGGACGGGTTGCTTCTGAATCGACTACAGTGCCAAGTGGTGGGTTCTGCAAAGTATGGTTCACTTCCGTAAAAAACCGTGGCATGCATTTCTTCCTTACCACAATTACTGACAGTTTGGAGCTTGGGAAAAGAGGCAAAAATAAGAAGAGAACAAACACCAAGTCATGTAGTTTTCTATTTACTTTTTTGTTTTGTCATTTCTTTAATGAAATAAATAGTCGTTTATTAGAAAAAGAAAGACTAAAAATTATTCACAATCCCTCTTCCCCCAGAAATATAAAACCAAAAAACCCACTGCTATCAAGTCATTTCTGACTCAGAGCAACCCCCATGGGGTTTCCAAGGCTGTAAATCTTTCTCCCTTGGAGCAGCTAATGGGTTCAAACTGCCAACATTTTGGTTAGCAGCAGCACCACCAGAGCTCCTTGTTGTTGTTGTTGGTGTGTGCCATCGAGTCAGCCCTGACTCATAGCGACCCCTCCTTGGGTTGCCGAGGCAGTATCACTACAGAAGTAGATTGCCCAACCTTCCTTCTGAGGAGTGGCTCCTTATACTTTTTTAAATTAGGGATTTCCCTTATCTGTCACAAACAGATGGCTGGTATACACAGTCATTTACCTAGTTGATATCACTTTATGGGCGTATTGGGGAGGATGGTTAATAGAACCAAACTCCAAAAAATCAAATTCACTGTCGTCGAGTCGTGACCCCTCCTTGGGTTTCTAAGGTGTTATCTCTATGGAAGTAGATTGACCAATCTTCCTTCCAAGGAGTGGCTTGTGGGTTTGAACTGCCAGCCTTCTGATTAGCAGTCAAATGCCTTAGGCACTATGCCACCAGAGCTCCCAGGTTAATAGGACAATGAACTTCAATTAGCACTTCTGAAGAGATTTTCCAGAATTATCTATCTATGGAGAAGTTTTGGGTTTTGTTTTTTTGCTATTAGTATAGTCACTCTATTTCTACCTTTGCTCTTCAAATTTATTTTTGAGTAACAAAGGAAGAACCACTAATTCCTCTGACTCCTCAAATCCCCCCTTCTGAATTACACAAAACTTGCCTGGATGGATGAATGGACAGACCAAATAGACATTTTACCCAAGTGATGAATAACCAAATGTTAAAGTTAGCATTTGCTAAAGCCATGGCCAAATCCAAGCATGTGTCACCATGGAAGGACTCTCTGGGATGCAAGGATCAACATGAAATTTCATTTTATGCATTGTAATTACTTTTTCATATTATTATTAATGTTTCTGATATTGAATTTTTTTAAAATTTCACATTCTAGTGCAGGAAAAAGGAGCCCTGGCGGCACAAACAGTTGAGCACCCTGTTGCTGACTGAAGAGGTGGCGACTCGAACCTACCCAGTGACTCCGTGGGAGAAAGACCTAGCAGACCAGAAAAGGTAACAGCCAAGAAAGCCCTATAGCGCAGTTCTACTCTGGTACATGGGATCGCTGAGTAGAAAATGACTCAATGGCACCTAACAACAGCAACACATGCAAGAAAAGTAACTCCTCACACTTCAGCTGCTAATGCACACCCACATTCCTAAAATGCACACTTGTGATATTAAATATATTCACCTGGAGTCAGTGGAGAGTGAGATTTTTAGGTTAATTCTGGCAGTTTGGGTGCTGTTGATGGAGATACTACCTGCCTCCAAGCTATGAGACTTTCACTCCTCTCTAACAGTAACTGACAGAGGTCCAGATTTAGCTCCTCTGCGAGTCCTGGCTGGGCCCCCTGGGTTGACAGGGCTGATGCCTGGTGCAATACTACAGACAGAGCTTTGTGCACAACTTAGAATAACAAACTTTCCAAATATTTTAAGAAGGAGGCTTAAGATGATCATCCTCCACCATTTTCCATTTCTAATATTCTCCTTGTACTTTCTGTTTCACATAATTACTTAGTTATGTCACAATTAGAAATGTGATGATGGAGCAACACATGCTTGGTGTTTAAGATGGTCTGATTCCCACCCATCTCAGCCCTTATTACATTCATACACACATTACTGTCAGCACTTTCCAGAGATCTAACTGCATATCAGAATCCCTGGGTGGTGTCAATGGTTAACGTGCTCAGCTGTTACTCAAAAGGTTTGAAGTCTGATTCTACTCTGCAGCACCTTGGAAGAAAGTCCTGGCAATCTCCTTCCAAAAACTCAGCCAGTGACAATCCTATGGAGCACAGTCCCACCCTAACACACATGGGGTCACCATGAGTCAACTTCACAGCAACTGGCTGGTAACTGCATACCTTTGTGTGTGACTCAGAGGCTTCACCCCTGTGTTGGTTGGACCTCAATTTGAAACCACAGCTTGTTTTTTCCCTGACATATCACGTATGAAATGTCTCCATCTATTAGCACTCCTGCAAGCTTCCTGCTCAATATGTGTCAGCTACAGGAGGTTCCCTGCCTTTCTGTAGGTGACCCCACCCAGGGTCCCCTGAGCTTGCACCTCCCAGGCTATTTATATCAGACCAAGGCATTTGACTGCTAACCAGAAGGCTGGCAGTGGTTCAAATCCACCAGCCACTCCATGGAAGGAAGACTGGGCAATCTACTTCCATAAGGATTCACCACCTCAGAAACCCAAAAGGGGTCACTATGAGTCAGAATCTACTCAATGGCAGTGAGTTTGTTTTTTGGGGTTTATCCTGACTATGAGGAGCCCTGGTAATACACTGGTTAAGAGTCTGGCTGCTAATCAAAAGAGCAATGGTTTGAACCCACCAGCTGTTCTGCAGGAAGATGATGTAGCAGTCTGCTCCCTTTAAGATAATAGCCCAGGAAATTGTACTACTTTATCCCAGAGGGCCTCTGTGGTAGTTATGTTTGTGTGTCAACTTGGCTGATCCTGGTTGAGTGGCTGGGCAGCTGGTTGTAGTTATTCCCCATGATGAGACTGGCAATCAGCTCCATGGTGGATTTGAGCAGCTGAGTAGCTGCCTTTGGGATGTGGTCTGCTTCCTGTATATAAGGAGAAGCCTTGGGAATGGTCTCTAGCCTATGGCACGCTTGGACCCTGCATGTAGCCTTGTTGTTGCTCAGCAGCCTACCATGCTCTGCTGACCTTGGGACTTACAATGGACTTAAATTAATGGTCTGCTGTGTGATTGGACAACATTGGGACTGTGCCTTTTTACTTGTCAATCTTGGGCTTGTCAGCCTCAGCAGCCAGCAGCTGTCTGAGTGAAGAAACACCTCTAGCTCCAGTGAGCCGGGAGTCAGAGACAGAGCTGGACCCCAAGGTTGAGGGGCTTTCACCCAGCCCATAGAGCCTGGCACTTTTAACTTGGACCTAAAGCCTCCAAATTGTAAGAATAAACTCCTGTTTGTTAAGGCCAGCCCATTTGTGGTATATTTTTTGTCAGAGTGGCACAAGGTAACCAGAACAGCCTCTATGACTGGAATCAACCCGATGGCACCCAACAACAATATCCCTACTATGTGGAGGCCCTGAATGGTACCAACAGTTAACACACTTGGCTGTTAACCTGAAGTCTGGAGGTCCAAGACCACCAGAGGTACCTCGGGAGACAGGCCTGGAGGTCTGCCTCCAAAAAGCCAGCCACTGAAAATCCTATGGAGTGGATTTCTACTGTGACACGCATGGTGTCACCATGAGTTGGAAACCACAACTGATTTGGTTTTTAGTTTTTAATACCAAGTACTCTCCAATCTAGAAGAAATCAGCCCAGCTGCACTCACATGATACAGAAACAGATCAAAACTGCATTAAAAAGATACGTTTGCATACCTTGGGTTTATTAGTTCCAGTTGAATGTGCTATAATTGGGAGTGTGGTGGAAAGAACAATATGCAATACCTGGTATCTGAGCTGGATTCTGCCACACTGCTCAGCAGCTGCGGAACTTCAAATTCAACAAGTGTTTTCAGCTGACCATCCCCCACACCATCCCGGTACACAATTATCCGTGCTGGCAAACCATGGTTGTACTTGTACCATTTGTTGAGGGCTCCTGCAGAATTTGGTATTAGTAAGAGCAGAATGACTCATTCAGTGACAATAAAAAATAAAATTCCCATATATTTCAATGTTTAAATTTGCTATTTAGGAACACAGTAAAATAGAGTAATATCTAAACTGGGTTGTATTTGCAACAATATAAAAATGAGTAGAGTAACTTTAGGGAACATTCATGCATCTCCACTATATGAGGAATCAAGATGATTTCTATGGCATAATGTATTCTGAAACTTAGCATAGCTCGTTAGTAAAATTTTAATATTTAAGTAATAAATTAAAATTTAATTCATGCAGTAGATATAAAAATTCCCCAAGCCAAATTAATACTAATTTAGTTTCTTCAAGTCTTTAAAACCTTTCAACAGATATAGACTGGATAATTTTATGTCATCTTCTTCCCTAATGAGCATAAATATGAAACACAAGAAAATGATTTGGCTGTTCCTCTGGAAACATCTCCTTATACTGACTCACCCAATTAGACTCCAATTCTCACTGACTATACAAAATCTGAAAACATTTCCACCCACTCTAACTATAAATTACTTATAAAGCAGAGACCAGACAGTAACTCCTACCCAACAGAAACTTCAATAACAACTGCTAAAAAAAAAAAAAAAGTTTTGAAGTAAAGGAAAAGGAATATGATGCAATAATTCTTTTAAAGTATAATATTGCACAACTGTTTTAGAAGAGCTAACTTTCTAAGAAATTCATTTTCGTTAGGTACATGATAATCGTATATATAACATGCAAAAGACATATGTATACACACAAGCCATATGTATACCAAACACATATCCCAAAATACATACCACCAAATTCACTTTTTTTAGAAAAAAATATTTTTATAACCCCCTAAAGTATATAGATGGGAAAACGGAGATCAGGACAGTAACTGATTTGTACAAGTCTCACTGCTAGGGCATGGCCAAGCCAGCTGTGGGCTGGCACTGGTGAGCAGGTGGGGAGCCCCAGACTGCCTGTTCACTGCATCGCACTGTAAAGAGACCACCCTTGTCTGCTGTCTTTCACATCTTCCCCTGCTAGCCCACACTTTATCTGTTACCAAGGTACCTAAGTGGCATAAGCAGTTTGCACTCAACTGTTAACCTTTAGATGAGAGGTTCCAACCCACCAAGCAGCATGGCAGAAGGCCTAGCATTCTGCTTCCATTAAGATTATAGCCAAGAAAACCCTAGGGAGCAGTTCCACTCAGTAACACATGGAGTCACCAGGAGTTGAAATGGACTAAGCAGCAACTAGTAACAACAACAATCCATTGCCACCTGTATCTCAGTCCCAAAGGCTTCTTCCCTATTCACAGACTTAACATTGCTGTCATAATCCTAGTTCCTCCAGGGTAAGATTCTTTTGGCCTTCACAACACTTGACTGGATGACCACCAGCAACTACAAACTCTCCTTCCTCCTGGCTTTCTATTATCACACATAGACAAAAGGAAATTCTACACAGCTTGACCATCAGCCTGAGTCAGCACAAAGCTCTCAGAATCTCCAACTGGGTGACAGCTGACACTGGCAGGATTGGGAAGTGTGTTTCCACCCATCTAGACTGCCATAGGCATGTGGATCTTGAGGCCTGAAGGAGCAGCCCTTGGAGCCCATCATCAATGCTATATTTTTAGTACCAATCATGAAAACTTTTAAGCAATCTGCAACATCAGTTGTTCTCTGAAGGATACAGCGGGAATACCACCTAAAATAAGCAGAAGACAAAAGCAAAGTTCAACACAAATTTTCTACAATACACGTGGATTGGTATTAAATTAAGAAATGGACATTATGAGTAAAAATCAACGTTCATGATTTTGTACATGCTATATGATCAAAATTATATTAAAAAGTCCCCTTCCACCAGAAAAATAAAAAAAGAAATTTACTAAAATGAAACTCTAAAGCATAATGTTACTATCAGACATCCCATTTCAAATTCTGGCTGGTATACAACCAGCTATGTGACTTTGCAAGGAATGCTGGTGGTACAGTGGTTAAGTGCTCAGCTATTAACCAAAATGTTGGCAATTTGAACCCACCAGTAGCTCTGTGGGAGAAAGATGGGGCAGTCTGCTTTTATAAAGATTACAGTCTTGAAACCCTATGGGGAAGTTCTACTCTGTCCTACAGGGTCAGAATCAACTCCACAGCAATGAGTTTTGGATTTATGTGACTCTGTTTTGTGAACCTAACCCTCCGCTTCCTTACCTGTAACAAGGAGATTCATAAAATATTAATTACTCATAGGGTTGTTGTAAAAATTAAAGTAAATAATATACATAAAGTACTTAGAGCAGGGCTTGGCATATGGTAAGCACTAATAAGCAGAGGCCACTAATTATTATTATTATTATAAAGGAATCTACAAGTTTAGCGGTAGATCTTCTAGTTTCGAAATATTCAAAGATTTCTCAAGTATAAATTTCCATTTCTATAGGTGAGACTTTTGGGCTTGAAACTGTAACTTGATTAATGTATTTAGATTTCAGCTGTCTTGCTAAAGGCATCCAGTAATTAAAAGCACTTAGGGTATGAATGGTTGCACCACTTAAGAATGTAATCAATATCACTGAATTGTACATGTAGAAATTGTTTAGTTGGTGTATGGTCTGCTGTTAATATTCTCAAAATTTTTTTAAGAAAGTGTTATAGGACCAAACACAGGTCCCTGCCCAGTGCACAGTGAGGTCAAAACAGTTTACACACCAAGTGATTAAGAGGAGAGAAAATTATTTATTGCAAAGCGGCAATGCAAGGAGTAGAGCTATCCTCATACCCAGATCAGACTCCCTGAGGTGCCATGAAATACAGCTTTTGTAGGTTTCGGAAGAGGGGGTTATGCATATTCACAAAAGGTTGAGGAATTTGGGGCGTGAAATGGTTGACAATTGCCCCTGAGGTGGATGAATCACACCAGCTTCCTGTCATCAGCTGAAAGGGGCTTGGGCAGAGGGGAGAGTGTCCGTTCCCATTAACTTTTGTTCCTTTCTGCCCTACTGCGCATGTCCACAGGCCAGAGTTAATTTACAAGTCGTTTTCTAAGACACTTTTAGCATGGCTATCACCTGCAGGAAAGAATGTTTTCCTTCCATTCAGTTCTTTACACTGAAGACTCATCTGTTGGGATGGGGAAATAGTTGGGGGTAATTTAGTTTACTTATCTTTTTCCATCCGGACACCAGGGTGGGGAAAATAGTTTTTATTTTACTTGGTTTCAAAAGCACTTGGAAAATGACATTCATAACTTAGTGGTAAGTATTTACCAACGCCTTATTATGTTTCTCTAAATATACGCAAGGAGCTCTGGTGGTTCAGTGGTTAAAGCATTTAGCTGCTAACCAAAATGTCAGTGGTTTGAACCCACCAACCACTCCTTGGAAGATGAGGCAGTTTGCTTCTGTAAAGATTTACAGCCTTGAAAACCCCACGGGGCAGTCCGACTCTGTCTCATAGGATGACTATGAGTCAGAATCAACTTGATGGCAATGGGTTTGGTTTTGGGTTTTTAAATACATGCAATAATAAAGAAATGATTGGGAAAGCTGCTAACAAATTGCAAGTCCCTTATCTGCTTGATTAAGGAGCTGACTTGTACCTAACAGGTCATCATATGAGTTGGGCAATCTATTTTTGTCATTTGAATGATGTCAACATGCATAAAGAAAGCACATGCCACTTCATCTTTTATTCCAGAGCTTTCAATAGCATAAGGATCTTTTCTCAAAAGCTGGAGGCAGAGGTGCAGATAAAATCCCCAATTTACTGGCTCACCTAATGAATGTGCTCATGCTGCTGCTGTGTTAGAAAAGTGGTGATGTAATCAATGGCACATTGAAACCTATCAGCCAATGCATATTTGCCTCCACTGCCTTTTAGACTAAAGTGGATACTTCCAACTTTGTTAATTCTTTCGCACAGAGACTGGACTAGAAAAGTATTGACGGTTATGATTATCAACAGAGTTCTGATATATAACTGGGTGGGGAGGGGCAAGTATCTACCGAGCAGAAGATAACTTGTTATAGGGACTGCTATTGTTGGTCTTAATTTTAGGTACAGAAATAAAGATGTAGGCCTGCAGGTAGGTAATGCTGCTGCTTTCCCTGCTTCCTACAAACCCAAATATATATCTGGCCATAGTTTAATGGAAATAGCTTAAATGTGGGAAGAAAACATTTTGCGAACAGTTTCTACAGCTTGAAAACACAGCTTAATTACAAATGCTAAACAATTCTAAGAATTACCATTTAATGAGAACTATGAGGCAGTGTTTAACATGTTATCCCTAATCCTGTCTATGTTTGTAATAGCTGGATGAATACCAACCACATCAAGTGTCTGAGTATTAATAATAATAATAATAATAATAAACCCACTACCATCAAGTCGATTCTGACTCATAGGAACCCTATAGGACAGCATAGAACTGTCCCATCGGGTTTCCAAGGCTGTACATCTCTAACAGACGCAGATTGCCTCATCTTTCTCCAAAGGAGCAGCCGGTGGGTTTGAATCACCACCATTCAGTTAGCAGTCAAATGCCATAACCACTGAACCACCAGAGTTCCTTAAGTATTAATAGCAACAATAAAACAACAAGCATGTATTGAGCATGCAATATTCCAAGCACTTTATCTCACATAATACCCATAAATGTCTTATGAAATAGGCAATATTATTATCTCCATTTTATAGATGACCATGTTGGGTGATCTACTTCCATAAAGATTTACTGCGTCAGAAACCCAAAAGGGGGTCGCTATGAGTCAGAATCAACTCCATGGCAGTGAGTTTGGTTTTGGGTTTGATGTTGAGGCACAGCAAGGTTAAATGACTGTCTCAGTTAAAGAATAAGTCAGTGGCATATCAGGACACAAATCCAGGATTCTGATTCCAAAGATCAGCTGCTTGAAATAATGAATGCAAAGTACCTAGTACAGTTCAGACACTCAGAAAATAATTAAGTACACAATAGTTTCTATACACACATTATTTTGTAAATATGATTGGCACATGATCAATACTTTGTTCTAGTGAATGCATAAAAATAGTTTTCTAATGAGGGTATACATTTTCCCAATATTATAAAAATGTTTTTATATGTAAACACAATTTTTGACCGTAAATGTTGGTGTTTAAAAAATGAGTGAATGATACAAACTATTGCTTGCTATTATGGTCTTTAGTTAAACCACTATTAATAGTCTAAATAATTGAAGAATATATTAAGGTAATTTTAAACATACCTGGTAATTCCGGGGTTAATGCTGGCCACAAATCCAACCACTGCCATCCTCTTGTTCAGAGTATCTTTACAGACATCAATACCAACCACCATCAGGGACTTTAACTGTAAAATTAAATTTTTCATGATCGAATAGGATAAGGTTGCATTCTCCGAACAATGATTGAATTTGAAGTTTTCCAAAAACTGTCCCAGTTACTAAATTATTTAAATTAAGATACGTGCCAGGAAGATTAAGGTCCAAATCAAACAGATTATTCAATTAGAAACCAAGGAAATTTAAAGACAAGGGAGGAATTTGTTGCTTAAGAGACTCATTAGACAAAAAAAGCCATCATCTTCTGTGGGGGTGGACAAGGGGTACTAAAGGCTGAAGAGATTTTGGGAAAATGGTTAGCCCATTTATTCCTTGTCTCTGGGTGGAAGGAACCTGATAAGTACTTCCTTTCCCCATTCTGTTCTTTATTGCTAAGGAACGCTCATTCGACCATAGGCTTCCAGGAGAAGCATTGGGGGTAACTACACTCCCCCATCTGGTTTTGGAAATGTAAGGCCGTGAACAACATTTCCTCATTTCTCATTCCTCTCATTTGCAGCCCCAGGAGTTGTATTTCAGGAGAAAAAAGGATTTTCTCAGTTTGGAGTTCAGATCATAGGCTACACCAATTCCCCGAGCTTTGAGGAGGGCGCATCCAGTGTGCAGGGCTACTCTGAGAGTGAGCACCATGATGAAAGCAGGTACACATGTTGTTGTTATTTGCCATGGAGTCGAACCCGACTCATAGCGAACCCTCCTTGGGTTTCCAAGGCGGTATCACTATGGAAGCAGTGAGCTAAAACACTTATTTTAATTAGTGATTTAAATGATTTAATGATTTAGGAGGACCCAAATCAAGTCCTTCCAAGTTTATGCCCACCTAGACACTCTTTTATAAAATATCTTAAGTGCTCAGTTTAACTGAAGCCCTTTGAGAACAAGGTCCAGGCCTCACCTTCTTTTGCATATCCCCACAACGGCTTCTATAACACCAGAACCCAGAACACACACACCATAAACAAACAAAACAAATAATTCTAGGATCATATGAAAATCTCCTTCTTAGATTTTTTTTTTTTTAATTGACTGGTTAATCAGGAAAATGTGACAGATTCCTCACAGGTATCTCCACAGCCCACAGCTCGCCTCCGAGTTTACAGGTCACCTGCATGGCAATTTTGGTGGCAATACTCATCATCATTCCATGTTTATTCAGAGTCCGAGTAAGCACACACTGGCTCGGTACTGGGCAGTCCGAGCTCAAGTACTTTTTAATGGAATCATAGTAGCTCTTCTGATTAGAGGACAGAATGCACATCACCTAAAAACAAGAAAACAAAGAGGGAATCACTTTACTTAAGTTTGGAAGTAACTTGTTAAAAAAAACAAACACATGGATTCTCCATACATCTTTTGCCCCTAAGCTCCAAAAAGCAAATATGAACATATCTCCAGTTCTCTAATGACAATCTATGCCACCTGAAATGCCTTTTCATCAGCCATTCTCTGTGCAAAGTCCTATTATAATTTTGTCCACCCTCCCCGGTATGTCCCTTCCTTCCTCATTTTTTTCCTGACTGGATTCTATTATACCAGACCAGTTGCTGTCGACTTGACTCTAACTCATGGTGACCTCACAAGTTGCAGAGTGGAACTGCTCCATAGTGTTCTCAAGGCTATGATCTTTGGAAAGCAGACCACCAGTCTTCTGAGGCATCTCTGGGTGAGTTTGACCAGCCAGCCTTCTGATTAGTAGCTGAGTGTTTAACTGTTTGTGCCACCCAGGGACTCCTGGATTCTGTTAATCTTCTCAAATTTCCTTCTGATCTAGCTCTTTCTCCAGCTACTCCCCTCTTTTCAGTGACCCTTTCCTGTGGTTCTCCAGCTTTCATTCCCACTGCCCAGTACATCAAAGATAGGGCAGTTGAAAATTAGCTTAAATTATGTTGCTTTTCTTACTAGGTACTAGGCATTTAAGATAAAGGAAACAAACAACAACAGCAACAAAATTTTGTTGTTTACTGGGACTTGAGAGTAGAAATATGAGGGAAGGGAAAATAAGGAGAAGGAAGCTTCAGGTTCTCCAGCATTTTAAATTCCACCCTATCACTGTCACGCCCCTATTTTCTATCTCGTGTTATTACACTGAAGTACCTCTCCTGATCTACCTACAATTTCTGCCCAGCTTTTATTCTCTATCTTCAAACACCCCTAAATAATAGTAGAGATGAGCACTGTCATGATTAGCAGAAGTAAACAAATTGTCTCATCTATAGACCTGTTTGAAATCATAATATCACAGTGAAAATTATTTACACCTAATTAATTCAGTGGGGAAGAAAAATACTTTTTAAATATCAGCAAAATTCTCTTAGGGGCCGTCCTTCTTCTCATCCTATGAATCTGAAGCCAAGCTATGTAGGTGGCAGAACAAAGCACTGACTCAATGGGTACTGGGCCATGAGTGGATGGTTACACACAGGGTGTACGGCAAGGAAGCAAATACGTGGAGGATGACAGGAACCATCTTTCTCACTGAGAAGAGAGGCACAAATATGAAAAGGGGGAAAGCTTTCGTGTGGTGTTAGATTGGAATTGGAAGTATGAGCACATGTTTTCAATATATACAGGTACATTTAGTAATGAAATAGATGTAGATGTATAAAAATGGATGTCTATGTCCTTGGAAGGAAGATGGGGCAATCTACTTCCATAGTGATACTGCCTCGGAAACCTAAGGAGGGGTCGCTATGAGTCGGGTCTGACTCGACGGCACATAACAACAACAACATGTAAATAGACAAGTAGCTCTGGTGGCACAGTGGTTAAGGCATTTGGCTGCTCTCCAAAAGGTTGACGTTTCAAACCCATCTATTGCTCCATAGGAGAAATATGAGTCAGTTTTCTTCCGTAAAGATTTACAGCCTTGGAAACCCTATGGGGCAGTTCTACCCTGTCCTATAGGGTTGCTATGAGTCAGAATTGACCGGATAGCAGTGGGTATGTAAATAGACACATACACACCCATATTTCCTAGCTGTGCCCACTTGGAACACCAGGGGGCAGCAACACCCCAATAGCAAATAAGCACACCTAGTGCCCAGATCTTGGTTTCTAAGTATCATTCTCTACCAAAAGGAATTAGAGATCCCTGGAGAAATATCCGATTCCATGGCTGAGTAGCAAAACCATAAGATGAACCTGAAATATGTTATTGTACTGGAAACTAAGGAAGTAGTCCAAGAAAGATGGGGCCATGTCAAAAAGCCACAGATGACACTTTGAATGAGGCTTCCATTGGCAAAATCAAAGACAATTTGAGAATTAAAATAAATAAAATCGGTAATGGACTACTACCCAGAAAATAACATAAGGATTCATGAGTTCATAACTGATATAAATAAACAAACAAACAAATGAGAACAGAAAGCACTTTTCAGTATAATTCTATTATTACTATAACAAATGACAAATTGTGCTTTTCTAGTTTAACATTACCTAATAAATGTAGAAGGAATGACAGAATTAGAAAACTACCATTTGGCAACCATCACAGTAATAATTGGTTCAGGCCAAGAATCATCAAAAGCTGCTGAAACTAATGGGTAAAAGTTTAATAAGGAATAGGGTGTTTACATAGTCTCAAAGTACATCCCCAACCAAAAAAAAAAAAATTATTAATTACAAAGAGAAAAAGAATAACTTCACAATAGAGAAATCTGGCTGATACCACCTTATTCAATGATCAAAGTTAGCATCACCATAATGGGACAGACATAAGTAGCACCGGTAGGATGCAACAAGGATATGGCATCTTTGCTGCGACACTCCAGCCAAACACACATAACCTGAATTTAATTACAAGTAAACATCTGACAAATCCAAATTGAGGGACATGATACAAAATAACGGGCCTGTCCTCTTCAAAACTGAAAGGTCTTGAAAGTCAAGGAAATCTTGAGGGACATGTTCCAGATTGAAAAAGAGACTAGATAAACAGGACAACTAGGTGCAATGCATTAGGTTCTTTTACTATAATGGACATTACTGGGACAAATGGAGAAATCTAAATGGGGTCAGCGGATTAGCTAGTTGTACTGTTTGTTTAGTGACTTTGATGTGGGTCCTATGGTTACGCAGGAGAATGACCTTGTTTGCAGGAAATATGCACTCAAGTATTCAAGAGTAATGAGTGTCGTGTCTGCAACTTATTCTCAAATGGTTCACAGAAATAATAAAGAATTGGGATGAGTGTGTTATGGAGGTGAGGAAAAGAGAGGGAACAGAGAGAGGAAAAGCACTACAATACAGCAGGAGGCTAAGGCCCAGGAAAAGAGTAAAATAATGCCAAGAAATGAGAATGGTTGAGAGAGTTTTAGGAACAGGGATGTCCATTTCAATTTGTCTGAAATAATGGGATGGGATATAATCATACTTTGGCCCCAAACCCTCTGCCAAATCTCTCTCTCTCACACACACACACACATATACTTGTGGCACTTTGGGAAATGGGGCAATTGGTGATGTCCCACAGGGTGATTTACTGCAGGAGGAAATGGCACTCATGAAGGTGAAAGAAGACAAAGAGCAGAGCAAGAATTCAGAGGAAGTAGGAAGTTAGGGTCATAGGTGACCGGGAAAACCAAAACCCTCCAAGAACCTCCTGAAACACTGGGAAGACCACTGGGTGTCCCAACATTTATGAGATAAGGTAGGAGGCATTTTCTCTTAAATCTTAAGTAAAAGATGACCCCCCAATAACAGAACATACACAGACACCCAAGGGGGGTAACAATAAGTATTTAGAAATTAATATTAGAAATATAAAGGGAAATAAATATTATTGATGAAAATGCTAGGATGAATATTTTCTTGGATACTTTGGAAATGCATAGCGTTTTGCAAAGATGTTATTCATAAGTTTGTTCAAATTCTTTCTTTCAAGACTGTTAGAGCAAAGAAAAAATAAAACATATTAAAACCAAAAATCTATCTTATACTTACCAGCTGAACATCAGGATCAACATGTTCCTGTATAGCTCTCAGAAATGCAGCTGCAGTTTCTTGTACTTTTATGCTACATAAGAAGATTAATTTTGAAGCCATATTAATTCCTTTCATAGTGAGGCATGATCATATGACATGATACAAATGGATATTCATACCAGACTAGTGATTTTAGGAATAAATCATTAGAGAAAAATTTAAACCTTTTGAGTCTAAAACTGTTTCTCCCACTAGAGAATATGCAACAAAACACTTGAAAATCATTTTTCATTAGCTTAAGAAACAGAATTAGTAGAAAATGTAATTATCTCAATTGTACAGAACCCCTACAGTGAGTAATTCTGTTATTCCAAATGAGGCTCAAAGTGAACTTGTGAAATCACAAGTCTCAAAATATCATACTATCAAGGTCTGAGACAAGGTTCAAATTAAACCAGGATTAAGTGTTCGCTAATCTTGAATGTAGGAGCTCTGATAGCATAGTGCCTAAGACACTTGACTGCTAACCAGAAGGCTGATGGTTCAAACCCACCAGCCACTCCTCGGAAGGAAGGTTGGGCAATCTACTTCCGTAATGATACTGCCTTGGCAACCCAAGGAGGGGTCGCTATGAGTTGGGTCCGACTCGGCGGCACATAACAACAACAACAACAACAATCTTGAATGTATATGAGAATTGTAAAAGAGAAATTTAATAATCATCACCTTAATGAGACTAAGACTGTCTAATCTGCATGATTCAGACAAAACAAGTTTCTTTCCTTAGTGGTAGCTTATTTGGAGCTTAGTTTAGGCTCCTTAACAACCTTAATCAATCATTCAATCAGCAAGCACTTATTGTCTACTCTATAACACTGCACATGGGAGTATACAAGTCTACTTTCTTTAAGAAGGAGGCCTGGTGGCACAGTGGTTAAGAGCTCAGCTGTTAAGCAAAGGTCAGCGGTTTGAACCCACCAGCCGCTTCAAGGAAAAAGATGCAGCAATCTGCTTCCATAAGATTTACCTAAATCTTCCATTAACATTGTTACAGAGATATGTGAATTCCTGCAGCATTTTTAAACAGCTAAATGATTCTGACTTTTCCAATTCAGTATCTTACATGCAGACTCAGCTATTTTACTATCCATTCCTACTAAGACCACCAGGCAAATGATTTTAGATAAGAGAAGCATACTGAAATCTAAAGAGTAAGTGGATACATCATGGGGGAGGGGGAGGGAAAGATTGGATTTTCAAATAAAACAGACCAAGCCAGAACATGGGCACTGGCTCCCTCGTGGAAATTGTGTGATAAAGAGGCTGTGATGATGGCCTCAGGGCTGCTGACTGGCTTCTTTCATTAATTTTTTCCTGCTTTCATTAATCTTTTTCTGGTGGGTTAAGAGAAATTAGAGCAGGTGAAACTCAAACCTGGTGATTTGTTAACAGATGTGATAAGAAGAGAATTCTAAACTACATGTAAAGTGAGACATTTGGACTATCTGTGGTTTCCAACAATGCTTGCACTACCAGTGCAATTAATTAGTAACCGTATGTTAAAGAATAACTTTCCACCCTGCCAATTAGGACATTTGTACCTCCACTATAAGAAAGAAAAAGAAGTATAGTAGGTGTTTGTCTTTTCTAAGCATATCACTTCAATAAAATGAGGCATCACCAACTTCATGGCTTTTCCAGGCTTTTCTAAAGCAGAACGATACTTAAGTTTGAGTGTGCCTGTGTATGTATCCTTTCTAGACTAAAGGCAACTTACTTCTCTTTATCAAGCCCAGCAACTGGCATGTTGTTGTTGTTCTGTGCTGTCAGACCTGACTCAGAGTGACCCCTCCTTGGGTTTCCGGAATCACTACGGAAGTAGATTGCCCAACCTTCCTTCCCAGGAGTGGCTGGTGGGCTTGAACTGCCAGCCTTCTGGTTAGCAGGCAAGTGCCTTAGGCACTATGCTACCAGAGATCCTTGCAATTGGCATAGTATCTAGCATATTGTAGAAACTCTGTAAATGTTCAAAGAATAAATAATGACTTTAGTTTTATCAGAAAACTATCTAAATTTTTCATCTTATGCTACAGTAACAGAAAAGTTTTCTATTTTACATTAAATTTTAAAGCACCACATCTATCAAATAAAACAGGAAATGCAACTTCTATTTTTAATTATCTTGTTTGCAGTTAAGTTTTATAAATAACTGATATAAGGTAAGAAAAAGAGTTGAAGAGTCTTTATAGGTTTATTAAAAATTTATCCCCCAGCTATTATGAAGAAGATTTTGAGGTAATGACACTATTGTTAAAGAACTGTGAAAACATACCATAAAATCTATTTTAACTTAATAAATATTTTATCATTAGAAATCCTTCTGCATATAACTATTTCCTTGGCACTTATATTAGGAAACTTTACTGAGATAAAGAAACTTTTGTGGATATTTCAGCCATTATTTCCTACCTTTAACCAAACCAGGATAAGATATTAAAAAACAATTGAGATAACTTTCAGTATATTCTCACATTTTAGGGTAGTCCACATTAAATCCCATGGGACTTCCAACTCTTCTCAAGCAGCTCAGAAAGCTCTCGGTCACATTTTCAGCTCTGTTACTATATATAAGCAACCATTTATTCAAAGATGGTGCATTTAAAATCTTGCAAGTTCGCATATCCTTGGACCAATCGGCAGCAGACTCTGGTTGACACTGAGAAGTAGAATGATCATGAAATGACTGGACAAATTCATTCAGAGAGCAACTAAATAAAAACAGCATGAAAATGGCTCAAGTTTATCATGAGAAGTATCTGTATTTAGTACAGTTTGCTATCCACAGTCTTAAAGCTGTAACTGTTTAAAGTCATAGGATCTGACTTTAGAGTAGGAAGGCACTAGAAGTCAATCCTCAGTGTGCCAATGAGAATGAGACGTAGAGTGGTTAAAAAACTTTCTTAAGGTCATTCAAACATAGGCGTTACACATCTGAACAAAATACATGTTTTCACTGGTTGCATGACCTTGGGCAAGTCCTTTTATTTCACGGACCTCCAATGCATGCAATGAAAGGGGTCTGCTTCAAAGATCTCTGGGGTTCCCTTCCAGCATTAAAAATCTAGGACTTTTACTATGAGTGGCTCAGGCAAGCAGACTGCCCAATGTGGTTCCTTGAGACCATCTCTTTACATTAGGCATACAGGTATCTCAAGAAGAAAATGCTTATTGTTGATACTTAAGGTATCAATAATAACTCTACAGGACAGTTAAGAATGTACATTATGCTCAAGAGAAGTTGCATCTAGGAGCAGAGATGAAGCCATGATTCAGGATCCTTTCTCACTCTTTGAAGTTCCTCAGGTGACCAAAAAAGAAAATAACAAGCTCCCTGCACTGAAGAAAGGGCAGGCTTTAGACAAGTCACCAGCCATCTGCTTATACCCATGAACTGGAATCAAATGGAAATGCCTTTGGTGTGGAAAACCAGGAAGAATTGCTGGCAGAATTAAAAGGGATCATACTATAGTCTCATCTCTTGAGACTCAAAGCATTGTCTATGGACTAGTAACTGGGACATCCCCAGAGAGCTTGTTAGAAATGCACAGTCCTGAGCCCCACCCCAGATCTACTGCATCAGAATCTATAGGTTAACAAATTCTCCCTGGTGATTCATAAGTACACCACTGTTTAAGAACCCCCTTGTTTTACTGATGCAGAAATTGTGGCTAAGAGAAGTTATGAAACTAAGTAGTACAGTCACAGGCTTAGAATACAGGTTTTGTGATGGTGCAGCCACTTCCACCAAGGGTTCTGACTTTTGGCCACCACCCATGGCATGCTTTGCCATTAGGTGGTCAGGCGGGGAGTCAGCCCCTGGGGGCAGCCTTAGCCTTAGAACACAGGGAGGCTACCCCTCCACAAATCTTTCTACTGAAGCTAAGGCCCATTCCTTTCCATTACATCCAGTATGAGGAGAGCCACAGCCCTCTGACCTACAACACTTCTACCTGCTGTCATCTTGTGGACAGTGGGAGGAGACTCAGGACAATATGCCCAAGGCATACCCTGAGGTCAGTGAAGCTTTAGTTTGCACAGCTGCTAAGACCCAATTTCAGAAAAGCATAATTGGACAAGAAGTCAATGGCATGGTCATATGTAGCCAACCACCACCACCTCTAGCTACGAGTTCTCCTATTTTAGTACCCCTCCATATGAGACCTATTGCCATAAAAAAAAAAAAAAGACAACAAAAGCTCTGACAGATATGATTTTACTTAGAGCTAATAAAACAGATTATTTTAACTATTTTAAGTCCCACTTCACATGTGGAACTTAGGGCTTGAAACTAGACTTGCTCTCAGCGACCCTTGACCAAGATCCTAAAGAGGACCTGTTTTTCGTACTTAAAAATTTTTATTTTGTTTTCAAAAGTAGTTTTCCCTCAGTTTCTTCAATAAGGGTTTTCATTACTTAGATTATCAAAAAGAAAAGATGAAAAAAAAAATGCCCATTCTGTCAATATGAAACATTTGTCATTCAATTAGATTAATTTAAACATGTTGGTTGTTTTTTTTTTTTAAATACTAAATAAAGGCAAGAAGAGAGTCTTTAAAAATGAAATGAAATGTAACTGGCTCTAAAAATGGGCAAAACATGGGAAAAGTACCACAGTAAAGCACAATTTTTGCAAAAAATAGACTCGTTTCTTCAACGAAAGCCTGAAAGAGGCAATGATTTGAGTCTTCAGGTTTTACCATGACCCTTCCCCAGTGTTATGTCAAAGGATGGGTTTTGTGTGGATTTCTTAATTTTTATACCAAGTAGCATTTTACTTTGGAAGATTAACAGACACAGAAAGTAAAAAACCAATTCTGGTATCAGGAAACATATTCTTAGTTACCTTCACCAGTTGATAGAATTTTCTCATGTACTGTGACTCTTATCTATATAAGAGTAATACAATGGTTTGAAATATTTTCTAATGTTTCTTTAAACATGACAGTACACTACACTGATCAGCCAAAATATGTCTAATGGATGCCACTAAGCCCACACACATTCAACTCTCACTGCCATCGAGTCGATTTGACTCACACCAATCCCTCCTTGGGTTTCTGAGGTGGTATCTCTACAAAAGTAGGTTGCCCAATCTTCCTTCTGAGGAGTGGCTGGTGGGTTTGAACCACCAGCCTTCTGGCAGCAGTTGAATGCCTTAGGCACTACACCACCAGAACTCCCACACAAGTCCACTGTAAAAAGGAAATCACAGGGGACCACAAGGCTTAGGACAAAAGGTGAGCAGTGATGTGGCTGGGGAGAAGCCAAATGAATATTATGAATCAACTAGTCACTCTGCAAGGAGCCCTGGTGGTGCAACAGTTAAGCCCTAGTTGCAAACCGACAAGTTGACAGTTTGAACCCACTTAATGGCTCTGTGGGAGAAAGATCTAGAAATCTCCTCCTGTAAAGATCACAGCCTAAGAAACCCTATGGGGCAGTTCTACTGTGTTACATGGGGTACTGTGAGTCAGAATCAACTTAACAGCACCCAACAACGAGAGTCTAGTGAATAGTCAAACGTACATATCTTCAAGTGGATTCTTTTGAATGAGAATGAAACCTCACAACTTACTACTTGGTCTTGCATTAATAGTTTTTCTAAAGGCAGCACACGGCCAGTCAGAGACGTCTGGCATCCCAAATGCAGCCCCCAGGTCTCCAGCTCGAAACGTGCATTCTTGTTTCTGTCGATAGATTTGAGTTTTGAATCATTAAAGTGCTTATTTTATAAAGAGTTTTAAATCATTTGAGATATAATTATAAATTACTAAGTTGTTCAGGGACAAATTTTTCTGTTTCTTTAGGATTCCTGGCTTCTATTTCCCTATACCTTTCTTGTTTTTCTTATTTTCCTATTCTTCAGCACACCTACAAAGCAATTCATGATTGTTTTTGAGCAATTTCTTTCATGAACATGACAACATAATGCTCAGAATCATGAGAAGATGGTGCCATTTGGGCCATACAGGAATGGGAAAAGGCTTTCAGTTTGGCACAATGATCATTAAAAAAAAAAAAAAAAGAGTCATAGAGCCAAAGAGACCTGGGTTTAAGTCTTGCTCCAACATTTAATATTATGTGACCTTGAGCTAACTATTTAATCTTTGTAAGCCTTGGTTTCCTTATTGGTAAAATGTAGGGATAATAAAAGTGGCTACTTCAAAGTGTTGGTTTAATGATTACATATGACAATAAAAGCAAAGTGATTAGCACAGTGTCTTGCACGTGCGATGTGCTCAGTAGATGTGTAATATTATCATCCATATTAATGAATTTATTGACACTCAGAGTATTTTGAAGTTTCTGGTTATGGAGATCCACAATATTGTCATTTCAACATTTCACCAGCCATATTTTAAGTGCCAAATAGCCACATGGGAATAATGGTTACAGTATTGGACAGTGCAGTTTAAGTCAGAAGGGAGAACCAGGGGGAAGGTGAATTTTCCCATCACAAGTTCAACAAATTGTCACAAACTGAGGGCAGGAACTCAGTCTGAGAATCAAACTGGCTGAACCACAAAAGCACAAAGGTGTTGCCGAGTTTGAAAAAAATATATTCTGGGGTTTTTCTAATGTTCAGTGTGCTGATGCCACTATGTTAAGATCTGGGCATTACTGATCCTGAACATTGGGGAGCTGAGGTATTTGTTGCTTTGCTTTTTAAATTAGAACCCTTTTCTTCATTCAAGATTTTATCAAGAGGCTCCATGTTTTAGACAGATGAAAAGAGAGCTGTCTAGCTCCCTAAAGAGGGTGGTTCAGTTACGAGCATGGCCTCCTACCATCTCCCTACAACCTGCTAGCCCTGAGGCATCTCAGAGGATGCTCTGGGCTCAGGACCCCACCACCCAAAAACACCCTTCTCTGGATCAAGAAGAGTAAGATCATTTCATCCTATATGATGGCACATCCACTACCACCAGTTGGCATTGACTGGACCATGACTCAGCAGACCCACAGGGTTTTCAGTGGCTGATTTTCCATAAGTAGATCACCAGGTCTTTCTTCCAAGGTTCCTTTGCTGTTGTTGTTGTTATGTGTCCTCGAGTCATCTCCGACTCACAGCGACTCTGTCTCGGGTTTCTGAGGTGGTATCTCCACAAAAGTAGATTGCCCAATCTTCCTTCTGAGGAGTGGCTGGTGGGTTTGAACCACCAACTTTCTGGTTAGCAGTCAAGTACCTTTAAGTGGACTCAAACCTTTCATTTAGCAGCTGAGCACATTAACCATTTACACTACCTGGGGTCTCCATATAGAACATTCAATTGTACAAACTAGGCCCCAGGCAGAGACACACTAGTTCCAGAAAGGTGTCCTGCCCACCACAGTACCTCTGAATATCGTCAGCAAGCCTGGCCAGCCGCTGCTGTCTGCTCAAAGGACTGAGGCGTGTGACTTCAGCCAGAGCCTTCATCATATGGAAATCAGAGACTGCCTGGCTAGTTAGCCCTATTAAATGTAAACAAAAGCAATGTGAAAAAACAAACAGTGTAACATGTCACCCAGCCCATCTCAGGCACCACTTAATGTTTTCACTTAGACTTAATCAGACCAGCCACCTGCACGGCACTGTCCAAAAACTGCAATTTCTTTTGAAGAAATGTAATTTTAAATTTTCTAGTAGCCACATTTGAAAAATTAAAAAGAAAACAACATATCCAAAATATTATTTCAACATGTAATCAATATAAAAAATTTATGAATCAGATTCCCCTTTTCTATGCTAAATCTTCAAAATGCAGCATATACTTATAATACATCTCCATTAGGTTCCTCAGTTGCACTAGTCATATTTCAAATGCTCAGTAGATTCATGTGGCTATCATATTGAACTGTGTAGATATAGAATATCAGACTTACCACTAAGAATGACCACCCCTCCCCTCAAAGATTCCAAAAATAAAAACCAAACCCAGTGCCCTCAAGTTGATTCCTACATATAGTTATCCTATAACAGAGTAGACCTGCCCCATAAGGCTTCCAAGGCTGTAAGTCTTTATGGAAGCACACTGCCACATCTTTCGCTCATGGAGCAGCTGGTAGGTTCAAATTGCTGGCCTTTTGGATAGCAGCCAAGCTCTTAACCACTGTACCACCAGGGCTCCCCATTAATTTTTCTAGTTGCAAAATAAATATATACACACCATAACTGATTACCAATACAAACGTGTAAAATGTAAACAGTCCCTCTCATTAACCTAATAACATTATTAAAAGTACTCCAGATAATTATTCGAATTCTATATTATAGCAAGATTACCTTCTGAAGCTTATGCAAAAAGAAAATAAGGATCAATGAGCAAGGTTAATAATAGCTGAAAAAAAGCTATTTCCTATACCAGTGAAGTTCAAGAGATGGCAAAACTGGTCTTAGGGAAATATTTGGGGACCTATTTTACATCAAAGTAACAAACAGACTACATAAGATTAAGAAGATAGATAACTTTTAATAGGGTGAACTATTCCAAAGGACATTCTATCCTCCTCCTGTTCTTTAATGAGATAAATTACTTAAGGGGACCATCTTCCCTGGGTTAATTTAACTCTCTAGCACTCCACTAACTTCAGTAAGTTCTTCCCACCATGAAGTATTTTGTGTGATCAGGGCTTGATAGAGTTATAAATCATAGTATTACCTGTTAGAAAGCAGAGTTCAGGTATCAGGTGGGCAATCCGGGTCTCAGTATTGTCATTTCTCTTGCTTTTCAACAGACTAACAAGCACAGGTTGTTTTAGGTCAGATAAAGTAATGTCATATTGCTAGAAAATCCAAGATTAATGAGGAAAAAGTCAACATGGAAACACTGCATATAGAGCATCCTTGTTTATTAACAGTAAGCAGCAGTACTATATAAACAAATCTTTTCAGTGAAGAAAAATGATCCCATGATTACTTACTCGTTTTTACTTCCTTCCCAAGACTTACCTGTTATTTCTGAGGGCCAGTTTCATAATTTTAATAATTATCTTTTATAATGCAACATTATCTACTATTTAAAAAAGAAAAAAAAAAATCCCTCTTCTCTCCTGGGTTTCACCCAGATTCAGAATAGCCTCCAGCTGGTGCTACACATACTGCAATGACCCCTGTGGGGCTGCCAGCATTTTCATCATGGATGACCAGGGCGGACCGCCACGTGCTTGCCTGGCTTTAAGTATTTATATTCATTTTGATAATATCTAAACACAACTGGAGGCAAGGTTATATTGAGTCAACTTCCAATTTCTCAAAATAGCATAATCCTCTTCAACTTCCAGGATAATATGATGATAAGGAAAGCAGCTCTGAAACCTGACAAATGTGAATTGGATTCCCAACTCTTCTATTTACTCCACTGGAGAAGTTACTTAACTTCCCTGAGACTCAACTTTCCTTATCTATGCAATGAAGGTAATAGTAGCTTAGAGGCATCCTATATAAACCATTAGCATAGTGCCTGGTTTATAACAAGGTCTCAGCAATTGCCAGTTTCTCCTGCAACTTCTCTCTTCCTAAGCTTGAATTTCAATCTTCTTATCCTGCTAAAAATGCTATTACCTTCCAACAGCAAAGGTTCTGATGAACATTAATTTCCAGTATAATTTACTCAACACTAACAACAGAACAACTGTAATTATACTTTACAAATCCTTGGGCAATATATGACACTAACATCAATAATTAAAATTAAGTAAGCAAGAAGTGGGAGATGCTCAATTTTAATAAGGATGTTAGTCATTAAAATAAAAAACAATTCAGGGATCACATTTTTAAATGATTACAACTACTGCTTTGGCTATAAAGCTTGAAGGAACCTTTAAGAAAAGAATTCTCATACATGATTTCAATAATTTGGTGTACATCATGTGCTCACTATGTTCCAGGGACTAAAATGGATACAGATATAAAAGAGGTGCAGTCCCCTCCCTTTCCATACAATGACATTATCTACACAGCAAAGTAGACAAGAGATGCAAATAATGATATAGTAAGGTGGCACAAAGGATGCACGACTACTAGTCAAAAGGATGATGGCTCAAACCTACCCAGAAGTGCCTCAGAAGACAGCCCTGGAATCTGCTTCCAAAAAAGTCAGAGCTTGAAAATACTATGGAGCAGCCCTACTCTGTAGCTTTCGTAATCAACTCGACAGCAACTAATACCACGCACCTATTTTTCCTCATTTAATCTTAACAGTGCTGTAAGATAGATGCTACCATCACCCCTTCAATGATAAATACCATGAGAAATTAAACAGCTTTCCCAAAGTCCTGTATCTGGAAATTAGCACAGCCAGGATTCATCTCTTAAGGTTTGGGGATGAGTGTTTATCACACCACTCAGTACTGGGTTCCTGGCCTGTGGGATTTAGTGAAACAATTTATGGCTAGTAAATCAGAGGAAGCTTCATGAAGGAGGTAAATTTCAAAAGGAGATCTTGAAGAAAATATAAGCATTGAAAGAGAGAGGATCTTTGTCCCAGATAACCAACCACTCAAGCAAAGCTATGAGCATGTTCCAGGAAAAGAGTACTCTGTTTAGCTAGAGCATGACCAAGAACTCTGCCCCATAAACTGCTGTCATCAGGGGAATTTTACCCTCTCCTTTGCCCCAAACTTCTCAGCATTTGAAAATATTTTCGATGAAAAGCTAAAACAGAGAAATATAAGGTCAATGTCAGAATGACTTCCACTTTGAAAATAGACATATAATAATTTAATGTTCTTTTCCTGGGAACAGAAAGAAGCACCTTCTAGAAATGGCACCACCTTAGGTCTTCCTCCTTTAATCATAGTATGGATGTAGTGAACCACAACTCATTATAAAAAAGTTAGCAGATTTGATCACGATTCCCCAATGGAACCAAGCAGAAAAGAGGCCCAAATGTTTCATAAACTTTGGGGTGTATTTAGCAAACAATTGTGGGACACATTTTATATACAAGATGCTTTCATGGGCACAGTGCATCAAGGATTACACATATACCATCCCTCTTCTACAAGGAACATGTGTTCTAGAAACAATGTGATGAGTGGCACAGATGCTTAGAGAAGTGAACTTCTAACTGTTCCGTGGGTGAGATAGGAAACAAACTCAGAGAAGACTTCACAATAAGGCAACATCTGACCTTGAAGTGAGGTGTTTACCAGGTGGTGAAGGAGCAAGGTACAGTGTGCATTTATGCAGACTTCTAGTGAAAATGAGCAAAATGGAGGGCTATCTAGTGATGAGCAAGTGGCCTGGGGTGACAGCAGCATGGGTGTGCAGTGGGAATGCCACAGGCAATGAGGCTGCAAAGGTAAGATGGGCCCAAACTGTGTGACACCACAGATGAAGGAGGGGAAGATGGAGGTGCAAAGGCAGGGTTTCCACTGTTTACCCTGTGCTCATAATGTGCAGGCACCTGGCTAAATGCTCCAAAGGCATTACCTCATACAACGTTTACCCGGAATCGTGACGTTGTTATTGTTATCATCAAGCTGATTCTGATTCATGGTGATCTCGTGTGCAGAGTAGAACTGCTCCGTAGTGCTTTCGAGGCTGTGATGTTCAGAAGGAGATTACCAGGCCTTGCTTCTGAGGTGCTCCTGGGTGGATCTGAATCACCAGCCTTTTGGTTAGTAGTCAAGCACTTAACTCTCTGTGCCACCCAGGGACTCTACAGATGCCACTTCAGATTTAATCATGAACCTAAGTTTGCACAGCGAGTGCCAGGATCATCTTACACCACAGCTTATGCTCTTAACCACATTTTTGGTCCATGTTTTCAGAAAGATCTCTCTGGTGGCAGTGAGGATGACACTGCAGTGGGGAGAGAGCTGGGACTAGAAGACCCTAAGGGGGTGACTGCATTGCCTTAGGCAGGAAATAGTGAGGTTCTGCATTAATGCAGTCAGTGGTAATTGGGTTGGGGAGGAGGGGCTTGGTTCCAGAGAGGATTCAAGGATAAAAGAGGCAGAATTCATCTTGATAACAACTGAATGAGGAGGTTAGGATAGGGGGTGGGGGTGGGGGAAGCAGCAAAATTACTTCTTAACCAAGATGCAAATTCCCAAGGAGAAACAGGAATAGGAATGGCAATGAATTCAGTTTAAATTATGTTCGTTTGAGATGCCTGCAGGATATTCATGCAAATATATTCTGAAAATGGAGATGAGTGTGCAATGTAGGAATGAGGGCAAGGAAAAATAATATATTTGGGTGGTCTCAGAACAAGAAGAATTCCTACATGAGGGAACCATGGTTAATAATAATGTTCAACATTTGGGAGAAAGGAAGGAGGAAATCAAAGGAAGCTGAGACAAAACAACCCGAAACCTAGAAGAGAACCACAAGGGATGTGTCATCCGGGAGTCAAGGAGGGCACAGTCCAAGCAGGTGGGAATGGTCACTAGTGTCAAATGCCACCCAAAGCCCCTTAGGATAAGAAGAGTAACTGAATTTGACCTTCACAGAGCTATTTCCATAGCAGCAGGGCCAGAAGCCAGACTGCTGAGGCTCTAGAAGAGAGGAACTGAAGATGAGTATGGAGCTAGTGTAGTTGTCTTTCAGTAAAAGTTAGTGAGGAAAAACCCAAAAAACCAAACTCATTGCCACTGAGTCTATTTTGACTCATAGTGACCCCCACAGGTTTCCAGGGCTGTAAATCTTTATGGAAGCAGCCTCATCTTTTTCCCATCTGTGGACCTGGTGGGTTCAAACCTCCAAGCTTTTGGAAGCAGCCCACTGCCTTAACTATAGAGCCACCAGAGCTCTCTAGTTAGGAAAAGGACGTGGCTTTTCTTGGAAGTGTAGAAAAAGCAAGGAAGGGTTTTGCCTTGTGTATAATATTTCATTTTTAAAAATATCTGTGAGGTTTCTGAGATTTGAATATGATTGCACCTTAAAAAGAAGGAGCCTCTGGAAGTGTAAAGGAGAAATTCCTAATGCTTGATGACCAAAGCTAAATGACTGAATTTCACTCCATTCTTGTTGTATTAAACTCTTTTCTATGGATCTGCCAGCCTGGGAATCTGTTTAGCTGAAAGTCAGTTTCCCTCTATAGGCTCCTGTTTTTTGGCTGTGTTAATTACTGGAAGCCATAAAACTAAGAAGTAATCTCTCTCCATAATCAAGCCAGGATGTAAAGGAATTACCCTCTAAGGAAGGGAATCTTGACACAGGTGTCTTTTGTATAAAGTGGGCCAAAGAAACATTTCTTTATGACAAAGATGTGATAAAGAGAACTGCTTGTAAGGGTTTAAAGTTGGCCTTATCTAAACTTACCCAAGTTTCCCAGACTCCTTAAAAGTTTTGTTTAACAAGTTGTGTCAGGGAAATGAGATCCTGACACAAGAGGAGTTTTCACCCACTCCTAAGATATCTGGTTAAAGCTGTGCAAACATCAATCTTTTACGATTCCACCTGAAAGTTACATGAGTGAGATTTTTAAAAGCTCTGTAATTAGTTCCTGAAACAAATCATTGTGATTTTCTATATCCAATTATCCAATAGAAGCCTGTTCCCAACCTCTAACCCACCCTCCTTGTGATATCAACCAAAGACTAACCAATTAAACCACTGTATTATAATATCTTTGTTCCACAGGCTGTATCTGCTTTCAGCTAGAAATTGTTAGTAGAAGTCATAAGTTCTCATACATATGAGCTGGTGCTTTCCTACATCCGTATGTAAAATTTATAAGAAAATCCTCTTAATTTCATTTGCACGAACTAAGTGGATTTTCTCCCTCCACAAAAGAACTAAAAATGGAAAGGGGGCTGGTAACTGTGAATCAAGCTCCCAAAGGCAGCAGGAGATTCAATCAATACATGTTTGAGTATCTACTAGAGGCAAAGTAGTTGTACTGGGTATACAGAAATAAAGAGTTCAAGGCACAAGTTTAAGAGCTCAAGCAAGGTCCAAAAGGAGACTCTGACCAGTCACAGTTTTCCCACTAAATGCAGGGAAGGGTGCCCTGGGGAGAGCATCCAGAAGCACCCTGAGAGTTGACAGCTGAGCACTGAAGGGTGTGTAGGGTTTGGCTGTTTGCAAAGGAGAGTCCAGACAAAGGAAGCAAACTGTGGTGAGTACACAGGGGAGTAACTAAGTCAAGAAACCACAAAAGTTAAAGTTCAGCATTTTAGGAAGGGAACCAGCAGACGGTAAGAAATAAGGTTCAAAATGCAGGGAGTGCCTGATCATAAAGGGCCTTGGGAACTCTGCCAAGTAGCTTCAATTTAGCTCTAAGGCAACAGGGAGTCAAGGAAATACTTTAAGCAGAAAAGTAATATTATCAGATATGCTTTTTAGGGTGATTACTTGGACTACAGGAAGAAAAACTACAGGAGACAGAATGAGGGCCTTAGCCAAGCCAGGGATGATAGGGATTGGAGAGAAGGGACAAGTCAGAGACTTATGAAGGAGGAAGATTTGGCCTGACAATCAGGGAACTTGTTAAACCTGGAAAGGGGAGAACTTCTCTAAGAGGAAAGGAGCTAAGGAAAAAGACAAGAAAAAAAAGTACTTGTGTATACGTACATATGTACTTACACATACACATTTTTTATATTTAACATTATATATATAATTGCTACCTATATTTATATATGTAGACTATTCAAAAAGGATGTTTTAACTCTCATGGTATATAGATTTCTGGGTTCCATGGAGGCTGGGGTGACCCACACAAGTTATCACCCTTAAATGATCTTTGAACCTTAAATTTTGAGGAAACTGATCTCCTAAAAGTCACTTTAAGTAAGTCAACCAATAGTCTAAGCTAATTAGTAAAGACCATTTTAACTTAAGTATTGTGATCTTCTGAAGAATTATCTATGGTAGTCAGTTCCAAGAAACAGAGACTCCAAAAGTCAGATTAGAGTTATGTTTTAGGGTAAACCAGGAGCTCTGGTGGCATAGTGCCTAAGGCATTTGACTGCTAACCAGAAGAAGGCTGACGGTTCACAACCACCAGCCACTCATCAAAAGAAAGATTGGGCAATCTACTTCTGTAAAAGTTGGGATCGACTCCACAGCAATGAGGGTTTGTTTTTGTTTTTCTAGGGTAAACCAGAAACTGTTATAATTATTCTTCAAGACAATGCCATATGCCAACCTATTGATTACATACTGTTTTACTAGTGATAAACTGTAGTACAAAAATCTGTGGAAGATTCTTCTTCCTTAGAACATCTTTGACTCTCTAGTCAAAATGTTACCCTGGTTAGCAAATCATATACTGAATAAACTTCAATCAATTTCTATTACTGGATTAATACAATTTTTGTTTTAATACTATTAGAGCACTTACTATTCAACAAGTACTGTTCTAAAAGCTTCACACATATTAACGCATTTAATCCTCACCATATGGGTATGGGTATGAGATCCCGTTATCCTTGTTTTCAGATTAGGAAACTGAGATACAAAGAGGTTTAGTGACTTGAGGTCACACATATAGTAACTGTTAGAGGCAAGAGTCAAACCCAGTCCCAGCTCAGGATTGCTATACTTTACTGCTTCTCAGTGGCAACACAGTGACTCTGAGGGAAGGGATGAGTAAACGAGACTTCACGGCAGCTTTCACTGATCCTACCTGCTTATAATAATCCACATAGGTGATCTCAGTCCCATCTCGCTTTTGAAAGGTGTGTGTGGGCCTCACGGACCAGTCAATGTCATCAATGCGATAGGTTTTGTTATTGTATCTGGAGAAATGCAAGAGATCTTTTTTTAAAAAAAAAAGTTCCAAATCATACAAGATAAGCTGCCATTTCACCAAATTTTTAATTCAAAGTATAAGATTCCAGAATTTCAGAAATGATGGAAGACAGTAATGTAAGAACAGTCACATTTTTAAGAATAAATCCAATGACTTTTTTCAAAAAATGCTGAGAATATACACAACAAAACATACACCAATTCAACAATTACTACATGTACGACTCAATGACATGGATTACATTCTTGGGATTGTGCAACCATTCTCACTCTCCTTTTCTGAGTTGTTCCTCCCTCATTAACATGAACTCACTGCCTTCTAAGTTTCCTAACTAATCTCTCCAATTGCTGTTGTCAAAATGATCGCGTATGGGTAGATTTTGAAAGAGCACAACGTTTAAGGCAGACATTTGTTACTAGTTAAGCTTCAGGGGCTATTTTTCTTTTAAGGTTTAAAGATTATCTCAGTTTCAGGGATTCATAGTTTAGCAAGAATTTCAGGGGTTTATCCACTCTCCATGTTTCAAGTCTAGAGTCAGTAAGATTGTGAAATTCTGTTCTCCATTTGCTCCCTTTTGATCAGGATTCCTCCATAGAATCGCTGATCAAAATGTTCAGTAATGGTAGCCACCCCCTCCTTGTGCTCCTCTTATCCATGCATTTCTATCTGTCCAGCTTTCCCTCTGTGTGAATGCTACCCCTCTGATGTTCATGGTTGACTTATCTAAGGGGTGCATCTCCCTAGATAGGTGGGTGCTGCAATCTACTTTTCTCACTGACACTTAAGTTTAGGTAACCAGTAAAACAGTTGTGATCAAGTTGACTCCCACTTCTGGCAACCCCTTGTGCATCAGAGGAGACTGTATTCCACAGGACTGTTAGTGGTTAATTTCTCAGAAGTAGGTCAGCAGGCCTTTCTTGTGGGTGGACTTACACTTCCAACCTTTCAGTTAGTAGCTGCATACATTACCCTTAAATAGTTCACATAACCCAGGCACTAAAGTCAAGTAAATCATTCTTAAATGCCCAAAGGGCAAAGCATTCCTCAAAGACTTTCCCCTCCACTTCTGATGTCACTCAAATCTTCTGAACTTGCAAACAATTTTTCTGATAAAAAGCATCAAAAGAAGACTGATCAACCACACGATTTCAGTATCCTGCTTAACCTCCCCATGAGGGCCGGCTGTGGGCAACTGCATAGCAAGGCAGCTAAGATCATTCTAAGTTCTCATTCTAAGCTCCTTTTCCGCTTCAGCAGAGTTTCTGGGGGTGGTAATTGATTAACATACTGGTCTGCTAACTGTTAAGTAAAATAAGAATGGAGTTGAGTGGTTGACAAAATGGCATAGGAGGTCAAGTGGACAATGTCCCTAAGACTTGTCTTTACCAAAATGTAAGTTCAGCTTTCCTATAAATCAGGCCACTCTTGTCCAATGAAATCTTGACAGAATTTCAACAGTAAACTGCATAAGCCAATCAGAAATAAGCTTCTTTGTTCCAGGTTGTTTTCTATAAAAAGTCAGTCATTGCTACTACATGTGGTATGCTACTACCCAATTTGCAAATCTGGCCTCAATAAATCTCATCTAATAGATTAATTTTATTATTGACTTAGTTTCTTCTGACAAAACCAAAAGGTTGGAAGTTCACGTCCACTCAGAGATACCTCAGAAGAAAGGCCTGGTAATCTGCTTCTGAAAAATTAGCCACTGAAAACCTTATGGAGCACAGTTCTACTCTGACACACCACGAATCACAATCAGTGGCAACTGTTGTTTGTTTCTCTCTCCCCTTCAGCATAGTGTAGAGTAGAATGATCTTCATGCTGCTCCAGCCCTTGGGACATATTCTATGGCAGAATATTCTAAGCTCCCTGTACATTCCAAGGTGACTTTTCAATAATGTGATAGGCTAATTCATGAGGATCATGACAGGAAGGTAAGAGGTTAGCCTTCTCAACCCAGTAGCGTGGAATTCAACCAGTCCCACTTTCTGCTCTGTTATCTAGAAAAACAATTTTAAGTGGGAATTCCAAGCCAGAAGAGAAGGCTTGCGTGTCCTCTAAAGAAATACTCTAGGACTTGCACCAGTATATGGTGAGATTTGTACTCAGGAAGTCACCTAATCCACCTGTGTTTAATTCAGTTCAACGTGCACTGAGGGCAAACACCCAACCTCGAAGACCTCATCATCTTATAAAGAAGATGTGGCAGGGGTCTAATGTTTGTCCTTTAACATAAAATGGCTATAAGCAAAGTGCTATGGGAGCAGCACTGGGGAGGGGACTAGTTAATTCCAACTGAGTGGGTAGAGAAGGGGTGATATTTGAGCTGGGCCTTATAAAAGGAGTAGAATTTCAAAAGGAAATATTTTTAGCAGTTTATCAAATACTGGAAGACCAAGATGTCCTTTAATAGGTGAATGAATAAACAAGTGGGAGTACATCTATACACTGGAATATTATTCAGCTATAAAAATAATCAGGCCACAAAAAGACATGGAGAAAGCTTAAATGCATATTGCTGAGTGAAAGAAACCAATCTAAGAAATCTACACACTTTATCATTCCAACTATGTGACATTCTGGAAAGGGCAAAACTATACAGAGAGGAAAAAGATCAGTGGTTGCCAGAGGCTTGCATGGAGGAGAAAGGGATAAATGGGTGGGTCACAGGGAACTTTTTAAAACAGTGAAGCTATTCTGTAGGATACTGTATTGGTGAACACAGACATCGTGCATTTGTCAAAACCCATAGAAATGTACAACACAAAGAGTGTAGTCTAATGTAAACTATGGGCTTTAGTTAATAATCTTTTATCGGTGTTGATTCACCAATGTTAACAAATGTACCATAAAAATGCAAGATATTAGTAACTGGGGAAATGGTGGGTAGGGTTCCCTCTCTGTACAGTTTTTCAATAAATGTAAAACTGCTCTAAAAAATAAAGTCTATTAAAAATTTTGAATGAATGGATAAATAAAATGTGGTACATATATACAATAGAATATTAGTCAGCCGTTAAGAAAAATGGAGTTCTAATACCTGCTGTGACATGGATGAACCCTGAAAGCATGATGTTGAGTGAAATAAGACCCATCGTTGCATCTAGATAGCTCCTTGCAAGCTTTTAAGACCCCAGGCACTACTCACCAAAGTAGGATGTAGAATAATGTTTTTGCATAGCATGTTGTGACAATTGAACTTGATGTCTCCTGCGACCATGGTCCTGAGTTCACAGGTCCAACTACTTGCTCCCTCAGGGTAGCTGGCGGTGACCAAGAAGCCACCACAACTTTGTCCCTTGTCAGTTCTACTATACACCCAGAAATTCTTACAACACATACAAATACACATGTAGAAACATCGCCTGCCAAGCCTATACATGGCCATGGGCACACTTCCCCCTGCCTAGATATACCTGATTGTTCAGCCTATTCACCCATCTATCCACTCGATGGCATATTTTTTTGTTATATATACTTTTTTACCACCAAAATAAACCAAACCCACTGCCATCAAGTTGTATCTGACTCATAGCGACCCCTCCTTGGGTTTCTGAGGCAGTATCATTACGGAAGTAGACTGCCCAACCTTCCTTCCACGGTAATTTAAAAAAAAAAAAAAAAAGAGTGGGAGATCCAGACAGAGGTACTAAAGCAGCAAAGTGCAGACTGTTAGAGGTTAGAACAAGGAGAGTGTGGGTGGGTGGAGTTGGTGTACAGCAAGAGATAAAAGGCAGAACGTGTCAGAGTGTGACAATACAGAAAGCCACATTAGGAAGTCTTAAGTCTAGACGACTGAGATCAGTCAGGCCTCTAAATTGGTGAGTAAAGTGATCTATGCTCAGGGCAACGCCCTGACAGCTATTCCAGTTCCCATATACCATAAAACATTTCATTTCTGAAAACAATTTATTTAAATGCAGGCTCAAGCTTTTACCTTGTGAGGACAATAAGTCCCAACAGCTCTTTCTCACATGCCTGGGTGAAGGAGGACATGCCAGTCCTGTGATAGAGACCAGTCATGAGTTCCAGAACAGTCTCATTCCGGAGGACTTTATAACACACATCAGCACTAAGCAGCAGCCTGCTTTCAAACTGTGAAACAGAAATGGCAAATCCAGGCCAAAGGGACAATCTTTAAAAAATGAAAAAATAGAATAATGTTATACCAGAAAAATAATACACTTTTTAAAAATGGTGATTTTACATTAGAATTCTCTGGATTTTATCAGGAAATATTTTCTTTCGTCTGATTTATTCAAGTTGCTGACTGAAATTGTATAGTTATTTTTAGGTATAGTATCTTTACACATATATTCAGGATTAAATACATTTCCTGTAGAACAGGTTCCTCAATCCTGGTACTACTAACACTTGGGACTGGATAATTCTTTGATAGGGGCTGTCCTGTGCAATGTAGGACATTTAGCACCATCTCTAAATACTCATTAAATACCAGTAGCAGCCCTCCAGTGTGACAACCCAAACTGTCTCCATACATTGCCAAATGTCCCCTGTGGGGAAAAATTCCCCTTGGTTGAGACCTACAGCTAAATGATTGATATGTTTATGGACTGATCTGTTCCATAGGACAACTTTTAGGTTCAGAAAAGCATACCCACTTAAAGGTAAAGAAAGTGGATAGACACAATAATGAGACTAAGAAATACTTAAGTGATATCATGTACAAATAAACAAGAGAAACTGTAGTCTTTTCTGTATTTATAAATGCTGTAGACCGAAAAGCCTTGAATAAGAAATGGCATGATAGAATTCCATTTTATATTTTTGTGAACCTGATTTACTAACTTTCAGGACAATCATATGCACTGAGCACAGACCCCTAACTCAACCCACTTCTGGACCTACGAGTATTTCTAGTCCAGGTGGAGAGGTAAGTAACAGAGATGAATGAACAGAATAGACAGAGCTCCTGACACTGACTTAGCATACAGAAATCAGGTCATTTTTATTCCATCTGGTAGAAGGCCAAAACCCTGCCCCCAGTCTCTATCTTTTTAAGCACTTTTTCTCTTTGTTTATGTATCTGTCTTTGGACTATGTTGTCTCTTTGTCTTTAGCTTGACTATGGATTTTGGAAAGTTGAGTAACCAACAGTTTAAACAAGATATATCTGACCACTGTTCCTGAAGCACCTAATTTCCAATTTAGATGGAAAATTCTGTATCTCCAGGGTAGTTAGGTTGGCTTCTCTGGTTGACTTCTGCTTAATAGATGATTTCTTATTTACCACCCTGCCTGTGCTAATTCCCTTTTAGCAAGAAATAGGAATACCAACTATGTGTTATACATAATATAGTGTACTCTATTTTGGTTATTACTTGTCACACAAAAGGAATTACATTTCTGAATTTCTTCAAGAACTTATGATAATGATCTGTTGATGTTGTTAGGGGCTATTGAATCGGTTCTGACTCTTACTGACTACAGTACAACAGAGCCAAACACTGCCCAATCTTGCTCCATCCTCACAATCGTTGTCATGCTTAAGCCCGCTGTTGCAGCCACTGTGTCAATCCACCTCACTGAAGGTCTTCACCTTTATCATTGACCCTCTACTTTATCAGATATGATATCCTTCTCCAGGGACTAGTCCCTCCTGACAGCATGACCAATGTGTTGTTGTTGTTGCTATGTGCCATCGAGTTGTCCCCAACTCATAGCAACCCCTCCTTGGGTTTCCGAGGCAGCATCACTATGGGAGTAGATTGCCCAACCTTCCTTCCAAGGAGTGGCTGGTGGGTTTGAACTGCCAGCCTTCTGGTTAGCAGTCAAGTGCCTTAGGCACTATGATTCCAGAGCTCCTCATGACCAATGTAGGAGAGAAGAAACCTCACCATCCTCGCTTCTAAGGCGCATACTGGCTATACATCATCCAAGACAGAGTTATTTGTGAACTTTGTGATAATGATCTCACACAATAATATTAAAAAAAAAAAACAGACTGCTAGCTTGACATTCACCATTCTAGAGAAAAAGTGGAAAATTACAAAAATCCATTACATTTCATACTATGGAGTATCTCATAGGAGGCATAATCACATAATACTGCATTGCAAATTAGGTTGCTTAAAATATAACAATTTCAGAGTAACAGAATATTTAAAGAAACCTACTTGTGCTGGAGAATTTCCACTGGAGCTGAAGGATTATAGTAGTTCCGTCCAATTTGGTACATGGACAACTTTTTTAAGATCCTGCAAGTATATTTTTGAAACTTTGGTAAATATCAGTCAATAACACTGTGTAAGTTTATACCAATGCTGAAAATAATGATAAAAACATATAGAGAATACAAAATTATAATGTGCATAGCATTGGAAGGCTTAGATACTAAATATACATAAACCAAAAAACAAACTCACTGCCATGGAGTCGGATCTGACTCATAGTGACCCCTCCTTGGGTTTCCAAGGCAGTATCACCCAACCTGCCTTCTGAGGAGTAGCTGGTGGGTTTGAACCGCCAGCCTTCTAGTCAGCAGTCACATGCCTTAGGCACTACGCCACCAGAGCTCCCTTAAATATACATATGAGTGTATATAAAACAACTATTGCTTTTCTTATTTGAGAATGACACAACTAAATTATCTTTATCTGTTAGCATTTAACTATAAAGATAAATATGTGGTTACTTACCAATTAGGACTTGTGGTTGTAAGATTCTGGTTAGCCTGGATGGGTGAAGCAAGTGATGTCTAAAGTCTCTTTTGGCATCTGCTCTATTTTGAGATGAAGAGTCTGTTTCTAATTAAGCTACCTCAGATGCCCCAAACAGGAAGGCTGCCTCTTAAGACAGCAATTCTGGTCGCTTTTGGAATTTAAGGCATCATCAACGTGAGGCTGCCCAGTGCATGGGGGGAAAGTAGGGAGCTTCAAGACAGAGAACAGGGATTCCAACTGTGTGACTTTGGGTACAATCATGGAGCCTCAGCCTTCTCATCTGTAAAATGGGGACTTTGATAGTACCTGCCTCATGGTACTCTAGTGAGAGGATCAAGTAAGAAAAAACAGAAGCGAAAGAGCTTTGTAAATGAAAACCATCTTCCCACTGTTCGATGATTTAAAGTAGTTCTTTCTCAGGGTGGTATCTGTAAGACTGGCTTCTGAAGAGTGAGTACCAAGCACAGAGTGGAGGCCCAGATATGATCCAAAGATGTCTGACAAACATTAGGAAACTATCTGTGTGTGGGAAGTTCCTATACGTGCCCTACTCAGCAAACCCAAAACTTCCCTGTCCTTATCCTCTCCAGGGGCCTTTTGGGGACTTGCTTGCATCTAAGATTTTGAGCAGACCACCTTCATGACCCACACTAGTAACATGAAAACCAGCAGTTCTCGAGCCTTAAAGTACTCACGAGTCACCTGGGAAGCTTGCTAAAAAGTTTCATTGCTAAAAATGAAATTCTGACTTACTAGGTCTGGACAGGGGCCAGGGAATTCCCCAGGGTGACTTTAAAGCAAGTGACCCTCAGACCAGTCAAGGAAACACTGGAAATCTTAGTTATAATATTCCCTCTGCCCCCACGTGGAAACGGGGGGGGGGGGGAGGAAGAGGCTAAGGTGGGAAGGAGGACAGAGAGAAAATAGTGATGTCTTTTCATGCCCAATATAAATGAGATAGAAGAAAAAAACCTCTTTACTAACTCAAGCATGTTATGTTGTCAGCTGCCATCCAGTCGATCCCTGACTCACGGCACTACGCACAATGGGAAGAAATGTTGCCCAGTCCTATGTCATCCCCAAGAATGGTTATGGATCAGACTGTTATAATCCATAGGATTTTCAATGACTGATTTTTGGAAGCAGATTGCCAGGCTTTTCTTCCTACTCTTAGTCTGGAAGCTACAGCATGTAAGCCTCCACTGACGGACGTGTGTTGGCTACACATGAAAGATACTGGCAAAGAATTGAACTCTAATCTCCTGCATGGCAGGCAAGAATTCTGCCACCGAACCACCACTACCTCATCATAACTCAAACATATTGAACTTTAAATCTGGGTAGGCAGACAGAAAAGGAAGAACAAAAGGAAAAAGGCACCCTCCTTAATTCCAGTGAGACAGTATAACGCTGGAGTTCCTTGAGTCGACTTGGATAATATTGATAATAATGATTTGCATGTGAGGAGCTCTGGTGGTGCAATGGTTAAAGCACTGGGCTGCTAATCAAAAGGTCAGCAGTTGAAACCCACCAGCCATTCTGCTAGAGAAAGATGTGGCAGTCTGCTTCCGTAAAGATTTACAGCCTTGGAAACACTATGGACAGTTCTACGCTGTTCTATATAAATCAGAATCGACTCAATAGCACTGGGTTGTTTGTTTGTTTTTTTGTTTGTTTAAATGATTTGCACCAGTGAGAGATCGTGATGGACTGTGTTGCACTTCCTGATACAAGTCCATGAAAATTCTAGCATAATATTAAAAGGAAAACTTGTCCTACAGAGGATATTGTTGCTGGCACATTACCCACAAAATGGTTGATGATTTTAATACCCAGGCTCTATGCTTAAAGGTATCATTAGCCTAAATTAAATCTACATTTAAAGTATCTTACTTTTTAAAGATGATATTGAAAACCTGGATGCACACGGGTGAGCTTGATGGCAGCTCCCTCGTCAGAGTGATAGTGATCTTCACCTTCTCGCCTCTCTGAGTTTCACCTGACAATTCTGTGACCTGGGGGGAAAAGTACTTAATATGCAATCTAAGATTATCCCCATGTGTGCATAATGTCACTATTATAAAGCCATCACAATTTAATATACATTAACAAAAATCAAACTGCAGGTGTTAGTATGTGATGAGTAAGAATCATCACATTGTGTTTAAAGGACTTTTCTTTTTGGTATCTGGTTAATCCTAGAAAATCAACAGATGTCTCTGTTCCCTTAACTTCGTGGGAGAATCAAAACCAGACTCATGGCTCAAAGACTCCATCTAAAAACAATTCCAGAAGAGTGGTCAAGAACAATGTATATAAAGTATCCATTCTAAGGAGTTCAAAGACCCCCAGAAGCTTAATGGTGGATGTCCCGACCTTGAAGAATCCTAGTGGCACAGTAGTTAAACAATTGGCCGCCAAACAAAAGGTGGACGGTTTGAACCCACTGGCCATTCCATGGGAGAAAGATGTGGCAGTCTGCTTCTATAAAGATTACAGCCTTAGAAACCCTTTGGGGCAGTTCTACTATGGGCTGGAAATGACTCGATGGCAATGGGTTTTTGCTGTGACCAATCCAGGTTCATGGATTCCAAAGGACTGCCTCTCACAAGTTTATTTAGAAAACAGGAGAGCAGGAAAAGATGAGGAAAGCAAAAAAGAGGGGTGAGAAGAGGGAAAAAGCAAAGATGGGAAGAGAGAGAGGAAGTCAGAAGAGATAGGAAACCTGATTTTATTATTTATTTTTATTATTTAAAAGGTCTAGAGAATAAGCCATAAATAGAAAAAAAACCCACCAAATCCACAGCCAGGAGTCTAAATCTTTACTGAAGCAGACTGCCTCATTTTTCTCCCATGGAGGGGCTAGTGGTCTGAACTACTGACCTTTTGGTTAGCAGCTGAATGCCTTAACCACTATACCACCAGAGTGCATAGAGAAAAAGCTCTAGAGTTCTTATAATCTGGAACAATGTTCTAGCAATGTAATGAATGCATGGATAGGTTTCTATACCAGCTGGCTAACTAAAAGTAAAACTCCTTGGATTGAACAGCACTCAATACAGGCTACTGGAATTAAAAAATGGGAAAACTCTATCACTAAATATCAATCGATTAGCAAGGAATTTTCAAAAGGGTAAAGAACTAGAAGTTAATTAAGAAGCATTTGTTTGTTTTGCTCCTACTTTCAGTCAATGTAGTTTTAAGCACTTTTAGGTTGAACCAATAATATATGGCAGGAAATGGTCATGGCACAAAAACAGAGAAACTGGTCCCTTCACAGAGGATGTAATACTTCACTGAGATTACTTCCTGCTTGAGATAAAATTATACAGAAATCAGGAGGAGCTCATCTTGGCAATATCTGGGACAAGTCTGACAGGAAGGAGCTATTTGGAGCTATCAGATCGAAACAAGCATGGTGGGAAAAAAGATTATGTAAAGCAACAAAGGTGCGGGGACTGGGAGTGGCAGTAGATTCTCTCAGCATGGCCCCTTATCAGGGAACTGCATTCCTAACAGCCATGACAACATCTTCCCAAGTGCCTCGAACTCATTTTACCTAAGATCACTCTTGCAAGTCCTAACCAAAAAGCAACTCCTTTCTTGTTTCCTGTGCCTGTCTGGAGCCCACCACCCTCTAGTCCCAGGCCGTTAACCTTCAAGTGAACTTTCGCTTCTGCTCCTCATTTGACTGCCCAATCAGTTAACAGGTTGTAGGGTGTCTACACCAGTAATGCCTCCAATCTATTTCCACTATTCCAATAAAATTATTTACTTCTGTACTTGAGTACAACCTTTGGTAACAGACTCCAGCCTGCTGCCTCTTAAACCCTGTGTGATCTAGGAGAAGTTACTTAAATTCTTTAAGACCATTCTCCTTCTCTAAGGTGGGAGTGAATTTAACTTACAAAATTGGGTAGTGAAGATCAAATGAGATAATGCAAGAGAAGCACCAAGCACAGAGCCAGGCTCTCAGGAAGCTTAAATAAATGGCAACAGTTCATGCCTTTGTTCAAACCCTTGTTATAACCAGCCCAGGTCATTCCAGTGGCATTTTATTAATCTTTTCCCCTACCCCTTAAACCATTCAATAGGATGTGATGAGGGTGGCTGCAATTTAGCACAGGTGCAATGGAAACTCTTTCACAAAGACTTCAATGGCCCAGAGAAGAGTTGGCCCTATTATTCACCATGGCATTTATAAGTCCTCCTTCAAAATCTACTTGATGGCAAGTGTTTGGTTTTGTTTTCATGAATCCCCAGCCTACCTTTGGGGCCACACCTTCCACTCTTTCTAGCTATGATTCTCACTCCTTATTATTGTGCCTTTGTTCCTCTGGTCCTTTGCCTAAGGATTCCCCCCCTCCCCAGTGACCCTCCCCACTAATCCAAAGCCTACCAAGAAACTAATGAAATATCAGCCCCTCCATGAAGTGTCCCTCAACCCCCATTGGGAATCATCTTTCCTTTCATCAAACTCTATGACAACTTTGGGCAAGTTACTTAACCTCTCTAGGACTCCAGGGATGGTGAGAGGACTAAAATGAGATCATGAATATAAGGGGCTTGGCAGAGAACTAGATGGTGGCCCAGCTACCAAGCGAACCACTCAGAAAGGAATTAAAATTGGAGATCCTGGATTGAGTGTGAGAAAAGCTGTGGAACAAAATTCAGAACCATGAAAAAAAAAAGAAAAAAAAGACCAGGTTTACTGGTAGAGACTGCTGAAACCCCTGAAACTATGGCCCCAAGTCACTCTTCAGCCCTGGAATTGAACTTACTCCTATGACTGAACTCTCAGACAAACAACAGACAGGTCTACTAGTCAAACATTATATCAGGGAGATGCACTCCTTAGAACTATCAGCCACGGGAGATTAGAAGGGCAGTATTTGCACAGGGAGAAAGATAGGGAGGCAGGGATGCACAGGTGGAAGGGCACAGGGAAAGGGTAACAACAGAGAGGAAACGGGGGGAGAGCTATTCCACTACAGGGAATATAATCAGTGTCATGAAACACAATGTGTATGAACTGTTGAATGTAAAATGAATCTGCTGTGTAAAATTTCACCCAAATCACGATCAAAAAGTTAAAACCAAAACAAAACAAGTGCTCAGTTACTATTATTACTCGTACTGATGGCATTTATTTTATTCTACCTTGCACTGTATTTATCCATATATGATTTGTCTTTGATATTAAATTGAAACTTTTTCAGAACAAGACCCTGTTTTATTCATCTTTATTTCCTCCAAGACCCTGTTTTATTCATCTTTATTTCCTCCATGGTGGTAGCACCCTGCTGGGTACACAGGACGCTCTTCATAAGTACAGAATGAATTTATATAAAGGGCAGATGGAGTGAACAGTGACAGCAACACAATTCATGGCCATAGGTGCACAGATGAAGTCAGGAAGACAGTGGAGGGCCAGGTGGCAGTTGAACAGGACTTCTAGAATAATGCAATTCTGGAGTGCAATGAAAGAAGTTGGGAAGGGGCTCTTTCCATTAAAATAAGCATAATAGACAGTATGTAGGGGATGCAGGATTAAGCCTGAGACAATTACTAAGATCAGAAAAAAAAGGGGGGAGAATAGCAATGTTTTCCTGAAAACACTATTTTTTTTCACTGCCACTGGGTAGTAGGTCATATGCTGATACTAAAAAAAACAAACACTTTGCCTTCAAGTCAATTCCAATTTACAGCAACCCTATAGGACAGAACAGAACTGCCCCCATAAGGTTTCCAAAATTGTAATCTTTGTGGAAGCAGACCACCGTATCTTTGTCATGACGTGCTGATAAAGAGTAAGAAAACACTCAGCCTAAACCTAGCATCATCTGTGTTTTGGAAGTATGTTGTTGTTGTTGTTATGTGCCGTCGAGTCGGCCCCAACTCATAGCGACCCCTCCTTGGGTTTCCGAGGCAGTATCACTACGGAAGTAGGATTGCCCAACCTTCCTTCCGAGGAGTGGCTGGTGGGTTTGAACCGCCAGCCGTCTGGTTAGCAGGCAAGTGTCTTAGCCACTATGCTACCAGAGCTCCCTTTGGAAGTATAATCAGCAGATTTCATTTGTCTGTCATACCATGTCTTAATAGTCTATTTATTCATATCCAGCAATAAGAGGGTACTTGGCACATACTACATGCCTACATGCTAAGACATATTAAATAAGAAATGCATAATATTATCTTATTTCTATCCTCTTTAGAGTAAAATGTTCCCACCTTGGTTAAATACAACTTAAGTAAGTTAGACCATTCAAGTACTAGTTGTCACTGACTCCGATTCATGACAATCTCACGTGTGTCAGAGTAGAAGTGTACTCCTTAGGATTTTTTATGGATGATTTTTTGGAAGGTGAGAGCCAAGCATTTCTTCCATGATGCCTCTAACATTTGGTTAGCAGCTGAGCATGTTAATCATTTACACTTCCCCAGGACTCCATTCCAGGGTAGTATATATTAATATAAGGAGCTCTGATGGCATAGTTAGGCATTTGACTGCTAACCAGAAAGTTGATGGTTCAAACCCACCAGCCACTCAGCACAAGGAAGACTGGCCAATCTACTTCCATAAAGATTTACTGCCTCAGAAACCCAAAGGGGGTAGCTATGAGTAGGAATTAATTCAATGGCAGTGAGTTTGGTTTTTTTGGTATATATTAATATTTAAATTTCTAAACTATTATTACATTAAGAACAAGAAGATCTTTAATGATAATAATGCATTTGAAACATGTCCCTTACTATAATATTAGCATTTATTAACATCTGGTGGTCACAGGACAAAATATTGAGGGGTTAATGAGGAGTTATGGTACATTAAAATGTTTCTAAAGTTACAGATCCAGATTTTCCAAGTAGTTTAATTTAATCATATGGTATGATTTTAAAGTTCCACGCCCAGATGGAATAACCACTCACGTAGCTCCTATAAATCTGTTCTAATGAAAGGCTGAAGGCCCCAAGAGTGCTCAGAAACACATTTCTTGAGGAAATTCAAGATTTGTCTGGAATCTAGAAATTTAAATGTATGCTATTGTTATCATCCTGTTCAAAATATTGAACTAAAAGCTCAAGCTTTCCAAGGGACAGAAGAATAAAGTTTTAATATAATGCATTGTTTAAATTTTTCTATAGAAACTGCTTCTTTTTCTGGTTGTAGTTTTAATTTTCTTTTAGAACAAATCATATAATTAAATTACAAACTCTAGCATCTTTATTTTTGGCTTACAAATGTTGAAAGTGTAAAAACTGGATAAATGAATATGAAGCATATATTTCAAGGCAGCACCATTCTAAAAATACTCTAAAGACTGATATTGGTAACTCACATTTCATAAACTAGAGTATATAAAGAAGAAACAAGCCATCAAAGAAATGACTGTTTCAGAATCAGTGATTGACGTAAAATTATTTGGAAACAGAGGCACATCTGTGCAGGAACAAATAATCAAAGCAAGTTTAAAGCACTGAAGCCACTTGCTTAATGGTGTTTCTTCAAGTCTTGCTTAATTTTGGAAAGTAGGATGCCTATTTCAAGGACACTTTGCCTCAAAAAAAGTTGGTGAAAAAGTGGTGCTTGTATGAGAGGCTTTCTTTTTAAAATGCAAGACCATCGGCTTAATTAAGAAATCAATTATTGATGAGATCTTAATAAGGAAGTCTTTCAGTCCTCAGGCAGGGGAATAAGAAAGAGGAAAGGAATGAGTGAAACACTCATTCCAACTGTCACAAAAATCAACTAACCTTTTATATAAATATATACATATATATGTGTGTGTGTGCGCGCATGTGTATTCATTGCATTAACACACACACAGACCACTTGTCTGTCAAATTGTCATCCTGTAGTGGCTAGTGTGTTGCTGTGATACTGGAAATTGTGCCATTGGTATTGCAAATACCAGCAAGGTCACCATGGTAGACAGGTATCAGTGGAGTTTCCAGACTAAGACAGACTAGAAAGAAAGGCCTGATTATCTACTTCTGAGTATTAGCCAATGAAACAAACCCCTATGGAACAGAACAGAATATTGGTGACTGTGCTCAAACATGCCAACAATCCCAAAGATTTTACTGAAGCAGGCAACATTTCAGTTATACACAGGGCAGCCACGAGTCAGAGCTCAATGGACAGAATACAAACCAAACCCACTGCCGTCTGGTATCACTATAGAAGTAGATTGCCCAACCTTCCTTCCGAGGAGTGGCTGGTGGATTTGAACCGCCAGCCTTCTGGTTAGCAGTCAAATGCCTTAGGCAC
>NW_006921634.1:6841630-6848407 GCF_000298275.1 Orycteropus afer afer | reverse complement strand
TGGGCAATCCTACTTCCGTAGTGATACTGCCTCGGAAACCCAAGGAGGGGTCGCTATGAGTCGGGGCCGACTCGACGGCACATAACAACAACAACAACAGCATATATACAAATATAGTGAAATCTTAATTATACTATACCTTTTCTTCTAGCTTTTGTGACAGAAAAAGGATTGCACCATCAAACACTTTTGCTTTGTTGAAAAGTTCACTATGACTGTAAAGCAAAGCAATTCTCAGTCTTCTAGATTCTAAATCTGGATTATATGTCACACGGTACTGATACAGTTGCCAGTTCTGAGGTAAATCTAAATTAAAGAGATTTGTGACCAGTTTCACCGGTATTCCACTAGAACCTGAAAAATTACAAATTTTTCATATAAAAATCTTGTCATATTAATATTAATTACATTATTAATAAAAACATTTATTTCTATATGCATAGTCATTCCTGTATAGCAAGGATTCTTCTTCAGTGACACAAAATAAGTTGTCTAAATTGCAGCCTGATAACTTTATGGAGTCCTAAAAGCACATCATTGGGAAGTTAAAAAGGGATCTTGTATGAAGCAGCTTCATAAGAAACAACAGCAGACACAAACATTCTGGTCTCTGTCTGGGAGAAGAGATGCATCCAAATTCAACAATCCCAGAACTCCTAAAGCATCCCTCCAATACTATGCAAGTAAAATTAGCTTGAGAAATATTTTCAGATGATTACAAAATTCTTACCAACTTCTTGCTAATGCAGATAAATGAAAGTTCACTGTACTCTGAATTCAGACTTTCTGGAGCCATGGAAGCTGGATAAATCCCTGAAACTATTGCCCTGAGATAATCTTTACACCTTATAACAAAAATATCCCCTGAAGGCTTCTTTAAACCAAACAACAGTTTGACTGTTGAGTAAAGAATGTCTGCCTTGAGCATTGTCCTTTTTAAGAACTATCTATGTGGGATCAAATTGACAACAGCAACTCAAGAGATCAGATAGCAAAGTTAGAGAGTAGTGAGTTTATGTTAATGGAGGAGGAACAACTCAGAAAAGGAAGGTGAGAATGGTTGCAAAACTTGAAGAATGTAATCAGTTCCCTGGCATTTGTACATGTAGAAATTGTTGAATTGGTATGCGTTTTGCTGTGTATATTCTCAACAATAACAAAATTAAATTAAGTTAAAAAAATAAATAAATTTAATTAATTTAAACAAAACAAAAAGAAGTGATCTATAATCTGAGTTTCTGTTAGAAGTGATGAAAAATTTGGAAATGGACAGTGGTAATACTGTGGAAGGTGGAGAACGTAATCAATGTCACTGAATTGTACACATGAAAAGGATCGAAATGGTAAATGTTTTGTTATATATATATTTCACCACAATAAAAAAAAAATTGGCCTTAACTTCTGAAAATCTCTGTGCCTAAAGAATTAATGTTTTATCCCCAGTGGCTAGACTGCTGCACATGGCCTAGAGGAGGCCCTCAAAGATTGAGGAGGGCTGGGCAAAAAGGGAGGAATGCTATCTTTCAGTCCCCGGGGCTCCTATGTTCGGCAGGCACACAGAGGCACATGAACCTCCAGGAATCCCATCCCTCTACAGAATTTTTTGTGCATATATTAAAAGTCTATAGGATGAGGTTTAGAGTTTTCAGAAAACACGAAAGCAGCAAGTGATAGTTGGAACCCAAGGACTCTTGTGATGGACTCCAAGTGCCCTGTAACAGTAGAGGGGAGGATGCCACTGGAATTATAATATTCATTACCACCATCCTTCCCTTCTCCCTGATCCTCAGTGCCAGACAATATTATTAACTCTTCCCCTCCCCCTAATGTCTTATTATCACATCCTGGGAGATGAAGTGTATTCTGCACTGAATTTAAGTTGGTCGGGTCCCCAGCATGAACGTTTCCTACAGGACCTGATAGCTAAGGAAATGCCAGGAAAATTACAGCCACTACTGGATGTTCTGGAACAGCTTAGTGTGTCTGGGGCAAATCGACCAACTTATGTCTTTGAGTGCCAGCTTTGCCTTTGGGATCAGTGGTTTCAAGGTTGGACTGAGCAGGAGTGCAATGGATTTGGCAGGCAGCTGGAGGTCAGTGAGCCAGACTTTGTGGCAAAATTTTACCAAACCATGGCTGCTACAGCTAGTATTAAAATCAAAGAAGACAATCACCGTTAGAGTTGAGGTCAGGAATTTACAGTGAGACCTCAATTCAGATGTACCAGTCAAAGGTCTGGAGATGGTAAGCTGTTCAGCCAACTGCGCTTGCTGACAGCACAGGCATGGTCATTTTAACAGTAGTGTATCAACTGGATTCCTATTGTAAATGTTTTCCACCTAAGCAAATCCAGGTCATCAGTCTGTCTCCTAGCTTGCTTCTTTCCAGGAACCATCAAGCCTCCAGGAATTTAATGGCTTCTTTTGCATCTATAACCAAAAGGAACCAATGCATTATAACTCAAGCTTGTCCTAACACTGGCTCATGAAGAGTATAAAGTAGAACTCTCCTGGTATAGCTAGCTATAAGACATCCTGACCACTAGCTTTCCCAGTGATGATTAAGTAAAATTATGGAAAATCAGTAGAGAGAGAGAATTAGTTACTCCTTCCTCCATTGAATCCAAATAGCAATGGCTTTTTTCCAAAGCATATGTGATACCTTTGGAGCTGGTAGCAGGTGTTTCTGTAACTTTGCTCTATAATAATATGAAAACAAGTGACGCTCTTTACAGGTTGAGAGTTTATTTTTTCATAAGAAAATAAATAACAGATTTTCAGGGAAAAAAAAAAAAAAACCCACCACTAGAGCTTCCTTTTGTTTTATAGGAAAGAATTATATCAAATAAGCATCATTCTGCTTTTCTCGTGGAGGAAATGAAAACACGAGTCCCTAAGGTGGTAAGGGAAAAAGTATATCATGTGCCCTAGCATTCTCCCAGAATTGACTCGTGGCACACATATGGCAGGTGTGAGGAATCATTATGTTATTTTAATTAAAGAAGCTTTCTTTTATGCTCCCAGATCCTGAGGAAACATTTTACAGCAGCTCATACCAATGAACAAAGAGAAGCCATCCTAGAATGTCAAAGCTGGCAAGACCCTTGGAGATCATCTATACCACTGTTTTTAAACTGCAGCTGTGACGTACTAGGGCTGCAGTTTTGAAATTATGTGAGTTGAACCAGCATTTTTAATAAAAGACTAGAATACAATAGAATTGACCAGAAGCCTTGCATTTAGTAAGGGTAAGCACTTCTGTTTCATGTGTGTGTGTGTGTCTATGTGTGCTGGATAATAATGTATCTATTTCTTATTGTGTTGCATAGTTTTTTGAAAAAAAAAAAGTTTGAAAAACACTGATCTGCATTTCTGAGTCTTAACTTTTGGAAGGGAGTCACAAAGCCTTACATTGAGAATCCAGTGGAAACGAAAGACCTACTTCCCAGAATATGTATATATCCACAATTCTGTGCCTAATTTCAGGGGTGAGTCTGAACTCCTGGAAAAGAATCCCTGAAAAAGGCCACATCTATCTTTTTATAGCTGAAGTCCAGAAAGGTTATTATTCCCCATATAATAAAAGGATAGGGAAGGGCATGAAGCATCTTTTTAATCACCATCCCAGGTGTAAGGAGAAAATCCTTTCTGGCAGTGAGATGTGATTTTGGGGGAAGTGTTATTATTTGTATTAATAAAAGAGAAACTTAAGGTCAAAGAAACCAAAGAATGCCTTGAGCATAGATGTTCGATAAATATCTGTTAACTGAATACAGGAACTTGTTTATTTTAGACTTAGACATTCAAGTTCTTTAAGATTTGGTAACATTCAAAAGTAAGTATTATGAAGACTGGGTACCTGTTTTGCAATCCCTCACATGTGCCAAATTCTCTCTGGTACAGACACCCAGATCCATGAAGTGCCGTCTGATTGTCCCATCTCTTCCCATGAAAGTACATCCAACATCACCAGAAGATGTATCATCTTTATCTAAAATAGGAAGACAACTCAGTAATATCTCATACTTCATTCTACTGATGTTATTTACAACTACTATGTCAAAAATGGGGAGCTCTGGTAGCATAGTGCCTAAGGCACTTGACTGCTAACCAGAAGGCTAATGGTTCAAACCCACCAGCCACTCCTCGGAAGGAAGATGGGGCAATCTACTTCTGTAGTGATACTGCTTCGGAAACCCAAGGAGGGGTTGCTATGAGTCAGGTCCAACTCGACGGCACACAACAGCAACAACAACAACATGTCAAAAATGCATCTACAAACAAAGCTATGATTTTTGTTGTTCCAATAAAACTTGCACACATTGCTGAAAGCAAAATACGACTACACAGATGTCTTCAGTCTAAAATTTAAAAACTGTGAAAGAAGCATGAAACGTTTTGTTAGAAATAACAGATCCTGAGTTAAACCTATCTCTAAACTGTAGATAGCGCTCCTCTGATTCCCATCTTGGCTAAGGAGAAAGCTCTGTCTCCCTATGTTCAGAACACTGCCACTTCTTTTCATACTGGATCATTCCCCTTGAGAACCAGAACTAGTGTGTCACTTTGTACCATATCACTTAACGTTAGCTTCTAGAAAATACGAAGTTAAAATCTGTTTCTGTTTTGGTTACTTAGTGCCACTCCAACAGGAATATACCACAAATGGGATGGCTTTCAGAAACAAGAGTTTATTCTCTTACAATTTTGGAGGCTTTGAGTCTGAGTTCAAAGTGCCAGACCCTTGGGTGAAAGCCCCTCAACCCTGGGCTTCAGCTCTGCCTCCTGCTCCTGGTCCACTGAAGCTAGAGGCTTTTCTTCACTCAGACAGCTACTGACTGTTGAGGCTGATAAGCCCAAGGTTGACAAGTAAAAAGGTACAATCCCAATGTCACCAAACAACATGGTAAGCTACTAATTCAAGTCCAGAAGAAGTCCCAAGATCAGCAGGGCATGGCAGGCTGTTGAACAATGACTTGGCTACATGCAGGGTTCAAGTATACCATAAGCTACAGACCAGACCTTCTTCATAGTTGCTTCTTGTATACTGGAAGCAGACCACATCCCTAGAGCAGCTACTCAGCTGCTCCAATAGATTCCACCATGGAGTTAATTACCAGTCTCACCATGGGGAGTATTTACATCTAGCTGCCCAGCCACTCAACCAAACCCAGCTAAGTTGACACACAAACTTAACTACTACAGTTTCCAAATGAATATTTTGTTTAAACAGAGTACAAGAAGATGTTAATTATTTTTTTTAGCTACATCTTTGGCACTCTAAGATAACTTAAAAACAGAAAAATTCAGGAAGTACCAGGACTAACCCTGGGACTTAGACTTGACCTTTGTATGCAACTACCCCAAATGGTATGATCACTTGCTCAAAACAGCTGTCCATACCGTTCTCAGTGGAGTCTGAGTCTCCCAGGAAAACGAGATACCTTATTTAATTTTTAAAATTCTATTAGCCTCACTCAACTACCTATGTCATTCACTGCTCTTGGTCTCAAATGATGCTGGCTATTTCTAAAAATTAATCTACCTACAAAGGCTGAAAAGTTTCCACCACTTGGTATTCACAAGAATGTATGACAGATGTGGAAGGAAATTTCCAAAGAAAAATTGGAATAGTGTTGCATGGTGACAGCAGCACTGGACCTAAAGCAGTGCCTCAAGCAGGTCTTCTGAGAAACCACACTTGTGTGAGTTCAGATCACAGAAGGTGCTTGAGTATGGATGGAAAATCCCCAGGACGGAGCATGGACAGGAGCGCCAGGGCTGAGATGAATGGAAGGATTGATGATCTTCAGAGTCTGGGAGGCACTAGAAGTTTACATGTTTGTTAGAAAACAATCACAAAACTTCATGATTAGAACAAGGAAAAGGCCAACAGATTACATTTACATGCCAACTTGCATGGTGTGGTAGTGTCTCCTTGGACTAGACAAGTATCCTGAGGCCAAATCTGGCTTTGTAGAGAAGAGGGATACCATTAAATAGTGACGTCTACCGTGGTTGGAGTCCCTGGGTAGTACAAATAGTTAATGCACTTGGCTGCTAATAGAAAAGTTAGAGGCTCAATTTCATCCAACGGCACTGCCAAAGAAAGTCCTGGTGATCTACTTGTGAAAAATTAGCCATTAATAACCCTATGGATACAATACTCTGTTGTCAGTGATAACAAATATTAACCTATGGGTAAACAGATGGGTAGACAGGCTGAATGATCAGGTATATCCTGACAAAAGTGAATAAACCCATGATATATATCAGGTTGGCAGATAACACTTCTACATACATATTTGTATGTGCTACTAGAATGCCCAAATATATAATAGAGCTTACAAGGGCCAAAGTTATAACTTCTTAACCATAAGCAACCACCCTAAGGGAGTGAGTAGTTGGACCTGTGGGCTCGGGACCATGGTCGCAGGGCACATCAAGCTCAACTGGCATAACATACTACACAAAAACACTGTTCTACATCCTACTTTGGTGAGTAGCAACTGGGGTCTTAAAAGCTTGCAAATGGCCATCTAAGATGCAATGATGGGTCTTTCCTCATCCAGAGCAAAAAAGAATGAACAAAACCAAAGAGGGATGGAAACAATTATTCCAAGGGACTAGTGGACCATACGCTCCTCAGCCTATATGACCATGAGACCAGAAGAACTAGATGGTGCCTGGCTGCCTCCATCAACCACTAGGAAAATGATCAGTGCATGAGATTCTGGATAGAGTGGGAGAATAATGTGGAACAAAACCTACAATCATT
>NW_006921634.1:6839211-6841530 GCF_000298275.1 Orycteropus afer afer | reverse complement strand
GAGATCCTGGGCAGAGTGGGAGAATAATGTGGAACAAAACCTACAATCATTTAAAAAAAAAAAAAGAAAGAAAGAAAGGAAAAGACCAGGTTTATTTATCTGATAGTCCCTGGAGAGATCCCGAAGACTGTGGCCCCTAGTTACCCTTCAGATCTGGAACTGAACTCACTCCTGTGGCTTCCAGCCAAACAATGTTGTTGTTGTTGTTATGTGCCGTCTAGTCGGACCCGACTCATAGAGATCCCTCCTTGGGTTTCTGAGGCAGTATCACTACGGAAATAGATTGCTCCATCTTCCTTCTGAGGAGTGGGTTTGAACCACCAGCCTTCTGGTTAGCAGTCAAGTGCTTTAGGCACTATGCTACCAGAGCTCCCAGCCAAACAATAGACAAGCATATAGGATGAACATTTACATCAGGTAAATACAGTCCTTGGAGTGATCAATCATGGAAGAACATAAGGGCAGTTTGCACAGGGAAATAGCTTAAGGGGTGGGAATACATAGGAAAGGACACATGGAAGAGGTAACTATAGGGAGGAAGTGGGAAGGGAGCTGTTACATTGTGGAGAATTGCAGTCAATATCATGAAACAAAATGTGTATGAAATGCTGTATGGAAAATTAATTTGCTCTGTAAATTTTCACACAAATCACAATAAAAATTTAAAAAACAAACAAACCTTATGGAGCACAACTGTACTGTGACACACATGAAGTTGCCATGAGTCAGAATCAACTCAATAACAAGTGGGTTTATCGTGGGTGGAAAAGAAAAGCAGGTTGCCTACCAGGTTTCTTCCATTCCTGCAAGGCAATGGCATTTATGCTTCATAAAGCCTTTTTAATTTTCTTTTCAAAATTCTTCAGTGCACAGAAAAAACTAGAAAACTGGTTTCCTAATCTCTGTGTACCCCATCTGCCAGCCACTGTCAGGAAATTCAGGAGCAGACTGGGTTAGAGATTTCTAAAATAAACATGACAAAGGGGGATCCTTCAAGAAAAGGAAAATGGGGTGCTTAACAAGTGACCCTGCTGCTGTGAATCTTAGTCTCAACCACAAAATGAATGGAACTGCATGGAACAGATAGTTGCTCTTACCTGTCTGTGAAGTTCTGCTTGTTCCCATATAGCCACTACTAGAGGATGTGTTGCTGTCACAAAGATCAACAGATGTAGACTAAAATGGGCAAACAAAATAAAGTTTTATATTTATGATACTAGATTTATTAGTCATAAACAAAAAAAAACTATCACAACATAAAAACAGTATCACATTATAAATCATTAGATTACCATGAGCTAGGAAAGGGAAACATTAACAGATAAACCCTATGAGAAGAAAGAAGAGATTTCCAATTCTAGAAAAAAAAAAGGGTAAGACCAAGCTATTGTTTTTCCCATTCATCAAATTTTTATTTTAGTACCAACTCTGAGTGTTAGACAAAGATAGTGTTAGACACTGGGGGTATAAAGAAGAAGAGTTGACATCCCTGAGCCAGGGATCTCTTGGTTCCAATGGCATGAACTTAGTGTTTCAAGGCCCATGGACATGGGGCCTGTGTACATATCTGAACATCTGAATACATCTGTGGCAAGAAAATAAATGGAGGCCAGGGGGCCTGAGCCATCGGTTCAGATGATAACTCCCTGAGTCAAATGGGCCAAAATTGGCTCTCATGAGGAGAACCATTATTATCTTCTTTTTACACAGTAACTACTTCTTGTTCAAGATGTTATAATATCTTGATCTGCTATAAAGTGAGTAAAGTTGAGAGAAGACTGCTTTATAATCAAAAAGGAATAATGACCACAAAACTACTTACTCTGAGTTCTTTTGGGTTTAAAAAGTTGCTTCAAATAACAAGAATATGCAGTTGTAACATTACTCAAAAATTGCTTATTTGCAGGTCAGTTCAATCTAGTTGCCTAATCCAACAAGAATCCCAACCCATGGTGGTTGCTCAAGAAACAGTGCTTGAACCTAAACTGAAACTGTTTGAGATCATATGTTTTTACAGATTAATTAGATTATAGCTACATAGTCATATTTTGTAAGGTATGTCAGTTTTTACCAGGCAATGAAACCAAATAAAGTAATCAAAACTCAGGAAATAGAAAATAATGACAAGCTTGCCTTCAATTTCTGTCCTCTTCATTAGCTAATATATCAACATGAATACCTTACTCAAATAAGATCCTTAGAAGAAAATAATGTGAGAAACCTTGGGGAAAGAATCAAAGTTGAGAGAGAAGATAGCACACTACCGCCTCGCAGAAAAGTAAGAGAGAAAAGCAAAGGCAGGAATTATATGGGCTAGAG
>NW_006921634.1:6835338-6839111 GCF_000298275.1 Orycteropus afer afer | reverse complement strand
GGGTGGGCCCTACCTCCAGGGCCCTAGGGCTGCGGGCGATGCCTCGTGCTCTCACGCGGGCCCGACCACTCATGTTCCCGAGGAATTCAGAGCTGCTTCAAGAGCGATGAATTCTTACTTAGGGAGTCAATTTGGCGTCGTGCTGGGTCACCTGCTTCTCGATTTCAGTGCGTAGGCGGAGAGGGCACGCTTAGCGTTCTGGGTTCTCAAGTCGCGCAACGCGCAACGACCTGGTACCACATGGGCCCGGCGCTGTTCCCACTGTGCTTGCCAGTGGTTGGTCCTGAGAGCAGACCGGAACTAGTCTTGCCTGGCTTGCCATAAGCTTCCACTCCGCCACTACCGGGTACCACCCAGCGCAACGCTTCCTTTGCTTTCTGTGCCCAGCCCCTTCCTGGCTTCCTACAGCCTGTACAAAGGGCAGGCTATGGACTGGGAGCAGCTGCTTCCTTCGCAGCACCTTTTGGCAAAGGGCGCCCTCAACTCCCCAGTGTCCGCCGGGCACAGAATCATATAGGTTGATTCCTTCCTAATACGAAGGGTTCCTGGCACTCTCCAGGAACTACCCAGATCCAGAAAAACAAAGTTTATGTGCTAATCTAAGAGTTGTACATTGAATGTCCGTGGGGATGGGGGTGGGAGTGGGCACTAATTTTTGTTCTTCTTAAATTTCTCCTACAAAGAGCAATTTAATTTTCAAAAGAGGGTGTCTGCTATGAACAGACAGAACAAAAGTAGAAATAAGCTCATAGAATGTGGGACCCAGGCAAAACACATTGGGGGCACCAAGTTCCCAGCCAAACTTACCTTGCTGAAACCTTAAAATTAAGGTCAAAACTCACTGTGAACAGAGAGAAAGATAATGACTTAATGTCTTAGTTATCTAGTGCTGCTATAACAGAAATACCACAAGTGGATTATTTCAACCAACAGATATTTATCCTCTCACAGTTCAAAAGCCTAGAAGTCCTAAGTTAGGGCCCCAGCTCCAGGCGAAGGCTTTCTTTCTCTGTTGGCTCTGTGTTATGGTCCTTGTCTCCTTTCAACCTTGGGGAGCTTGGTGTTCCTTGGAACCCTTGTGTCTTGGCATCAGTCTTCTCCTGGCTCTTAAAACAATTTTACCCATCATATCATCCCAAAAGTCTTAGATAACTCTAAGTCCAAATTCCATTCTGGAGCAAAATTCCTCTTCACCTGTGAATATAGACTAAAAGTTATTTGCTTCCAAAGTACAATGGTGGAACGAGCACAAAGTAGATATTTCCATTACAAGTGGGAGAGAAAGAATAACAGGCACCACCACCAACAGCAACAACAACAACAAAAAACCAGCAGAACAATTTCCGTTAGCTCTTGTCTTGAAAATAATCCTTTGTTCTTTCAGATGCTCTGGCTAATGCCCCTGCTCTCCAGACTCTGGGTATTACTACCAGGCTCTCTGGATTCTGGATGGAGGCCCCTTGGCCTTGGACTGTAGCTCTGCCTCCAGACTTGCTGGGATAGCAGCAACTCTGATCCCTCAGCTTTCTTCTAGTCCATCTGAGTGGTGATACTACCTCCTCAGTCCCTGCAAGCCCTGTTCTTTTGCCCCTTGGCATGGCAGCCCTGTTTCCTCTGCTTTGGGGGTGGATCCAGCCCCATGCCCCTAGCACTCATGAATTGTGTCCTCACATTCCAGAACTGAGTTGGTGAAGATCTGACTCTTTGAAACCTAGGAAGCTATGCCCCTACCATCTGAAACCCCAGAAGTGATAGCCCACCCTTTGAGACTCCAGAGGTCATGGCCTTACCCTTTAAGACCAGAGTCAGCTCTGCTTCCCACACTCCTTCTCTCTTCATCTTCTGCTTTCTGGTTCCATGGCCTCTCAGCTCCTTGATGCCTTGGACCTCTTGGGCTGACTCATTCTCTGCCTTGCTCAGGTAACTGTTACAGTGCTCTTTAGTTCTATCAGTAAGTTCCCAGAGGCACCACAATCTGCCAGTAAGGCTTAGCCCAAAGGCATTCAACTCTCTAGTTCTTTAGGTTGGCAAGTCTAGCTCCATTGACAAGTATCCAGAGATACCCCACTCTGTCAGGAAGCTTCCTGTCCAAATGTACTCAAGTCTCTTGCTTGGTGGATCAGCTCCTGGGCTATCTTGCTCCCATCTCTTGGTTCTGCTGCCACTGTTTCTCTGCTACTGCTTCTTGGCATCTATACCATGTCCAGTGTTACAGTGAAGAGGGCTCTCTTCACTTCCTTGTGCGCCCTCACCAGAATTGCCTTTCACATCCCTAATTCCACTGTGACTTCAAGGCAATCTAGCCTTTTACTATTGTTGTTGTTGTTGTTTGCCATAGAGTCGGCCCTGACTCATAGCGACCCCTCCTTGGGTTTCCGAGGCAGTATCACTACGGAAGTAGGATTGCCCAACCTTCCTTCCGAGGAGTGGCTGGAGAGTTTGAACCACCAGCCTTCTGGTGAGCAGTCAAGTGCCTTAGGCACTATGCTACCAGAGCTCCTACTATTAAGCACCTTAAAACTCTTCCAGTCACTACCCATTACCTAATTCTGAAAGCACTTCCACATTGTAGGTATCTGTTGAGCAGAACCCCTCCCCCCCAGGACCAAATTCTGTCTCAGTTATTTAGTGCTGCGGTAACAGAAATACCACAAGTGGGCTTTCACAAACAGACATTTACTTTCTCAGTTTAGAAGGCTAGAAGTCCAAATTCAGAGCAACATTTCTTGGGGGAGGCTTTTTCTCTCTGTTGGCTCTAGGGAAATGTCTTTGTCTCCTTTCAACATCTATGATCCTGGTGTTCCTTGGAGATCTCCGTATGTCTTGGCATCAATATGCTCCTGGGTCTAGGAGATTTTCAGCACAGGGACCCTGGGTCCAAAGGATATGCTCCACTCCTGGCTCTTCTTTATTGGTCTTCTTTCTCATTTCTCTCTCCTTTTATCTCTTGTAAGATAGATGATGATGCAAGCTACTCCCCAAGGAAATTCCCTGTTATGGATTGGATTGTGTCCCCAAAAAATATGTGTTAATTTGGCTAAGCCATGATTCTTTGTATTATGCACTATTTTGTGATCTGATGCAATTATCCTATGTGTTATAAATCCTAATCTTGATGATGTTAATGAGGCAAGATTAGAGGCAGTTATGTAATTGAGGCAGGATACAATAAATTGGATTGAGTTATATCATGAGAAAATCTTTTTTGAGATATGTAAGAGGTTAAACAAACAAGCAGAGATGAGAGGGACCTACTATCACCACGAAAGAAGAGTCAAGAGCAGAGTATGGCCTTTGGACCTAGGGTCCCTGCACCAGGAATCTACTAGACTCAGGGGAAGATTGATGCCAAGACACAGGGAGATCTCCAAGTGATGCCAAGCCCACAGATGTTGAAAGGAAACAAAGACCGTACCTCAGAGCCAACAGAGAGAGAAAACCCTTCCCCTAGAGCTGGTACCCTAAATTTGGACTTTTAGCCTCCTAAACTGGGAGAGAAAAAATTTCTGTTTATTAAAGCTATCCACTTGTGGTTTTTCTGTTTTGGTAGCATTAGACACACCCCTTACATCAGATCAGGGCTATGGCCTGAGTAAGGGTGTTGCATCCTACTCTAATCCCCTACACCTCATTGGTTGATCATATTATGGGTGATGATCACCTCACTGCATAGCTCCCAATTTACATCATTACACAGCTGCCAAACCACCGTGCCAAGTGGAAACATATTTTTGGAGGGCACGATTTAATCCATGACAGGTACCAATTATTGA
>NW_006921634.1:6833102-6834513 GCF_000298275.1 Orycteropus afer afer | reverse complement strand
GAAGGTTGGGCATTCCTACTTCCGTAGTGATACTGCCTCAGAAACCCAAGGAGGGGTCTCTATGAGTCGGGGCTGACTTGACGGCAAACAACAACAACAACAATGGCTAATGATTGTGAACATTTCTTCATATGTTTGTTGGCCTCCTCAATATCTTCTTTGGTGAAATGTCTATTCATGTCTTCTAACCATTTTTTAATTGGATTATTTGTTTTTTTGTTGTTGAGGTGTTGGAGTAGTCTATAAATTTTAGAGAGAAATTGCTTGTCAGATATGTCATTGCCAAATATTTTTTCCCAATCTGTATGTTCTCTTTTCACTCTTTTGTAGAAGTCCTTTGAAGGACATGAAAGTTTAATTTTTAGAAGGTCTCATTCATCTAGTTTATCTTCTGCTGTTTGTGCATTTTGGGTTATACTTGACAGCCTAATTTATGCCATGAATAGGGCCCCTATATTTGCTTCTATTTATTCCTTGATGAACTTTATAGTTTCAGGTTTCACATTTAAATCTTCGATCCATCTGGAGTTAGTTTTTGTGTATGGTGTGAGGTATAGATTTTGTTTCATTTTTATGCAAATGGATATCTTTATTTTTTTTGCTGAGTCTCTTGGGTTTTCTATGTATAGGGTCATATCATTAGCAAGTAGGGATAGTTTTACTTTTTCCTTACCAATTTGGATGCCTTTGATTACCCTTTCTTACTTGATTGCCATGGCTAGGACTTCCAATACAATGTTGAATAGAAGTGGTGATAAGAGAGCATCCTTGTCTGGTTCCTGATCACAAGGGGAATGATTTCAGTCTCTCTCCATTGACAATAATGTTGGCTGTTGGCTTTGCATATATGACCCTTATTATGCCAAGGAATTTCCCTTCTATTCCTATTTTGCTGAGAGTTTTTATCAGGAATCCAAAACACCAACCAAACTCCATCTAGTTGGATCTGACTCATAGCGACCCCTCCGTGGGTTACTGAGGTGTTATCACTATGGAAGTAGATTGCCCAGTCTTCCTTCCGAGGAGTGGCTGATGGGTTTGAACTGCCAGCCTTCGGATGGCAGTCAAATGCCTTAGGCACCACACCACCAGAAATCCTTTATCAGGAATGGGTGTTGGATTTTATCAAACACCTTTTCTGCATTGATGTATATGATCATTTGGTTCTTTTCCTTTGTTTTATTTATGTGATAGATGACATTGATTATTTTTCTAATGTTGAACCATCCTTGCCAACCTGGTATGAACTGTACTTGGTCATATGTATTATTTTTTTGATATGTTCTTGGGGTCCACTGACTAGGATTTTGTTGAAGATTTTTACATCTATATTAATGAGGGATATTGGTCTGTTTTTGTTGTTGTTGTTGTTAAGTGCCGTCGAGTCGTTTCCAACTCATAGCGACCCCAT
>NW_006921634.1:6827538-6830017 GCF_000298275.1 Orycteropus afer afer | reverse complement strand
CTGGGTTTTACCCCTTTCTCCTGCTTTTCCGGCCTGCTACTCTGTGCTACGCCCGTGCTTATCTTGCTCCCGGAGACCCGGTCCCTCTCGGGAGGGTACCAAGGGAAAGCACTAATTCTGTCTTCCATTGATTGAATTCTACTCCTTTGCCTGTTCAGTGTGTTATCTATTTCTGAAAATTTAGTATTAATCTTCTGGATTTCTATGTGTAGATTTTGTATCATTTCTAGTTTTTCATTTATTTTGTCATTTTGTTCTTCTATTGTCTTCCAAAATCGTTCTAGGGATTTGTCTGTGTTTTCCTCAATTTTGTCAATATTTTCTTTGATCTGTCTCTCAAGCTGTTGAAGGTACAGGGAGTTCCAATGCTGTTTCTTCGTCAGGGATGTGTTCTGGATCTGTATCCTTGTCCCTCATTTTTATTGCTTTATCTTGCTTGTTTGATGGACTGTGAAGATCTTTTGTTTCCATGACATTGTGATGTTTTTGTGGTTTATATTTAATTGGTGATTGTATGTTGGAGTGATTTACCCAAGATTTTCATTCTTTTTGTTTTGTTTGGTTGTATCTGAGTAAGCAGGGTACTGTGATCCTCTATTTGCTAGTTGGGAGCACTTATGCACTTACCACTCTCTTTTCCAGTCATCAGCTTCCCGTATGTCCTTGCTGTCCTTGGCACATGGAGCCTATTCTTAGGTCCCCAGAATCTAAACGAGAATGCTGTCACTCTAGATATCCAAAATGGCTGCTATCTGTAAATATTCAAAATGGCTGTGCACTCCAGGGGCCTGAAAGTCCACGACTCAGTTTGTCTCCTTTGCTGCTTCCCTTTTTAGTCATCAGCCACCAGTACAGTCATCCATGCTGCCCTTGGTGAGCAGGGCTGATTTTTAGGTTAATTCTCAGGTCCTGATGCCACTTGGAAATATTCAAACTTTCTGTTTCATCAGGATAGTTGACAGGCCACAGCTCTGTTTGTCTCCTTATTCACTGTTTTCATTCGGGTTCTTCTACTAGTTGGTGTTTAATCCACTTCTTTCCTTTCAAAGCTTAAAGCTCCAGGATTATATTCTGTATCCGTGTCAATTGGTTTCTCTTTTCTTTTTTGAATAGGGTCTGTGTAGTTTTTCTACTTATTCCACCATATTACTGAAAGTACTGTAAAGATATTTTTACTACAAATTTGTAGATGACAGATGGCATTTAAAGGCAGCCTGTCACTTTGAGCATCTTGGACCTTTTTACATAAATGTAATTTTATATTATTTATACACATAATTCATATATATATAATGTATATAAGTATAATTGAGTTAATCTAGGACATACATCCAAGAATTGGATTGCTAGGTCAGAGGGTACACACTAGGCACTGTCTGAGGTTGTACAGTGCACACTCACATCAGCAGTGTGCAAAATTTTCATTTCCTTTCATCATCCCCAAACTTTTGCGTGAGCTTAATTTCTAGTTTTTGCCTGTCTTATATGTATAAAGTATCATCACACATTATTACTTTTCCAGTTTGTATTTTCTCACTAGTGTGGGGATGCACCTCTTTATATCAGTGATAGCTTTGGGAACTTTCTATTCTCTGAAATTCATGCTTATATTATTACTCATTTTTAATACTGGGTTTCTTATATTTTTCTTGGTGATTTAGAAGAATCCTGTGTGTGTGTGTGTGTGTGTATGTTTAAACATTGCATATATCTTCTCCCAATCTATTGTGTGTTACTAACCCAAATCCTTAAATTTGGTGTAGTCAGAGCCACCAATTTTTTAAAATTATTTTTTGTGGTTTTAAAAAGAAATTTTTTCCTATCCTATGTTTATATATTATATAGTGTTTTCTTTACTAGCTTTGTAAACTTACCATTCACACTAAATATCTTCTAACCTTCAGGAGTTCACCTATATATGTGGTGTGAGGGAGAAACCTAACTTCATTTCCACTTACTTAGCCATTTTCCCATCTAGGCACAGACTAGTAACCTGATATTTGTCTAAGGTGATATGATACCAAAAAAATGAGGCTAGCAGCTACATGATTGTGATATAGGAGTTTTTCAAGGGCTTACTGGTCAAAGCTTGTCCCTCAGTGATGACAGGGTCAGCTTGAGTCCCTGTACCCCCAGATGGAGGCAGGGACTTTTATAGCTCTGGCATACAAAGGTGGCTCAGTGCCAGAATTCTGTTCCTCCAAAGCCACCTTTCAGGTGTTACATAAGAGTGACTTAGCAAGCACAAGTGAGCTAGCAGCAAGCAAGAGCATAGCCATATTCAGCCTCACAAAAGCCTGTTCTCCTACAATCCGTCTCTTAAGGCCAGCTCTTATCATCTGGTGCACCTATCTCTTCCTCAAGGTCTCTGATAACCCTTAGAGGAGGTTGTTGTTGTTGTTGTTATGTGCCGTTGAGTTGGACCCGACTCATAGCGACCCCTCCTTGGGTTTCCAAGGCAGTATCACTACAGAAGTAG
>NW_006921634.1:6824914-6826598 GCF_000298275.1 Orycteropus afer afer | reverse complement strand
CCCCGACTCATAGCGACCCCTCCTTGGGTTTCCGAGGCAGTATCACTACGGAAGTAGGATTGCCCAACCTTCCTTCCGAGGAGTGGCTGGTAGGTTCGAACCGGCAGGTTTCTGGTTAGCAGTCAAGTGCTAGAATAGGACATACCTAATGTCAGATAGACAGGGGTTAAGGAGGTACCAAGAGGGGTAACTCTTCCTCTTCTGTTAGGATCACACTTGTGGCTTCTCTTTGGGTGATGGGAACAGTGGCTGCCTTAAGCATTTACCATATGTGCTGCCTGGGAAGGCCAATTAAAGGATTATGAGTAAAGTCACCCAGTTTGCTATATGCCAGAAAAAGAGACACACTTCCACCCCCTGTGCTATCATTACTGTCCTAGTCCAGGTGAAGAATGACTGTTGAGCCTTCTGTGCATCAGGATGGTTGATTCCCACCTTAAGCTGGTCAATTCCTCCACCTCCAGAGGGAAGAAGTAACTAATCCACCCGGAGAGGTGGGAGACCCACACCAAGTGCCAAAACATGGTTCTACTTCTTGGTGTCAGGTCCTGAGGTGTTCAGAGGACATGCTCCTTTGCTCTGGCAACAACCTGAGGAAGTACAGTTCCAGAGCCTGTGATGTCATTCGGATTGTGGTTGGAAGGTCACCTAGGGCTCCCCATGTGGCATATGGGGCCAAAGCCCCAATGGGGACAAAATTTATTAACTTCAAAGCCTCAGGCAACACCTTCATCTACCCCACCAGGGAAGCCTTGCCTGTAAGGATGCATCTCTGTTGTTACAGGATACTTTTCTTTCTTTCTACCAGGCTAGTGGCCTGGAGGTTATAGGGTAGGTGGTATTGCCATTACACCTCATTCTCTGGCCACCCATTCATGTACAATATGACCTGTAAGATTTACCTTGGTCACTATCAATACTTCAAGGTGTCCCATACATAACACTCAATTTTTGCAATATCTTTGTTTGTAGCAGCCTGGTTTGCTTGTTTGCATGGGAATGCCTGGGTCAAGCCAGTAACTGTGTCTACACACACAACAGCATATTTCACTCCTTCACAAGGAGGAAGTGGTTCTATAAAATCCATCTGCCAGTCCACTACTGGTTGTGTTCCCTAATGTTTTTGTCTAAGATCATGAGGCAAACACGGAGCATCAGTGTGAGCACAGGGACAATTTTGTACAGCAGCTACCAAATCACTGTACTGTTTTACCTGCCTCTTTGGCTATTTTTCAACCAACATGGGCACTTTTCTGGTGAATCTAGTGGATAGCTTCCACTTCTGGGTGTACCATTCTAACTTTGCATAGTATCTGCTTCTTGGTTCCCCAGTAGGGAAAGGGGTAAATGGGCTGGTACATGAAAAACAGGTCAGTGCCTGAGGTTTGGAGGCAATTCCAGATGTCCTGCCACAAGGCCTTCCTCCACAAGACCTTCCCCAGTGTCATCCACTGCTCCTTATGCCATTGGCCAATCCACAGAGTTAACCCACAAGCTCCCCCCCCCCCCAGCTTTCTGTACATAAGGTTAAGGGCCAGGGCTTGTAGGTGATGACCATCCTCACTAAAACTCACTGTCATCAAGTCAGATCCGACTCATAGCAACCCCTCCTTGGGTTTCTGAGGCAGTATCACTACGGAAGTAGATTGCCCAACCTTCCTTCCGAGGAGTGGCTGGTGGGTTT
>NW_006921634.1:6800487-6824183 GCF_000298275.1 Orycteropus afer afer | reverse complement strand
TTTTTTTTTTTTTTTTTCACCATTCTATAGAGTGTTCTCAAGCACTGAGCTAAGTAGGGTATAAACACTTTCCAATAACCCAAAAGATCCATGAAGGCCAGCACTTCTTTTGGCGTCCTAAGAGTGTAGCTTGTAGCTATCAACTATAGCCTCAGGCAGCACACAGGTCTTACCCAACTAGATGACCCCTGTAAATTTTACCAACATTCCAAGCCCTTTCACCTTTTGGGATTTCACAGCCCATTCTCTCCCCTACAGGCTTTAGATTAGAGTGTCTAGACAATCCTGCAACAGAGAAACATTTTCAGCACTTAACATGATGTCATCGGTGTAATGAAACCAACGGACAGTAGCAGGGAAAGAAAACAGAGTTAGTTCCCTAGCAACCACACCATGACCAATGGGGCTCAGTAGATATCTCTCCATTACTGCCCCTCCCAAGTGAAGGCGAACTGGTCCTGGGCAGATGGGGCTTGAGAGAAGCTAAAGAACACATTAGCCAGGTCTTACATAGCGTAATATGTGCCTAGGTCTTTACTTGGTAGCTCTGGTGGTGTAGTGCCTAAGGCATTTGACTGCTAACCAGAAGGCTGGTAGTTCAAACCCACCAGGCACTCCTCAGAAGGAAGGTTGGGCAATCTACTTCTGTAGTGACACTGCCTTGGAAACCCAGGGAGGGGTCGCTATGAGTTGGGTTCGACTCAATGGCAGCTTGTTTTTTTTTTGGTTTAGGTCTCTACTCAGGGTTTCTAGCAGAGACATTATGTTCAGAACTGCTTTCACTATTTTTATTTGCAGTTGGAATTTTGTCACAGAGAATTCAGCCCCAGGAAGTGTAAAGTATTCTGCCAAGAGTGTGTGTGTGAGAGAGAGAGTGTGTGTGCATACATGCACGTGTGTACATGTGCATGTGTGTGTACTTGACATTGTTCAGGGTTTCCAAAGATTAGGGTACACTCTGAAAACTAGGGCTAGTCTGTTGTTTGTTTGTCCTTGACCAATGTTTTGTGACTTCTGCATGAAATTTCCAGTCCCCCTGCAAGAATCTGACCTGCAGATGACCAGGATCCCCACTCCTAGTCCCAATGGACTGGTGGGGTCTACTCAGAGACAAGGGGCATTACCTCATGGGGCGGGAAGGGACAGGGGGGCCATTGCAGTAGGGCCCAGAGGTCAGTATTGCTGCTCTGGTTTCAGCTTCTCTCATGGTTGACCAAAACTGCAGCTGGCTGTTTATCTTTACTCTCAAGGAGTTCTCAAGGGATTTTCAGATAGTCAACCTTTTTTTTTTTTTTTTTCGTTTTCCCACAGCTCACACCTCCTTCTCTTTAGCCCTTTTAGTTTTTCCTAGGTCAGCTGCTCTGAGCTGCAAGCTGCAAGTACGCTCTGTTGCGGGGTGGAGCCCCCAGTGAGATCCTTGCTTTCATTCCTGCAGCAAAGAATTTATTGATTGACCCTGTTGTGGTTGAAGTTAAGCTCTTTTTTTTAACTGACTTTGGCCCCATGCACTGACATGGTACTGCTCCACAAGCAAGGGAAAAACAGGGAGAGAGAGAGAAGGGAAAATGAAGGGGACAAGTGGGCAGCTTCCCCATACATCAGACATGGAAGCCTGCCTGGTCTGGCCACCTCTTCTGGATCTAACTCTCCCTCCCCCCTGTTCACTCTCAATGCCCTCACAGCCTGAGCAAGAGGGAGAGGCTCAGGCAATGCTCTATACCCCAGCCAGGGCTCCACCTTATGGAAGAGGAGACAGCTGTAGTGCTGTGGCTGGGCTCCCTCACTCATGCTCTGAGCCCTAGCTCACCACTCTCGCCAAACCACTTCCTCCACTACCTCCATTTTTGCAAACGTAGCTCCTCACTCTGCTTCATGTCATGGCCCCACACACAACTGCCACCCATCCCCTTCTATCTGTAACTCCTCCTGCAGTGCTCTTACATACATTTTCATGGCTAATTGGGCATTGGTGCCCAGCCAAATGAGAAGAAACCCTTTTTCGGGCCTCCACCTCTAGTCCCTTAGCCCCTTTTCTACATTTATGAAGGTGTATGCTTTCCCACAATCATGCTGTGCTTCTTGGTGTTTACATGGCATCCCTGTAGTCACATAGTAGTCTGCACACATCAGCCAGACCTCCCGACATGGAGGTCGCTGACTTCAGCAATACCCCCAGTGGATGCCTCCCCTTATCAGCCAAGTCTTCAGTCTCCTGGCTGGCTTGCCAATTATCTGAGCATAGACCAGTAACTTGAAATTTGTCTAAGGTGCTGTGAGACTGAAGAATGAAGCTGGCAGCTCCATGATAATGATATGGAGTTTAATAAGGCTTACTGATCTAGTGGTCCCTGGGTGGCAGCAGGGACTACTCGAAACTCTGTGCCCCCTCGAGGGAGGTAGGAGCTTTTATAGCTCTGGAAAACAAAGGCAGCTCAGTGCCAGGGCTATAGACCTCCAAGGCCATCCTGGCAAGTGCTAAGTAAGAGTGACTTAGCAAGTGGAGGTAAGGTAGGAGCAAGCAAGAACACAGTCATATTTGGCCTCATGAAAGCCTTTTCCCCCATCCCCTAACATATCTATAAAATTCTAATGATTTGTGGGGCCACTTTGACAAATTGCCATGTATCCCTGGATTTGGTTCTGTGCCTTCCATTTCTATCTGATTTATCTATGTCTGTCTTGCAGCATTACTTTACCATTTATTGCTATTTCTTTGTAGTATTCATAAGCTCTAGTAGGGCAAGTCTTTCCTCTTTAAGCCTGTTTTCATTTGACTTATTTATTTTTGAACTTTCTTCCATATAAGTTTTAAAATAAGTTTGTGAAGTTCCTTTTAAAAATTCTACTTGTTTCAATTGGTACCATACTAAATATATACATTAACTTAGGAAGAGCTATCATCTTTACAATGTTAGATTCCCCCATTTGTTCAAGTTTCTCTTTTTTGTCCTTTGAGTTTTAAATATTTTTCATAAAAAATCTTCTGTGTTTTTAAGTTAATTTCTAGAAATTTTAAAGCTTTTATTATTATTATTTTGAAATATCTCTTCTCTTTATTTTATTTATATTTCCAGATTGGCTATTATTAGTGTAGACATACAATAATGAATTTTGTATCAAGTTGGTATTGTTTATCAACCTTGCTAAACTCCTTGAGGGAGCTCTTGTAGCGTAGTGCCTAAGGCACTTGATTGCTAACCAAAAGGCTGGCGGTTCAAACCCACCAGCCACTCCTCAGAAGGAAGATGGGGCAATCTACTTCCTTAGTGATACTGCCTCAGAAATCCAAGGCAGGGTCGCTATGAGTCGGGTCCGACTCAACGGCACATAGCAACAACAAAAACTCCTTGATTTTAATTGTTTTTTAATCTCAGTGAGTTTGTATGTATATCATGATATTATTTACAAATAATGACAATTTTTCTCATCCCTTCTCATTCTTATTTATTTTTCTTGTCTTATCTTGTTGGTCAGATTTTCCACTTCAACGTTGAAGGTTGCTGTGATAGCTGGCATTCTTATCTTCTTCCTGATTTTAAAGGCACCATCTGTGAAATGCCTCCATTTTTTTTTATGTTTGCTGTAGATATCTGGGTTATAGCCTTTATAATTTTAAACAAAATCCTCTCTAATCCTAATTTTCAAACATTATTTTAAACATAAATATGTGCAGAATTTATTGAATACTCTGAATCTAAGGAATCCCAGTGATGCAATGCTGGTATTGTTGTTGTTGTTGTTATGTGCCATCAAGTCATCTCCTACTCATAGCAACCCCTCCTTAGGTTTCCAAGGCAGTATCTCTGTGGAAGTAGAATGCCCAGTCTTCCTTCTGAGGAGTGGCTGGTGGGTTTGAACTGCCAAACTTCTGGTTAGCAGTCAAGTGTCTTAGGTACTACGCCACCAAAGCTCCCAATAGTGGTTAAGTGTTTGGTTATTAACTGAAAGGTCAGTGGTACAAACCTACCCAGATGCTCTTCAGGAGAAAAGATGGCAATCTGCTCCCATAAAGATTGTTGTTCTTATTGTGTGCTGTGAAGTTGATTCTAACTCATATTGTTGTTGCTACATGCCGTCGAGTTGGATCCAACTCATAGTGACCCCTCCTTGTATTTCCAAGGTGGTTTCACTACAGAAGTAGATTGCCCAACCTTCCTCCTGAGGAGTGTCTGGTGGGTTTGAACTGCCAGCCTTCTGGTTAGCAGTCAAATGCCTTAGGCACTACGCCACCAGAGCTCCTATTCTAACTCATACTGACCCTGTAAGAGAGTATAACTGTCTTATAAACCAAGCCAAAAACCAAACCCACTGCCATCAAGTTGATTCTGACTCATAGCAACCCCCATTTGGTTTTCCAAGGCAGGCTGTAAATGTTTACGGAAGTAGATGGTCTCATCTTCCTCCCACAGAGCAGCTAGTGGGTTTGAACTGCCAACCTTCTGGTTAGCAGCCAAATGCCTTATCCACTGTACCACCCTAGCTCCATATGATTGCCTCATGTTGTTGTTGTTATGTGCCGTTGAGTCAGATCCAACTCATAGTGACCCCTCCTTGGGTTTCCAAGGCAGTATCACTACAGAAGTAGATTGCCCCATCTTAGGCATACTGTAATCTTTACAAAAGCAGATTGCCAAATCTCTCTCCCTTAATGTGGCTGGTGGGTTCTAACTGCTGACCTTCCAGTTAACAATTGAGTGCTTGACCATTGTAGAACCAGAGATTCTTCCATAAAAACTATAGCCTAGGAAACTCTATGCAGCCCTTCCACTCTGTCATGTGGGGTCACTCCTCCTAGTTGTAATCTACTCAACGGCACACAACAACACTACTCCATATCTATTGAATAGCTTGTGCTGATGTCCTATGGGCACAAGTATAGGCTGTTCATCAGTGTTTTGGCAGGTAATTGGAGGCAACCTATGTGTCCATCTGAAGAGAAATAGGTAGGTAATACATATATGATAGATGCATAGAGTGGAATACTGGACCAATAGTCAGGAGCAATGACCTAGAGATATATTCAATAACATGGATAGATCAAAACACATGGTACTGAGTGAAGAAAAAGTAAGAAACAAATTGAGATCTATGCCACTCCTTGGAAGGAAGGTTGGGCAGTCCTACTTCTGTAGTGATACTGCCTCGGAAACCCAAGGAGGGGTCGCTATGAGTCGGGGCCGACTCAACGGCACATAACAACAACATCAACAACAACAACTATGGTGAAGTATCACATAATTTTTTTTTTTTTTTACATTATGGACACATTTGGGTTTAGTTTTAGTTACAGACACATGTATATGTTGTTGTTGTTGTTCGGCTGTCAAACAAAAGATCAGTGGTTTGAACCTACTAGCTGCTCTGTGGAAGAAAGACGAGGTAGTCTCCTTCCATAAAGATTTACAGCCTTGGAAACCTAGTGAGGGTAGCTATTGTCAGAACTGAGTCAATAGCAGTGAGTTTGGTTTTTTTGGTATCATAAGAATATGTAATGGACACATTTTACAAAAATTAATTCAATACAATTTTACCATATTTTATACTTTCTAATTTGTGTCATATTTCTTCATGTGCTGCACCTATTGGCTCATGATAGTGTTAATTGTAGACAACTCTTGTCTTGTGCATCCCTTTACAAATTTTTCTTCTACTTTTTAAACCCAAACATTGTTGTGGAAACTGTCCATCACGTAGACAATTCCATGGTGTTTTCTATGACATCACAAGAAGGTCTCTAGTGTGATCAAGTACCAGATGCCACAGTAATGATTGGGTTGATAATGCATCCTTGGGTCAACTTTAGTCTTTCCCCATTTCACTCTTCTCAGTCCCTCTCTCCTGGTCTTCACAATCACTTCTCAATATTAGCTACCTACATGCAAACCCTTATCTCAGGTTCTATTTTGGGTGAACTAGGTTAGCATAGTTCAGTAAAACAATAGACTATTTACTCAAATAAAACATTTATCATGCTTATTGTGGGTGCAAGGGAGCTCTGGTGGTAAAGCAGTTAAAGCCTTGCCTGCTAACCAAAAGATCAGTTGTTTGAACCATGCTCTCCATGGGAGAAAGATGAGGTAGTCTGGTTTCATAAAGATTTACAGCCTTGGAAACCCTATGGGATTGTTCTACTCTGTTCTATAAAAAAATAAACAAAACCCACTGCCATCGAGTCAGATCCGACTCACAGCTACCCCTCCTGGGGTTTCCGAGGCAGTATCACTACAGAAGTAGATTGCCCAACCTTCCAACCCAGGAGTGGCTGGTGGGTTTGAACTACCAGCCTTCTGGTTAACAGTCAAATGCCTTAGGCACTATGCTACCAGTGCTCCCACTCTGTCCTGTAGGGCTGCTATAAGTCAGAATCAACTCAATGAGAGTGGGTTAGGTTTGGTGGTCCCAAACATCGGTATCTGAATTTTATCAATGAGGATAAACAGTTTAAAGATTATCCAAACTCATCCCACAAGTTAACTGAAAAATCAGTTTTTCAGTCATTAATCTCTGTGGCTGTAGTTTGAATTTTTTATTTTATTTTATTTATTTTTTTAATGATTTTTATTAGGAAAACCTGCGAGCATAAACATGTTTATATCAGCTAATTTGTTGCTCAGTATCCATGGTGCCTGCTAGTAGAAAATTAATTCCCCAGGCATAGAAGTAGATGTATGAAACACCTGTGGAATTAATTCATCAACAGTGTTATCATCTTTGGTGGTACTATAACAAAACTTACTAAATTAATTTAAACAGTCTTTTTTGAGAAAACTTTTTTTTACCTCAAAATATATCATGTATTGACAGGATAGTACATCTTACAGTGTATAGTTACACACAGAAATACCATCCTCTTTAAATTCTTTAAGAAGTGCAGCCAGAATGCTCCTTGGAAGCGAGAATGGCCAAACTTTGCCTCACCTACTCTGGTCATATTGTCAGAAGAGACCATTCCCTGGAGAAGGATATTATGTTTGGTAGAGTGGAGGGTCAGCGAAAAAGGGGAAGGACTTCAACAAGATGAACTGACACATTGGCTGTGACCATGGACTCAGGTATGGCAAGGATTGGGAGGCTGGCGCAGAACTAGGCAGTTAGTTTCTATTATCCATAGGTCATTATGAGTCAGAGCTGACTCGACAGCACCTAACGACAGCAACACAGCAAGTCTATTTGAAGCATATGGCTTAGTTACGTGACCACCTCCATTCCAAACCAAGCTCAATCACTTATTAGTTTTGAAACCATGGCAAAATTCTTAACTTCTCCATACCTCAATTTCTTCATCTGTGAAATAGAGACATAACAGTATCTACCTCACAGCATTGTTGTGAAGTTTAAATTATTAAATTCATGTACAGTGCCAATGTTAGTTAATGTTGAGTAATAGCTCTTAAAAATAACATGTTAATTCTTTTGTACATTTACAAATAAATCTGCTTTTCTCTATGATGCTTTAACATAATGTGGTGGTTAAGTTTGTGTGTCAACTTTGCTGGGCCTGGTGGAGTGGCTGGGCAGCTGGTGGTAGTATTGCCCATGATGAGACTGCTAATCAGCTCCATGGTGGGACTTACCACAAGCAGCTGAGTAGCTGCTTTAGGGATGTGGTCTGCTTCCCATACATAATAAACAGCTTTGGAAATCGTCTCCAGCTTATGGCATGCTTGAACTGTGCATATAGCTGTGTTCAGCAGCCTGCCATGCTCTGCCGACTTTAGGACTTTCAATGGACTTAAATTAATGGTCTGCTGTGTGGTTTGGTAACATTGGGACTGTGCCATTTTATTTGTCAACCTTGGGCTTGTTAGCCTCAGAAACCAGTAGCTGCCTGAATGAAAAGATGCCTCTAGCTTCAGTGGGCCAGGAGTAAGAGGCAGAGCTGAAGCCCAAGGTCGAGGGGCTTTCACACATCCCCTAGAGTCTGGCACTTTGAACTTGGACTTCTAGCCTCCCAAACTGTAAGACAATAAACTCCTGTCTGTTAAGGCATCCCATTTGTGTTATATTCCTGTCGGAGCTGCACTAGATAACCAGAACACATAGCAAAGTAGTTATATTACTTGGCATTTGTATACCTAGTTTCTAGATGCTTTTTGGTTAAATATTGTATAGTTATTAAGATCACAGGTTTGTGGAGGGGAAATAAAAAAACGTTTGACCAAATCTGAGCTCTGCCATTAATAAGCTGTGGGTTCCTGGAGAAATTATCCTCCTTGTACAGATGAGGGGATCAAGTGTTGAGTTTCAGAAAATTCAGCTCAATGTCTCATAGCAGAAAAGTCAGAGCCAGGAGGGAAGCATAAAACCTTTCTGAATTTTTCCGTGGCAGCAACAGATTTCACCATTTAGTACAGGACCAGTTCCAAGAGGGAGAAAACTAAACTTTGGTGCATCATCACATGGATGTCAAAATAACTTTGCCAGTAGAATTAATTAGGATACAACAAATTGTGAGAAATACATTTTTGAGATTTCCGGAGAAAGAAAAATTCCCATTCCAAAATCAAACCAAACCTACTGCCATCAAGTTGATTCCAACTCACAGAGACCCCCATTGGGTTTCCAAGACAGTAACTATTTATGGAAGTAGATTGCCCAGTCTTCCTTCCATGGAGTGGCTGGTGGGTTTGAACCACCAAACTTCTGGTGAGCATTTGCTGTTGTTTGTTGTTATGTGCCGTCAAGTCGGACCCAAGTCATAGCGACCCCTCCTTGGGTTTCCAAAACAGTATCACTACGCAAGTAGATTGCCCCATCTTCCTTCCGAGAAGTGGCTGGTGGGTTTGAACCACCAGCCTTCTTTCTGGTCAGCAGTTAAGTGCCTTAGGCACTACGCTACCAGAGCTCCCTCTGGTTAGCATTAGGCAATACATATTAAGCTCCTTAATCATTGTGATGGAAATCTTTTCAAAATGTTTTAGCTGCTTTCTTACCTACAAAGAGTGTCCTAAAAGCACTAACTCCTAGAAACTTGGATGTCTAAGCATTGATTATTCTGTAGAGGTATTTCTGTGTTTCTATTTATACCCTATCTTGCTCCAGAAAGGGTTTTTAATTACTTACATACCTGTTGTTGTTAGATGTGTGTCATCGAGTAGATTTTTGACCCATAGCCACCCGATGTGACAAGGTAGAACTGCCCCACAGGGTTTCCTAGGCTGTAATATTTAAAGCAGCCAACAGCTTGGTCTTTCTCTCGTGGGGCCATTGTGTGTTCAACCTGCTAACCTTTCACCTAGCAGCCAAGCACTTTAACCTTTGCACCACCAGGGCTCTTTACTTTATACATATACAATAAAATACAAGGACGTTGGTTCAATGGAGGGCTCCTCTTGGACATCTTCTAGTTCCTGTCCTGGTTCCCTAGTCATCAGGTTTTTACCCAACCACTCCTTTAAGTCTTTTCCTGAGAAAATTCATCCACCTCTCACAGGAAACCCCACTTCTGCCCACTGGGGTGCTGCTTCATGAATCCATTCTTCTACCGTTGGCCTTTCCTCAATTTAAAATATATATATATACTTATATACATATTGCATTTACAGCTAACTTAGTTGGTATAAAGATCAATATCTTAATATTATGTGTTAAAATATTTTCTTCAACCTAAAAGGTTTTTTTTTTTCTTTTCTGATTTTAAAAGCAAGCATTTTCATAAACCCCCCAGGAGTACTGTGGGCCCTAGGCACTATGCCTACTGTACTTAATGGGTTGTTGGCCCTATCCTCATCCCATATGCATTTCCCCAAGACTAAAGGATTTGATTTGGAGCATACTCAAGGGACTACAGTAGAGATGACCACTGACTCCCAGCCCCACAGAAGGTGTAGAAGATGAGGTAAGGGAGGATCCCTGGTCCCTAAAGATCTGTGGTCAACATAGACATGGCTTCTCCAGGATAGATTTTCTTTGCAGTAGTCCCCTCTGTGTGAGCTGCAGGCATGTCCATTTCTTATTTAATTATGGATTAATTTAATTGTGGAACCTGTTATAGTAGTACATGCACCTCTCTGAAGGGCTAGGGAAAGACAGTACTGCCTAAACTCATACTCCGAAAGGACATATTTCTTTGATTACTGAGGCCCCTCTCCTTCCCTCCAAGTCAGTAAGTCCTTCATTACCTTGTGGTCTTTGGTTTCTTTCCAGCTCCACCTTGGAGCTGACCAAAATCAAAAAGGAAGTGACATTCTATCCATATTGGCTATTGTTCACCTTGTGATCTTAAGGAAGGGCTCCAGCTTTATGATTCTACTAAGGACTGGTAGCACAGTGGCTAAGACACTTGCCTGCTAACCAGACGGCTGGCGGTTCAAACCCACCAGCCACTCCTCGGAAGGAAGGTTGGGCAATCCTACTTCCATAGTGATACTGCCTCGGAAACCCAAGGAGGGGTCGCTATGAGTCGGGGCCGACTCGACGGCACATAACAACAACAACAACAAGGACACAATTAAAGTTTAAGATTTTCTTAGACCTAGTGCCTTGGATGGAGGGATATAGTTGGGTAACAACACTATAACATAAAGAGACATTACCAGGAGTCTGTAATAAACTGACCTAACAGCTACAAAGTACAAAGCTGTTGACCTTGATATGAAAAACTGGGAACAGTGAATCTCCTGTGTCCACTGAACTCAGCCCCCACTAACTCCTTACTAAACTCATGAATCAAGTAATTATGACCCTTTCTTAGTTTCCTGGTGCTGCTATAACAGAAGTACCACAAATGGGTGGCTTCAAAGAACATAAATTTATTTTCTTACACTTCTGGAGGCTACAAGTTCAAAGCAAGGTCTTGGCCATATGGATTCCTTCCTTGTAGGTAGTCCCAGATGTTCCTTAGTTCCTTGTCTCACAGACGATCCTCACATGGCATCTCTGTTCCTACTCTCCCCACACCCCAGCTGTATGTCCTTGTGTCTAACCTGTTCCTTTTAAATTTAGAAATGACTCCATTTTAAAGCTCATCCTAATGTGTATGGAGTAATTAACATAACAAAGAAAACTCTCTATTTCCAAACAGAATTACATTCACAAGTATGGGTATTAAGATTCAAACATACATTTTTGGGAGGACACAATTCAAGCCATAACACCCCAGTACGCCTGACACAAGCCATGATATTTTCAATTACGACATATGCATATGAGAGCTGGACAATGAATTACAAGGACCGAAGAAGAAGTGATGCTTTTGAAATGTGCTGGAGAAGAATGCTGCAAGTACCATGGACTGCTAAAAGATCTAACAAATCTGTCCTGAAGGAAGTACAGCTAGAATACTCCTTGGAAGCGAGAATGACCAGACTTCGTCTCACCTACTTTGGTCATGTTGTCAGAAGGGACCATTCCCTGGAGAAGGATGTCATGCTTGGTAAAGTCGATGAAGGAGGGGAAGGCCCTCAATGAGATGGATTGAAACAGTGGCTGTGGCTATGGGCTCAAGTATAGCAGTGATTGCCGAGCTGGTGCAGGACTAGATGGTGTTTTGTTCTGCTGTGCATAGGGTCACTAAGAGTCAGAGACAACTCAACGGCACCTAACAACAACAACATGCACTTATTATTAGACTTAACAGTTCAAGTTAGGTCCTCAAAAATGAAGTTAATAGAGCTAAGATTTTTTGAGGTCATAAAATTAAAATTGGATAAGATTTTAACTGGTTCTGATCTTTTTTAGCCTGATACTGTGGTGAGATTCACTAGGCACAGAGAATGTTGCTGAAATATAATGGGACTTTCTCATAGAAGAGGAAAGGCCTCAGAGGGGTATATGTGGGGAGCCAGTGGGCAAGGCTCTAAACAATGCACCCATCTTTAACTGGATCACTCAGCTGTTACCTGTCTCATGTGTTGGAGTTCCACATAAAATTAGATTCTGAAAATTAAAAATTAGATTCTGCTTCTAAAAAAATAGGCTAGCAAGCTACCAACATAGTTTTTTTCCTTGCTTTGAGACAAGAAATTACTTAAGCAATCTTAGGCAGAAGCTAAAAGATTTTGACCAGCAAATATTTCATCCACCAGAATTCAAGATAGTATACAGTCGAAACAAGTAGTCTTTAAGTTCGAGAGACTCGGCATCAACCCTAAACTCTCCACAGATAAGCTGTGTGATGTTAAGCAAGTAACTCAGCTTCTCTTGTTGTTGTGTTGTTATGTGCCGTCGAGTCGGCCCCGACTCATAGCGACCCCTCCTTGGGTTTCCGAGGCAGTATCACTACAGAAGTAGGATTGCCCAACCTTCCTTCCGAGGAGTGGCTGGTGGGTTTGAACCGCCAGCTGTCTGGTTAGCAGGCAAGTGTCTTAGACACTATGCTACCAGAGCTCCCATGCTACCAGAGCTCCCCAGCTTCTCTTAGTTATCTATAAACTGGGGATAGCAAAACAACTCACAAGGGCTGTTGTAAGTGTGAAAGGGGATAACTATGTGGGTAAGTAGGCAAGTTAGGCTGCCGCATAGCAGGTTCACTTAATTCACCTTCTGCTCTGTGCTGCCTTGCCCCTTACAACAACCTTGCTACTTTCCTGATTAAAGGAACTTCTTTCCTACCTGACAGTGAAAAACCCATTTTCTTTCATTTGGATCCCAGCAGAAATCAGATGTTGGATACCATTCTGAACAAGAAGCCCTCCTGTGCTACAGAAAATTATTTCATTTATTTTGTTAGTTGTTTTTCTTCTGTTTCTGTCATATGGTTCTCTCATGAGAGCTTGGACATTTCTGTATGTTCACTGCTTTATCCCAACAACTAGAACAGTATCTGGCATTTGCTAAATATTTGTTGAGTGATTGAAGACCATAAGAAAATTCACCTTAGCTTTCTCTTCTGTGGTTTAAATTGACCATCACTTCACACTTTCCATAGAGAATTCTTTCCCAACTCCTTAATCCTGCTTCTCAAATGATTCAACAACTTTGAAAATTATCAACACAAAATACTAGTTAAACTATAACAAAACTTTTTATACTCATGCATCATAGTATGTAGAAATAAACTTGAATCTTGCTTCTTTAGTTCAACTTGCTTATTGTCTAGAGTCAGAAAACCCAAACCAAACCCATTGCCGTCTAATTGATTCCAACATTTCAGTTAGCAGCTGAGTGCTTAACGACTATGTCCCTTAGATTATTACACTTAGCAAATAAAGTGGGTGGCACAAACGGTTAGAGCACTTGAAAAGGCTGGCAGTTCGAGTCCACCCAGAGGGCTTTTGGAAGACAGGCCTGTGATTCACTTCCCAAAAATTAGCCACTGAAAACCCTATTGAACATAGTCTTACTCTGATGCACATGCGGTTGCCATGAGTCAGAACTTACTCAAGGGCAACTGTTTTTATTGTTATTACTATTATTGTAACTATAATCCCAAAAGAATGAGAATAGGATTTCAAGCAGAATGGCAGAGTTGTCAAAAATTGATGTCTAAATAATTGTGAGTTATGATATATGGTACTTGTTTAAAGAATTAAACAAGTTTAATTTGCTATAGAGTCATAGTGACCCTATAGGACAGAGTGGAACTGCCCCCATAGGGTTTCCAAGGCTGTAAATCTTTGTGGAAGCAGACTGCCTCATCTCTCTCCTAAGGAGTGGTTGGTGGGTTTGAACAGACAACTTTTCAATTAGTAGTTGAATGCTTTAACCACTGTGAACCACAGCTCCATGAATAATTTCCAAATGTGCTTTATAAGTGTTTTAGATTACTTTGTTATGAAACAGTGAAAAAAAAATAGAACTTTAAAAATCATTCTACATATCTGCTAACAAAATAAAGCGCTTTCAAATAAAGCAAGATGGAGATAATGAGTAAAGACATTCATCTCTTTTGGCTTCAAGCAAGATTACCTGTTAAGACTCAGGTACAGCACAAATATCATTTAGAGAAGTATAAAAGAAAGGAGCAAATAAAAAAATTGTAAACTTTAAAAGTGGCATCTGAATTGCTGAGGATTTTATGGTTGATCATGTGTGGAGCATGATAAATAGACACTGCTTTAAAAGTACAATTCAGAAAATACTGCAAAGAGTTCATACCCTATGCCCATTGCTGTCAAGTAATTCCAACTCACAGCAACCCTATAGGACAGAGCAGAACTGCTCCATAGGATTTCCAAGGCTATAAATCTTCACAGAAGCAGACTGCCTCATCTTTCTCCTGTACAGTAGCTGGTAGGTTCAAACCAGTTTGTAATTGAGTGCTTAACCACTGCACCACTGTGCCTCCTTAAAGAGTTTAGGGTGCCCTGAAAACCAAATGAATACTTGGCCAAGTGGAAATAAAGAGGAGCTTTGCAGTTAATCTCACTGATTTGATTTGGAAATTGAGAATCGGAGAACAAAGTTACCTGGTCTACCATGAATTAATCACGTTAATATCACATCAGTTCTTTTCAGTAAGTGAATAGCATTATTTCATGCAAAGATATTTACCTGTTTATTCATGTGTGGTTGTCTAGATTGCCTGGACGTCCTAAGGCAAAATGGTATTACTAGCTAAAATCTACAAAAGCACTACACCAAATTGTTGGTACATTGGGCCTTTCAGCTTTTTGGTTCAGAATGTATTGAATCATTTTCTTTCTAGTCATCAAGAAAAAGCATAACATTGCCAGTTCTTTAAGCAACAAAATAAAATTGGTGGTCACAACTAAAAGTAACAACAAAATTAACATTTTCTTTTATTTCTTAGGACATAAAAACCCAGGAGAATAATTTTTTTACAGTTAAGTGGCATAGTTCAAGGAATAAACTTAAATAACCAAACTCTCCCTCATGTACAGTGAATTTCTTATATAACTCTGTCTTTAAATTTGAGCTCAGAATTGTGAGAGAATTATTATTATAACATCACTGACATATAATCATCTTATCTACTATTCTAGTTTTAAAATAAGTTAACAATGAAAACTTTTTTAAGCTTCAAAGTATTTTATTTTTTTAACAATGAAAATTTTAAGAAAAGGAGAAGAAATAAAAGAAAGAATGGAAGGAGGGAGGAATGAAGTAAGTAAAGAAAGTGGGCAACACAGGAAGATAAACACATACTCCGATATAATAAATTCTAACAAACATTTAAGGAGCCCTTGTATGGCAAATAAGGAGCTCTGGTGGTGCAGTGACTAAGGCATTTTACTGCTAACCAGAAGGTTGGGGGTTCAAACCCACCAGACGCTTCTCAGAAGGAAGATGGGGCAATCTACTTCTATAAAGATTTACTGTCTTGGAAACCCAATGGGTGTCGCTATGAGTTGGAATCGATCCAATGGCAGTGGCTTTGGTTTTTGGTTTGGTGTTGCAAGTGATTAAATGCTTAGCTGTAAACCAAAAGGTTGGTGGTTCAAACCTACCTAGAGGCTCCACTAGTCGGAGAAAGACCTGGCGATCTGCTCATAGCCAAGAAATCCCTATGGGGTTCCACTCTGTTACAAAGGGTCACTATGAGTCAGAACTGACTCAAAGGCCCCCAACAACAACAACCAAACATTTGAGGAAAAATAATACCAATCTACCCAAACTCTTACAGAAAAATAGTAGAGAAGTAAACATTACCAAAACCAAGCAAATACATTACTAGAAACAAAATAAAATGAACAAAAACCCAAAACCACAGAGCAATATCCCTCCTGAACATTGACACAAAAATGCTCAACAAAATATTAGTAAAAATGTGCATGGCCTCAGGTTTGAAGATGAATTTTTAGACACAACTCCAAAAGTACAATCCATAAAATTAAACATCGATAAATTGGATTTTATCAAATTTTAAAACTTCTGCTCTGTGAAAGAAAATGAAAAGACCAATCTCATACTGGAGAAAATGTTTGCAAAACATGTGTCTGTTAAAGAACTTGTACAGTAAGTCCCCAGGTTATGAACATTTGATTTAAGGACAACTCATACTTGTCCTTTAATGTTATATAAATTTGTGCTTACTTTCAAATGATTGAACTAACCCCTACTCGCAACAAATTTTTCCTCACAATCACCTTCACTTGCCACACATGCAGCTTTTAAATCACTGAAAATGCTTGAACATTTTCTTGCACTAAACAAACACAAAACCAAACCCACTGCCTATTGAGTAGATTCTGACTCACAGTGACCCTATAGGGCAGAGTAGAACTGCCCACAGGGTTTCCAAGGCTACAAATCTTTACAGAAACAGACTACCACATCTTACTCCCATAGAGCAGCTGGTAGGTTCAAACTACTGAGCACTTTAACCACCAGGGCTCCTCTTGCACTAAAGTAAGGATAAAGAAGAACCATAGACATCTGTTTCGGCTTACCTTCAAATTCAACCTAAAGACACTCTTAGGAATGTACTCACATAACACAGGGACTGCCTGTACATAGAATATGTAAAGAATTAATGGAATACTATTCAGCAATAAGGAACCTTCATGGCACAATGGTTAAAGCACTCAGCCACGAAACAAAAAGTTGGCAGTTCAAACCCCACAGATAAATCTGAAAGCATTATATTAACTGAAAGAAGACAGACAGAAGGCTGAACGCTGCATGTTTTCATTTATATGACATTTTGGAAAAGTAAACTATAGCAATGCAATAAAAAATCCTGGTGGTGCAAAAGGTTAAGTACTCAGCTGCTAAACAAAAGGTTGGTGGTTTCAGTGGACCCAGCGGCTGGGCTGCTCAGAAGAAAGACCTGGCAGTTATGCTTCCATGAAGATTATAGCCTAGGAAACCCTATGGGGCAATTCTATACCGCCACAGGGGGTCACTGTGAGTTGGAATCAACTCAATGGTACCTAATAACAACAGCAATGAAAACAAATGAGTGGTTGCCAGGAGTTGGAGATAGTGAGAGAAGCATATACAAAGAAACACAATAAAATTTGGGGGAGTGATGAAACTTGTCCACAGGACCTGTTTTCTAGGAACTGGTGTTGCCATGGCAGTGCTGTACCACCAGAATCGTTAATCGTGAACTAATTAAATTTTATTAGGCTTCATTCATGCAAATGGAACATAGTGAACGAAACACCTAGGACTATTATCTGCTCATAAATCTGTAAAGAATGTATCATTAGTAGACGCCCTGTCACCTCCTTGGTATTTACTCTGGGAAACCTAAATGGAATATTAAATGGTTTCCCTCCCACACTTTTCTTTTTTAAAAATATTTTATTGTGCTTTAGGTGAAAGTTTATACAGCAAATTAGGTTCCCATTTAACATTTTTTATACAAATTGTTCTGTGCCATTGGTTACAATTTTCACAATGTGTCAGCATTCATATTATTTCCATCTTGTGCACTCTGTTTCCATTGATCTAGCTTCCCTGCACCTCCTTGCTTTCTCTTCTTTGCTTTTGGGTAAATGTTGACTGTTTGATCTCATATAGTTGACTGTTTAAGGGAGCACATGACTCATGGATAATACTGTTTATGTCATAAGCTAATCTATTATCCAACTGAAATGTGACCTCTGGGTGTGACTTCAGTTCCAAATTCAGAGTGTCTTCAAGCAATAGTCTTGGAGGTTTCTCTACTTTCTATCGGTTTAGTAAGTCTGGTCCCCTTTACTTTGAGAAAACAGTTATTAACTTAGGTTATAAGGTTCTTCATAATTCAACCCTGCCTTCCTCTCTAGGATCATCTCCCACCCCCAGCCCTCAGCATACTCTTGTCCTTTAACCCAGAATTACATGCAGTTCCTTTAACCTACCATATTCACTCACACCTATGGGTTTTTTTCCACGCCTATACCAAGTTGGAGGGACTCACATATTTGACATTGATTGGCCTTGTACCAACTACATGGCAGCACCATTTTGTTGCTTACACAGTATCAAGATGACCAGGCAAATCAGACTAGCTAAATGCTACTACATATTGATCCAATTTGACCATGGTTCTACAGACACAGACTTAGTCTCAAATATAATTTCAAATAACTGAAATGTAACCATAATTCTTCCCATTCCAAATTGGTGGCAAAGGAAAAAGGATAGAAATGGGGAGAGGGGGAAGTAGAGGATGCACTTTACTTAGATCATTGGTTAGAGACAGAGCTAGGTTTAGACGAATGAAAGAAAAATAATTAACTACACATGAGGGTAAATAATAAATTCACTGCCATCAAGTTGGTTCCACCTCATAGCACCCCTCCTTGGGTTTCTGAGGTGGTATCAGAAAGTAGATTGCCCAACCTTCCTTCCAAGGAGTGGCTGGTGGGTTTGAACTGCCAGCCTTCTGGTTAGCAGTCAAATGCTTTAGGCACTACACCACCAGATAAAAAGTACTTTTAATAAGTACTTTTGACATAAACAATGATTCTTTCCAAATATCTTTTCATTTTAATAAGTTGGCATAATATAGAATTCAAGTACTATATATAAATAACTGTAACGTGGTATGAAAAGAAAAGCAACTAATTGTCAGGTTGTTATTACTAAAATAATATTGAAAAATCAGTGCAATAATTTTGAGTTCTGGTAATTGAAATAACTATTGCCCAAATTTTATGATAACCTGTAGTTATTTGTTTGATTGTAGTTTACATAATATAAACCTACTAATAACAGAAACATAGTCCTAAAATAAATATACCTTAGATATGAGCATAATTCCATATGACACTATAGCAAGACAAGATACAGCTGATGTTTAAGAGGGGACAGATACATTCTAGTGTTACAGTTTTAGGGACACCCCTGTAAGGAGAAATCCATAAATTCATACTACATTAATGTTGTTGTTGTTGTTGTTATGTGCCGTCGAGTCAGCCCCGACTCATAGCGACCCCTCCTTGGGTTTCCGAGGCAGTATCACTACGGAAGTAGGATTGCCCAACCTTCCTTCAGAGGAGTGGCTGGTGGGTTTGAACCGCCAGCCGTCTGGTTAGCAGGCAAGTGTCTTAGCCACTATGCTACCAGAGCTCCCTACTACATTAATAGCACTTAGATTAATAGCACTTAGATAAAAATGATGTAAATAGCTACAAAATTCTTTTCTAAAGCTTTATTTTTTTTAAGCATTCTTTAAATTCCTGAGATTAAATCCAAGCAAGCATCTTCTGAATATGACAAACTTTTTTTTGATCCCTTAACTTCCAGTTCTTTAAAAACAAAGAAGTAATAATTAAAAGTCCCCTGTAGACAGCTTGACAATACACACACACACCACCCCTTCCACAGTTCAGTGAATTATTTAATGTGCCCCTTCAAACTATTGTCCTCCGTTTTGTGATGTGTTATAAATTCTAGCCTCTATGGCTACGGCTAAGGTCCCATTTTGGAGTGAGTTGTCTGTTATGTTAATGAGGCAGGATTAGGGTGGGATGTGTCTAGAACCTTACTAGAAGGCACGACTCAAGTTACCACCCTTACACCAGTCACCATCCTTCACACTCTTGGAGCACTTTGCTCAAGTAAGGAGAGTTTCTTTGAGGACATAGTCTCCATCCAGTGTTTCTAAATGCTCTGGCAAAAATCTCTCTCTTGCTCTGGACCCTGCATCTGGCTCGCCATCACCTGACCTCTGGTTCTTGGATTTGGAGCCAGCAGCCTATCATCTGACCTGACTTGCCACCCTCTGCAGCTTTGGAAGCCAGAAGCCTGTCATCCGACCTGATGATTTGGGTTCTTCAGCCCCTGTAACCATGCAGGGCAGAAGCCCCCAGACTGACGCCAACCCACAGATTTGGCACGTGACAGCATTTACAACTACATGAGCTATTTCCTTGACAGTTTATGAGTTCTGTGAGACATTGCAGTGAATTGTGGAACCCAAAGACAGAAAGGACAGTGCTGAAGGGAAGAGAAGTAGTTGATGTTAGAGATAATGGAGTAGTACAACAGTTTGAAAAAGTTGGGCATTTGGGACATCTTTAACCTCTGCCTCATAGGAACCAGTTTTCTGCTAATCTTTCTAAGAGAAATTATTCGTGTATCTCCCCCCATTCACTCACAGCCAAAAAGATTTTGTGCAGATTGTCATGAGCATGCACCACAGACAGCCTAAATCTTCAATCTTCAAAATTATAAAATATTCTAAATTAGGGGCATGGAGAAAATCCAGGATCATGACTGCAATAAGTGGGGCCTGAAATCAATGGCCTTGGCTTCCTAACACTCTAGAGCCAGCACTATTTCTTCATGTTGTCAGCATCTGCTGTCCATTCATCACTGAGAATGCAGAAAACCAGTGAGCTAGTGAGATGATGAGGAAACTTGGCACCAGATGGCTTGATGGAAACGAGCAGTTGCATTTGCCAGACTCTCCTTCCCCAGCACTGCTTAGGGCCTGACACAGAGTCTTCTTTAGTTCTTGCCAATCTCATCTTCCTAGGGGCTGGACCCCATTTCCCGTACTATGAGCAAGAAGCTGTGATCCTGCTCCAAACCGCATCATCTGACCACCTGAAACCACAAAGCTGCTGCCCATCTGGCCCCAAGTCATGTCCACCTGCAGACTATTATTTTACTTTTCTGACAAGATCACATCTGCTGTTCATTTGATCCTGGTTGTCACCACAATGTCTCTGGGCTCTTGTAGCTACCGTGATAAAAGCTGCCAGCAAGCACCCAAACACAATGGCTCTCTAGAAAGTCAACCTACCTTGTCTAAGCCCTTGCCAATCCTGGCTCCTTTTTTCTTTCCAAATATCCAGAGACTGATGTCCCAGTAAGCTTCCTGGCAAACCAGTACATGTGCCCCAATATGGTATGGATGACACAACCCAAATTCATAGTAGTTAAGAAAATTGCCTATAGTAAGTAGCTAATGATTAGTGAAATATATAAACAGGGACATTGTGGCATACATCACAGTCATTGCAAAATTTCGTCTTAATGAGAGACAGAACACATTACATTACAGAACACATTTCATTACAGAAAGAACACAGACTTTGGAGTTAAGTGGACATTTATTCAAGTGCTGGCTCAGCTACTATCTGCATGACCATGAGCAAGCCCCCTAACCTGTGTGACTCTCAGTTTTCTTATCTCTAAAATAAGGATGTTGTTGTTGTTGTTATGTGCCATTGAGTGGGAGCCGACAACCCCTCCTTGGGTTTCTGAGACAGTATCACTACGGAAGTAGATTGCCCAACCTTCCTTCCAAGGAGTGGCTGGTGGTTTTAAACCATCAGCCTCCTGGTTAGCAGTCAAGTACCTTAGGCACCAAGCTACCAGAGCTCCCAAAATAAGGATAATGGCTGCATTTGTGACCTATTACTGCATAACAAATTCCCCCAAAACATAGGGGCTTAAAGCAACATTTATTTCATAGTTTCTGTGGGTTGGGAATCCAGGCACAGCTCAGCTAGGGACCTTTGGCTCAAGGTCTCTTATAAAGTTGCAGTTCAGATGTTGGGCAGGCTTTGGGTATGATCTGAAGGCTCAATTTAGGCACAATCTGCTTCTAAGCACTTGCATAGTTGGCAGGACTCGGTTCCCCAGGAGCTGTTGGACTGAAGCCTCAGTTCCTGTTGGCTGGAGGCCTGCCTCAGTTTCTTGCTACAGGGCAGCTCACATCATGTCAACTGGCATCTCTCAGAGCCAGTAAGCTGGAGAGTGAGAGGGAGCCCCCAAGACAAAAGGCACACTTTTTGTTTGTTTGTTTGTTTTAAAGAATGTTAACCATTTTCTTTTTCACCAATCTCTGGACCTAGTCTGAAATTGAATTTATTTCTTAAACAATTTACTATGGAAAATGATAATACACAAAGTAAAAAAGAATAGTACAATAAACCCTGTGTGTTCATCAACCCAGCTGCCACAGCCATATTTCATCTAAACCCTTTCTTTTTGTTTTTTCAATTGTCATTTGGGTGAAAGTCTACAGAGCACATTCATTTTCCATTCAATAGTTCATTTTATTTCATGACATGGATAGCCAGACTTTAAGAAAAAAAAATGCATTTTATTGTAGTTTTTGTGAAAGTGTGCACAGCAGAACAGGTTCCCATTCAATAATTTCTACACATAATGTTTGGTGACATTGGTTACGTTCTTCACATTGCATCAGCATTCTCATTATTTCTGCTCTAGTTGTTTCACTCCCATTAACTTAGTCTTACTGCCCCCTCAACCTTCTCATTCACGCTTTAGAGTAACATGCTCATTTGATCTCATTTAATTTTTTAAAAGAGCACAGTACTCAAAGAAAGCCAGACTTTTTATAATTGATTATCAGAAGTTTCAGCCTATCATGTCTGCCATATTTTATTCATTAGAAGTCATTAAATCCAGCCCAAACTCCAAGGGAGTTGGGATTAATGGTGTTATTTTGGCAATGCCCTACCACAATGTTTCTACTATGAAGAGTGAAATGTGTGTTATACACACACACACACACACACACATATATATATAATCCAGCATATAGTAGGACCTTAATAAATAACAATTATTAGTGAACAGCAACTTCTGGTAAAGAATCTTTGCATAAAAGCCACAAATTTGCACCTCCCGAAGAGTGGATAAACTGTAAGGCAGACTCATTCATATCTAAACGTTTTTGATCACCAATTTGGTTGTGCTTAATTGAATTTCAGACTAAGTTTCAGTCACTGGAAGTAACATTTCTGAAATGTTTATTTAACACCAGAGAATCAGAAAGTCATAGGCAGGTGTTTCTAGTTGCTAGGAGAGCAAAATCCCTAAAGAGATTAGTCATTTTGAAGTTGATGCTTAAATAATGACCTTAATAATAAGATGATGCGCCATAGTTTATTTTTAACTTCAGTGTCAGGTAGACAAGTGTTGAGACCAGAGGCTGCAGCACTATATCTTTTGGAAAGAGCATTAAAAAACTATATATAGATAGAGATATGTAGATATAGATATAGATATATTTTTTTTCTCCACGGTCTAATACATCTTCCTATAACATATCTTTATTATGAGAACAGTTGTGATGTGTTGGAATTATTTGTCAATATGTCTGTTTCTCTCACTACAAATAAACTTTCTGAGTGTAGAGTCCTTGCCTTATTTGTATTTCTATCCCCAAGTCCTAACACCGTGTCTGGCACATAGAAGGCACTCAAGGAATGTTTGGTAAATACTATTAAGTGGTCTGCCCCCTCCTCTTTAAAAAACAATTGTAACTAAGATGCTTAGTACTCATGGGTTAATAAGGCATTATTTTGTTAGCATACATAGGTGAGATCAAGTAATTTTAAAACAAAACATTAATTCAAAGATCTCAGAATGGATCAGTCATAAAAATTCAATCTTTAAAACTTAGTTGATCCTTTCCAGAGGTGATAACTCCCTTCATCCGTCTCCCAAAGAAGAGTGGAAACAGAAGCAGCGCCTGCTATAGAGCCCCAATTCCTACTTCATGGCTATGAAATGCCCAGGATACTATAAAACCACCATGGTGTTAGCCATGTACGAATGGTAGTTTTTTGTGTGCTGGTTGCTCCACTGTCGCATATACTTTCTGCGTAGAGGAGGAAAAACAAGGCTTACAGAAGGATGCTCCGTCAGACAAAGCAGCACTGAAAGTGTTCTGAATCTAGTGGTAAACTATCCCAACACACACATTGTGGACACACAAAAAAAAACAAACTTATTTGAAGCAGTTTTATAATAGGATTCCACAAGAAATTAATAATTGACGTGTACTAAAAGTACCAAGTATACTAAAACATGTCTCTTCTATAAGAGTCGGTGATTGTGGCTATATGTATATATATATATATGTATATATATAT
>NW_006921634.1:6774284-6800387 GCF_000298275.1 Orycteropus afer afer | reverse complement strand
CTACTACATAAAAGATTTAAAGCCTTGGGAACCCAGTGGAGGTTACCATGAGTCAGAAGCAACTTGATGGCCATGGGTTTGGTTTTTGTGGCTATATGTATATATATATATATGTATATATATATATATGTATATATGTATATGTATATATATATACAAAAAAATAGATTTGTCTAATGCATATTTATTTGAGGTGAAGTATACTAACTAGAAATGAAAAAACACTGCAATGAGTATGATTTTTCTCAGATGAAAAAGAAGCACTCATAAGATTTCCAGAAATCTATTGTAATGAATCAAGGGATAGTTTCATATTTCTGCTGGAATGTTAGTTTATTCCTTGTCAAGTTCTTGACTTTCTCTATCAGACTTCTTGATTTCACTCCCCATTTGCTAACAGATGCTGTATTTTGAACTGGAACAAAGGTTTCTTCACAAAAAAAAAGTGGTTTTGAATGGTGCGTTTTAAAATAGTCCCTTATTCTCTGTGCTTATGTTCCTTAAAGAACCTTTTGTTGTTATTTAACCCATATCTTTCTCATTGTCTCCTTCCCCTCTTTTTTCTTCTATGTGATCTTACTTTCTCATCAAATACTTTTCACCCATTTACCCTAATGTCTTTCCTTTTTTCCTTCACTCGCCAACTATATTCACCACCTGTTCTACCTTATAATGCACTTTCTTTTTATTCATTTATTATTGAATCTTCTTTTCTTGTCATTCCAGCTTCTATTCGCAGCTGGCCATCATCATTTACCAAAGTCTACTTCACTGAGCATGTCAGTGTGTGTTGAAGAAGGGCATATTAGGAAAGCAAAAAACACATGCTAAGTTTGTATTCAGCCCCACCTTGCATTTTCCACTTCCAGTAATTTGAGTGCCTGACGTTTAGAAGAAAGTTTACCTCCTCTGCTCTCTGCCCACCATCATGTTTCCAGTCTTTATAGATTCTTTTTTTTTTTTTTAATGACATCATTTAATTTAGTGAACTGGACTAGAGTCAGAACAAAGAGGCCACTGAAAGAAATTGGATTGAGTGAAAGCTATATACTACTTATGCCCTTGGAGATGAGTCACTAGATTAGGGTAAAGGAGTCAGACAAGAAGAGCAAGAGGATGAAGTGAATTGAACCTGGTGCAACTCCAAAGAGGTAAAGCTATCACATTCCAGTTACCAATTTAAAGTAATGAATGTACAGAAACTGTCCCCTCACCGAGAAACACCCCCTATGTCTTGGTTGATCACAGTACATGGAGGCCATACATTAGAAACAAGGAGACATCTTCCATATTTTCTCAAAATAATCTGAATATGCATACATTAATGTATGATTTGCTATAAGACTTTGTAGCATAAAAGTCCCTGAGACACATCTAAGAATAACCTGAAACTCATTCAATTCAATCATTCACCTTACTCATTACCAAGCCTGGGTGGTGCAAGTGGTTTGCAATTGACTGCTCCATCTAAAGACAGATAAAAAGAAAGGCCTGCTGAACTACTTCCACAAAGATGACAGCCTAGAAAACTCCATGGAACAGTTCTGCTCTGTACACATGGGGTCACCCTGAGGTGAAGGCTGACTTGATGGCAGCAAACAACAAAATAACAAGGATTTGGCTTCTTTCCCTGATCTCCAAGGTACGAGACACTTCAAAATGTCTATGTTTTTAATGGTAAATCAGATTCTCTCTGGTGGCTGGTTTCCTGTCAGTTTACTGCTGCTGTGTATGAAGTAATTTCCATACTACAAAAGTCACACTGGGAGATGAATGAGCTTTTTAAGCCCTAGGGTGCCAGTTAGTAGAATGACAGCAAGTAGAAGCAGAAGTTGCCAAGAGATGATTTTGTCCAACCCCCTCATTTTGCAGTTCGAGTGACAGAGGTTCGAGTTCGAGTGACAAGGGTTGGGATTTGCACAAACCCAGCTGGTTCTGCCACTACCTCTGTAACCTTAGGGTAGTCCCTCAATGGGTCTGGACCTTAGTTCCCTGCTCTGTAAAAAGGACTGATGATAATCACAATGAACATTATCCAAATGCTTCCTATGTGCCAGGCACTGTACTGAGTACTTTAAGTGTATTATCGAATCCATCCTCCCAACACCTCCATAAATTACATATGATTACCTTCAATTAGAGATGAGAATTTCAAAGCACAGAATATTTTTACTTTGCCCAAGATCAGACAATTAAGAAATGTTGCAAAGCTGGACTAGGAACCCAGGAATCATTGCCTTCAGAATTCTTAAATTCCAATTTTTAAATTCCTTCTAAGAAATCCCCAATAGGTAGTTTCTCAAATTCCTGGTATCTCTAAAAGCCTAGAGCAGAGTTGGCAAACTATGGCCTGGAGGCCAAATCCAGCCATCCCATCTTTATACACAACTGCTTCCACACTGAAACATCACAGCTGAGCAGTATGGCCTACAAAGCCTGATCCATTACAGAAAAAGTTTGCCGACTCCTGGTCTAGAGCCTTGAAAACTGGTGGCATAGTGCCTAAGGCATTAACTGCTAACCAGAAGGCTGGTAGTTCAAACCCACCAGCCACTCCTCGGAAGAAAGACTGGGCAATCTACTTTCGTAGAGTTACTCACTGCCGAGGAGTCGGATCTGACTCATAGTGACTCCTCCTTGGGTTTCTGAGGTGGTATCACTATGGAAGTAGATTGCCCAACCTTCCTTCCGAGGAGTGGCTGGTGGGTTTGAACCACCAACCTTCTGGTTAGCAGCCAAAAATGCCTTAGGCACTAGGGGTTGCTATGAGTCGAATCAACTCAACAGCAACAAGTTTCGTTGAATTTATGATCATATATCCTTCACAATGTACAAAGCATGTTGGCATACATCATCACATTTAATCCTTGTTTGTTGGGGCATTCATCCATTAAAAAGGTTATAACTCAGAGTTTAGCTAACTTGCCACATACCCAAGTTCTGACTTCAAATTGCAAACTCTTTCCATGAAGCTCTCCTGTATCTCTAAATTAAGGCTTGGAAACCGCAAAAACCCTATAAATACTGAAAGCAAATCTGTCATTCTGATTATTTGCATACTTCCAGGTGCATACATGTAATTAGAATTATCTAGTGCTAAAAATATTTGACTACTAACCAGAAGATTGGGTGATCTACTTCTGTAGAGATACCACCTCGGAAACCCAAGGAGGGGTCGCTGTGAGTTGAATCTACTCAACAGCAGTGAGTTTGGTTTTTTTTAGTGCTAAAAATATTACTTAATTTGTGACACATTTAAAAGAAATGCTTATTTCTTAGAGGAAGGGTGTGACAATCATAGGAAATATATTTTGAAATATGAGATGCCTTCATATGTATTTTTTTCTGTGTGCATTTTTATATTAAAGCATGTGAAGTTTAAATCTTCTCAATTTTGAACATGAAAAATAACATAAAATGAGCAATTGCCTCATGTATCTTGCTCTTTGAAGAAATTTGCCTAAAAAATAGTTTGTTCCATACCAAAAATTTGCATATGAATAAGAATGCAATTATGCCTTCCTCATGCTAAATAGTCAAGAAATAAGTGGTTAGTTTAAAATGGATTTAATACTAGAATAATAGATGTATGACCATTAGGCCTATTTAACTATACAACTTAACCAACAACAAAACTTTTTTTTCAAAGAAAGCATAGGTGCTGCTTCTTAGTCTGCAAATTCAAGGTCAATTTAAACAGCAATGACGATTCTCGAAATAATATGGCTTAGCTTTAGGGACTCAACTGAAACACTCAAGTCTGATATGATGGACTTCCCTTTTTACTTCAGATGTAATATACCTTGAGATTTTTCTTCATATAAATGGGTACTGGGACACCCTAAAATCACTGTAAGGAAAGAAGGGGGAAAATTGGATGCTCACTGTGTTTTAGGTACTTTTCAGTGTCTTATTTTCTGAAATGCTCAAAATGAGCTGTGAAGTATTTTCCTGCCCCATTTTACAGAATGGGAAGCTGAGACTCACTCAGAGTTATTAACTAATTTGCCCAAGGTCACACGGCTAGATTTTGATTCTAAACCAGATCACCTTCAAAACCCAAGCCCTCTCCCACCGCCCCATGTAGATTCCCAATAACACCAAGATGACTGGCAAACATCTCATGTACACTCATTTTAAGAATAGAACTTTATCTTTATTGGATTGTTGACACATTGCCATCGTGATTCTGCCCACACTATAATACTCTAATGAGGAACATTTTATCCACAGATTTTAATTTCTCCTTTTAGGGAAAAGAGATAATTGAGGCAACTAGAATTAAATGACCTTTTCAAATAAGCGTGAAACAAATGCACATAGAGACAAATCTTGTAAACCAAACTGTTCTAATCAAATGCAAAATTAATGTTTACAGCTGAACTCTGTGTAAACTAATTAATCTTGTACCCTACCCACAATTATTAGTCACAGAGGGTCTTTTTATAATAAATTAAAGAGAAAATAAAAAATTATTTTGGATTGTCTGATTTTGTAATAATTGATCTACGGTCTGCAAAACAAAGAGCACCATTTAAATAAATAGGTTCTGTCAACCATTTTATCAGAGTTTACTAATTTTGGCAGTGGTAGATTACAAAAGCCTTAAAGAGAGGGACGTGGCCTTATACATTTTTCTGTCTTCCCAGTTTTTGGCACAGAGTAAGTAGACTGTTAAATATGCTACTCATTCAATAACTTTTAAAGTTAAGGCATATATTTTCAAGATTGGCCCCATGGCACAGTGTCAAGGGTATACGAAATGTGAGGGTATACTGTACTGTACCATTATGCAGACTAGGAGGGAAATCTGCTGGTACCAGGGAGAATGACAAGTTTAACATTTAACAAGAGACAAAGAAGTTACCTGTAGGCACTAATTTAGTTCCATTCCCTAGGTACTACACATTTAACTAAAAACTGACAGAAACATAAAAACTGCCACTAACAGACACCATGAAACGGTTTTCCTTTTACATAATTCCATGATGCAATACAATCTCTTTCAATGCTCTGCAGACAAGGTAATGCCAGGATCCCTGCAAGACAGACATTTCAGTTTAAATTTCAGAGCCAGTAAAGACATGAAATAAATAATATTGTAGAAAGTGACACTGTGACTTCCTTCTTTCCTGTTTGTAAACACAGGTTGGTTTTCTTGGAAGAAGGGAGAAGGCTGCTTCTGCCTTATTTTCACATCTGTAATTTTCATATGCTTTAAAAAAAAAAAACAAACCCAAAAAACCAAGTTATAGGAAAGCAGAGAGGTACAGAAAAAAATAAATTAGGAGATGATTATTCACATTGTAAAGGGATTCTCTACAGAGTTCCTTTAAATATTGAACTCCCTTGGGGTATTTGACTTGGGATGCAGTTGTTCAGGAATACATTTCTCCTGTAAAGTGAGGTACACCTATGTTTATCTCAACTTCTCTCCAATGACAATCTAGCATTCATAGGGCAGGGAAACAATGTCAATGGCTTCTTGGAATGACAGTCCTCAGGAGCTGAGGCTTTGAAGAATCCAACCAACAAAGAAAATACCTCCTTGTGGCCACAGTCCTACTATCCAGCAACAATACTCTAAAAACCAGCGGTTTGCTTCACGTTGACCTTCATGGGACCAGGGATATGTAAGATGGGGAGCAGAGTGCATGATATTTGGAAGCGCAGTCCACAAACATGGTGCAAGAGACTCAATGGCTTCTTGTAGTTATGCTGTTTCTTCTCCTCTGCACACACTACCAAGATGAACAAATGGCACTTGCCACTCCTGAGCGCCAATGCCCACGAATGACAGGGGGAACCCAACTCCTAAACTCACTGCCCTGGACAGGAATCCAACTCATAGCGACCCCTCCTTGGGTTTCCAAGGCGGTATCTCTACGGAAGTTGATTGCCAAACCTTCCTTCCCAGGAGTGGCTGATGGGTTTGTACTACCTGCCAAATGCCTTAGGCACTAGGCCACCAGTATTGACTTTTAAAGGTACAGTGTTTTAGTGATGTTGCTGTTGGCAATGAAATTGATACTAGGGCGCTCCTAGTTGTGCAAAAAAAAAAAAAAAAAAAAGTCCAGGATCCTTCCCACCCATCCTTGAGCTGTATAATAATAATTGATAAGTCACTTTCCCCATATAGCAACCTGGGTGTTTGCAGAACTTGGTCCCATGATTCGGCAGTCAAGGAAATGCACACCAAAGGCTCAAAAAGCTGTAGACTTGGCTTCCTTGGGTCACACCCAGGAGAAGGCAGCTTCATCTCTCAAACCAGCGGGCCAAGTTGTGTACGCTCTTGGGCCGATCCCCAGCCTTCTGCACGGCCTGGCAGGCCCGGCACCAGGGCTCGTCCCAGAAGGAGGTGATGTGTACTGCGTAGCTCCTGCGCCAGTTGAAGTATCGGAGGTAGACTGCCGGGTTGCTGTCGAGGAAGAGCAGGTAGTCGGCCAGTGCGGCTGCACTAGGGAAGTCGTCTACGTGGATGAAGGCGCCGCGGGGCAGGAAGCGCTCGTAGTTGGCACGGTTCGGGCCCAGGACCACTGGCACCGTCCCAGCCAGCATGGCGTTGCGCCACAGCTTCTCGGTGATATAATCCAGGTGCTGCGAGTTCTCGAAGGCCAAGTAGAACTTGTAGCGGGCCACCGTGTGCAGGAGCCCGCTCTTGGGCAAAGGCCATCCAGGCCCGCCCTTGCCAAACACGTCGATGGACACGTGCTGGCTCAGTTGGTGGTAGTAGCGGACTCGGGCCTGGCGTTCATCCCAGTGGCTCACCACCCAGGCCACCAGCCCCCGTTTCCGGGACAGAGAGGGAAAAAGGCCCCGCGGCTGGTCGCTGGGGTGGCTCCTAGGGTAGAGGTAGCCATAAGGCACAAAGACGTCCGAGTCGACCCGGTAGGAGAGCGTCCAGTTGAAGAGGTTGCCTGCCAGGTTTCGCAGCCCAGGGGAGTGAGAGGGCGACTCGAAGTTCATCCACACCCAGCGCTGGCCCGGGGGTCTGGGGCCTGACACCGCCAAGGCTTCGGCCGCAGCTTCCTCTTCGACGTCTACCACTGGCAGCTCCAACTCCTGGGCAGTGCGCCTCCGGGCGTCCCAGGGTGGGGGCCAGTCGGGGGGCCGGTTCACAAGGTCTCGGTGATGGAAAAGCACGGCCTGCGCCTCCCCGTAGGCAGAGCGGTCGGTGAGAAGGCGGCAGCCACTGATGTTGAAGCGCAGCCAGCAGTCGGGGGGCGGCCGCCTGGCGCCACGGTGCCCTCCGAAAGGTTCCCACCACAGCAGCACGCCGACTGGCCGCGGCGGAGCGGGAGACGTCCAAGGCAGCTGCGGCAGCTGCCCCCAGCAGACGTAGGCGGCCAGCGCAGTGCACACCAGGCAGGCAGCCGCCAGTACCAAGAGAGTCTGGGGCAGCCCGGTTCCTCCGCGTCGCCGGCTCCACGGCGCCCCCATGGAGCCGGCAGGCCGAGCCGCCGCTCGCCGCGCGTCCGCAGACGTGGAGGAGCGGCGCCCGCTCTCATGCTGCCACTGCGGCTCCAGCCGTCGCTGCCGCTCGCCGCGCTGCCGCTGTCCCTGAAGCGGGAGGGGGCGGTCCCAGAATCTAAAGGTCAGCGGGTCCGGGTTCCCTCCCCCCGAGGCCCGGGTGGGACGCGCCTCCAGGGTGAGATGAACGGGCCGGGCAACCCAGCCCGGCGCCGCCCCGTCTCTCCCCTCCACGGTGCCCCTAGCCAGCCCGGCCCAGCCAGGCCCCAGGCGTTTCCTGCTGCGCCTCCGCCCACTCCCCACCTCCTCCCGTGCCTGCAGGCTGCAGGGTCCAGCCCCGTAGAAGCCTAACGAACTGCTCAAGCTCTGGTCTCTAGAGGCCCCGGGCTGTGCCGCGCGCGCCCACCGCCCGGCCTTACGCCCGGGCACCTTCTAAACTGCGCCTCGGCGTTCGCTCGCAGAGTTTCGAAGCCTCGCTTTAAAGAATGAGAGCCCAGTTCTTCCCTGGGCGTGTCCGGGGGCGCGAGAGCAGGCGCTTGCACCGACACAAGGCAAGCCAGGGGCCAAACCTCTCCGCAAGACCTTGGGAAACTGGAGTCTGCTTCCTTCCCTACGTTGCTGCTAGCCGCTTGTGACACCGCGGGAGGGAGGAAGCCGGAGAAGCCACAGGAGCTTGCGATCAGAGGCGCGGCTACAGCGCGGTTGGCCGTGACCTCGTGGGCTGCTCAGACTGACCAATTGTGAAGTTAGTCCCCCGCGGCACAGCCCACAGTGGTTATGCATTTTGTGAAACAAAGTTTTCAATATGAATAATATTTGTCCTCAATGAACTTCCTGCCTTTTCAGTGAGAGCACCATTAATTTTACTAGGTATTTATATAACAACAACATTTTTGCACTTGACAAGGATTATGCAAAATACTTTGGCTGTAAAATGATCACTAAGATGAATATTACAGCCCCCAAGTTTAGAGTATAAAGGATAAATGTCACACGGTCGGCTTCAGATTTATTCATGAGGCAACAATTGAGTCTACATTACTATTTATTTGAAGAATTGTTTCCCTAATGTTTGAATTTAAGTTGCTGGGTTTTGGCCTTCATTTATGTTATTCAACTTTTTTCCAGAGAAATTCTAAATAGTCCACCGCTGGTGCTGCTGACTGAAGGAGAGGAGGCGGTGTGGACTGGATTTTTAATGGATCACATCTGTGTATCCTTTTGGTCCCCACAGCGCATGATACATGTTACAGGATGTTAAGGAATAGACATTGCTGGGAATAGTGCCAACTTGCCAGGTGGTGGTGTTTTTTCTTTCTTTCTTTCTTTTTTGGTCAATTTTTCTTCCTTTATTATTATTATTATTATTGTTATTGTTGTGCCCAGGTTATGAAGGAGATGCTCGGAGAGGAATATGCTAACACACGACAATGCAAATGCAATAGGAAAGTTTATTAGCTAACTTAAGTTAGGGTCTTTGCCCTTACCAGGTCAGTGGCTTAAGCAAAAGACCCTGTGCCCCGGTATTTTCACAATTTTATGGAACAATATGGGGAGGGGCAGCACCAGGGCAAGAGGGTACAGATGATTGGTTGTTGCTAAGGGATTTAGGGCAGTGATCTAAGATGTTGGGGGACATAAAGAAACCCCCCGGCTCCAAAGTTCACTTAGGAAAATATTATCTAGGGAGGATGCAAGGCTCAGGTATGTGGGAGACTTTCAGGAGTCGAGCAAAGCTCCGATACGTGCTGAATCCGGATGGCTTTTGTGATGCGTGCTGAGTTCGGAGGAAGTTTCTTGATACCCGCTGAGACTGGAGGGCAGATAAAGGCCCTAAAGAGTCCAAAAGTTCTGTTAGTAATGCTGACACTAAAAGGTTTCTGGTTAAAGATTTTCCTGGAGGCTACTAGAGCTCTCAGACTCACATTATTAATTGTTGTGGGAAATATATACAGAAAGACATACACCAATTTAACAATTTCCGCATTTACAATTCAGTGCCATTGATTACATTCTTCAAGTTGTGCAACCATTTTCACCTCGTTTTCTGAATTGTTCCTCTCTCACTGACATAGACTCACTGACCCCTAAGTTTCCTACCTAAACTTTCAAATTGCTGTACCAAGCTAAATGTACCAAATGTGGAAGTGTCTTTAAGTATGTTTTCAGGTGGCACTGCCTCTAACTGGGGTTAGATGCTTTGGTTATGCCCATCAACCTTGTAACATTTCCTCCTGTACAGGAAACTCTTTTTATAATGTTTCTGTTTTTTTGTTAATTTCCTATAATTATTTTAAGGACATCTGGTGGTGTGGTGGCTAAGACATTTGGCTGCTAACAAGAAGGTCAGTGGTTAAAACCCACAGCTGCTCTGTGGGGTGGGAGGAAGATGAGGCAATCAACTTCCATAAAGATTTTTATATAGCCTTGGAAACTCAATGGGGGTCTCTATGAGTCAGAATCCACTTGATGGCAGTGGGGCTTTTCAATCATTATTTTAACCTAGTTAAGGAGATTGTCACTGAGATGAGAAATTTCCATGATTTTTCATTCTAATACCTCTATTATTTTTAATTAAAAAGCAAAAGCTATAAATGTACAAATTGTTTCAACCACAGAAAGAAAAGGATGTATTGACTTTTCTTTTTCTGCAGTTAAAAAACTACATTTAGGCACTTTCTCCCCCACCTCAGTAAATTAAGACATAATAGATAGTGCCTAACATTGTGCCTGGACTTAGTAGGAGAACACTTGCTTGCTTGCATCCTTCCTCCTCCCTCCACTCCTAATTTTCCCTTGAATCCTTCAGCTGGTCCAATTAAACCAACTTTTTGTATGCTCATATTGTATGAATATAATTTTCCATTTTGTCCACTTAACTTTGGTAGGCTGTGGCACCACAAAGTGCCCCTACTTCAGTGAATGCTCATTCTTGCCTTAAAGGGGTAGTAAGTGAGGGAAGATACTGGACAAGAGAGTGTGGCTTGCTCAGTGGGAACTAGACATGACTTCTCCACAAACTACTAACTGAAGTTTCACAAGCATTGATTTTTTTCACAAGGTCACAGATTGGTCTTACTTAAAAGAAGGCTAGGGATGGGGAGAGAATCAAGAGAAAGTAATAAAACCAAGTATTTTCATTTATTCATTTAACAAATTGGGAAAAGGAGATGAAAAACACAGTTTCTACCTTCAAAAAGCAATGAAAGAGACAGTGGGAAGGGAAAGGATCATCTAAGGCTTTGAGAAGGGGCCCCTAGAATAATTATAAAACAGCAGGGATAGGGCTGAGATGTTAGTCTAAATAGAATGAGCAGCACATGCAAAGGCTAGGCAGTGAGGACTAGGGTAATAGGTTAGGGATTATAAGAGTTCAGTTTGGCTAAAAGAAGCTCTGGTGGCACAGTGGTTAAGCAGTTGGCTGCTAACCAAAAGGTCACTGGTTCAAACCCACTAGCTGCTCTGCCAGAGGAAGATGTGGGAGTCCACTTCCGTAAAGATTACCAAAGTCTAAGCTCAATGCCACTGAGTTGATTCCAACACATAGAAACTCCCATTGGGTTTCCAAGGCTGTAAATCTGTGACTGCCTCATCTTTCTTCTGCATAGCAGTTGGTGGGTTGGAACCACCAACTTCATGATTAGCAGCCAAACACCTTAACCACTGCTCCACCAGAGCTCCTTTCCCTTGGTAACCCTATGGGGCAGTTCTACTCTGTGTTATGGGATAGCTATGAATTGGAATAGACTCAATGGCAATGGGGTTTAGTTTGGCTAAGGAGTCCCTGGATGGTGTGAACAGTTACGTGATGGGCTAGTAGCAAAAATGTTCTTGGTTCATGTCTAACCAGAGGCACCTCAGAAGACAAGCCTGGTGAACTGATTCCAAATGATCACAGCCATGAAACACCTATGGTGCCCAGGTCTATTCTGAAACACAATCTGGTCTCCATGAGTTAGAATCAACTTGAAAGGTTTTAACAAAGCAAAGGAGCAATATAATAAGATCTGTATTTTTAAAAAATCATTTGGAAGAACACATCAGAAGAGTTTCTGAAATATTGCCAATGTGTACTGATACAGATACTAGTTAATGGGTGTATTTGGGTGAGGAAACTCATCATGCTGGATGAGTCGACTTGATGGCAGTGGGTTTGGTATTCTTACATATGTACTTCCTTGTAGGTATGTTATACATGACTAAGTTTCTAAGAAAAGATCATTCTGTCATCTGAATAAAAAATCAATTGAATATTAGACACAAAGGTAAGAGTGGATGTATAGTGTCTAGTTGGAAAGCTTTTGCTGTAACTCAGATGTGAAATGAAAAGGGTGTGAACTAAGATGTTGATTACTATTCATAGTAACCTTATAGGATAGGGCAGAACTTCCCTACAGGGTTTCCAAGACTGTAATCTTTATGGAAGCAGACTGCCACATCTTGTTCCTCCAGAGCGGCCGGTGGGTTCAAACCACTGACCTTTTGGTTAGCAGCCAAATGATTTAACTGTTGTACCACCAGGGTTCCTGTGAACTAAGACAGTAGTTATAAGGATGAGGAAGAAAATTACAGAATTCAAGATGTATTTAAGAGGCCAGTTCCTTCCTTCAAGAAGTCATCCTGCAGGCATATGAGCCGAACATTTACATTAGGTGGATACACTTCTTGGAGAGATCAATTATGGGAGAAACAGCTGGGGGTGGGGCAAGAGTGCATGGGAGGGAAGGACACAGGGTAGAGGTAACTGGGGAGAAAGTGGGAGGGGAGCTGTTGCATTGTGGGAAATTGCAATCAATGTCATGAGACAAAGTGTATGTGAGCTGCTGTATGGAAAATGAATTTGCTTTATAAACTTTCACCCAAATCACAATAAAAATTAAAAAAAAAAAAAGAAAGAAATCATGCTGGACACCCACATACACACACCAATGCCAGGTTAGAGTACTCCCCTGGATGCTCATACATGTACATCTCTCAGAACATCATGGGGAAAGGATCATGACTGTTTCCTTCAAACTCCACCCCTAGCACGTAGCACAGAGCCAGGCATAAGATAGACTCTCACTGAATACTATTGAATGAATGAATGCTCTTAAGGTATTTTACAAAAATTATCTGTTAACATTCCCATTCCCTACTAGGTTGTAAAGAACTCACAGTGGGTAGATGTCAGGAGAATCTGACTATGTGAGTAACTTGCTGTGACATTAACCTTTCACTGGAAAATGCTACATATGCATTAGTCAGAACCCTGGTGGCAACTCCACCAAAGTAAGTTGAATTTTGTTGGCCCAGCCTGGACCCCATGCTTATTCTTGAAGCAACCACTGTGGTCAGGGGATGTGGACTTTCCTCTGGAGCTGAGGGGTATAATCAGTGCCATCTGAATCTTATGCACTAACAGGGAAGGGGGAGGTTGGGTAGTTCCCTTAAAAGAAAAAAAAATGAATCCTATTACTAAACCTGCTACCACCAATAAAGAGGAGTCAGGAGTGGAGTGCATCCTTTGGACCCAAGATCCCTGAGCTGGGATCCTCCTGGAAAAAAAAAGACACAGAGGGAAAGTCTTCCCCTAGAGCTGGGATAATAACATGGACTTACAGCCTCCTAAATTCAGCTGTACCATTTTACAATTTCCAGGTTTGGAGCAGCTGAGGGAGGCCAGGAAGTGAGCAGAGCAATTTGGAACAACTAAAAGAGACAAACTTATCTGTTAGTTTGTCTTACTATAGTGGTTGCTAAGACAACTCTTGGAAGAAGGAAGAAGCCATCCACGTCTCAAGAACTGGCCAGTGAAAATCCTAATGCATATCAGTGAAACACTGTCTGATATATTACTGGAAAACTATGAATAGCCCTGAAACATTGTCCGATATAGTGCCGGAAGATGAACCCCTCAGGTCAAAAGGCACTCAAAATGCAACTGAGGATGATCTGCCTCCTCAGAGTAGACCTGACCTTAAGGATGGGGATAGAGTAAAGCTTTTGGGATCTCCATTTGGTGATGTGGTACATCTCAAGATGAGAATAGCTGCAAACATCCATTAATAATCAGAACATGGAATGTACGAAGTATGAATCTAGGAAAATTGGAAGTTGTCCAAAATGAAATGCACTTATAAAGATCAATATCCTAGGCATTAGTGACCTAAAATGGACTGGTTTTGGCCATTTTTAATCAGTTGACCATATGATCTACTATGCCAGGAATGACAAATTGAAGAGGAATGACATGGCATTCATCATCACAAAGAATGTGTAAAGATCTATCCTGAAGTACAATGTTGTTGTCAGTGTTTGGATGCTATCCATACACCTACAAGGGAGCTCTGGCAGCATAGTGGCTAAGGCACTTGACTGCTAACCAGAAGGCTGGCGGTTCAAACCCACCAGCCACTCCTCAGAAGGAAGGTTGGGCAATCCTACTTCCGTAGTGATACTGCCTCGGAAACCCAAGGAGGGGTCGCTATGAGTCAGGGCTGACTCGACGGCACATAACAACAACAACAACAAGGAAGACCAGTTAATGCTACTAATATTCAAATTTATGCACCAACCATCAAAGCCAAAGATGAGGAAATTGAAGATTTTTACCAACTTCTGCAGTCTGAAATTGACTGAACATGCAATCAAGATGTGTTGATTATCACTAGTGATTGGAATGCAGAAGTTGGAAACAAAGAAGAATCACTGTAGTTGGAAAATATGGCTTGACGATAGAAATGACACTGGACATCACATGATAGAATTTTGCAAGACCAGCAACTTATTTATTACAAATACTTTTTTTCCAACAACACAAACAGCAGCTATACACATGAACTTAACCAAATGGAGTACACAGGAATCAGATTGATTGAATCTGTGGCAAGAAGCAATGGAGAAGTGCAAAATCTTCAGCCAAAACCAGGCCAGAATCTGATTGTGGGACAGACCATCAACTACTCATGTGCAAGTTCAAGTGGAAGTGGAAGATAATTAAAACAAGTCCACAAGAGACAATATGACCTTGATTATAGTCCTCCTGAATTGGAGACCATCTAAAGAATAGATTTGATGCACTGAACACCAATGATGGAAAACCAGCAGTATTGTGGAATGACATCAAGAACATCATCCACGAAGAAAGCAAAAGGTCATTTAAAAGACAAGAAAGGAAGAAAAGACCAAAATGGATGTCAGAAGAAACTCTGAAACTTTCCCTTGAATGGAGAGTAGCTAAAGCAAATGGAAGAAATGACAAAATAAAAGAGCTGAACAGAAGATTTCAAAGAACAGCTCAACAAAACAAAGTCAATTATTTTAATGAAATGTGTGAAGACCTGGAGGGAAGAACATGCTCCACATTTCTCAAGCTGAAGGAACTGAAAAGGAAATTTAAGTCTCGAGTTGCAATATTGAAAGATTCTATGGACAATATATTGAATGATGCAGGAAACATCAAAAGGAGATAGAAGGAATACACAGTCACTGAACCAAGAATTGGTGGATGTGCATCCACTTCAGGAGGTGGCATATGATCAAGAACCAATGATATTGAAGGAAGAAGTTGAAGCTACACTGAAGAAATTGACAAAGAACAGGCTCCAGGAATTGATAGAATGCCCATTGAGATGTTTCAAAGAACAGATGTCACCCTGGAGGCACTCACTCGGCTATGCCAAGAGATTTGGAAGACAGCTACCTCTCCAACTGCCTGGAAGATATCTATAATTTGTGCCCATTACAAAGAAAGGTGATCCCACAGAATGTGGAAATTATCAAACAACACTATATCACATGCAAGTAAAATCTTACTGAAGATAATTCAAAAACAGTTGCAGCAGTATATTCACAGAGAAGTTCCAGAAATGCAAGCTGGATTCAAAAAAGGACATGGAATGAGGGATATCATTGCTGATGTCAAATGGATCTTGGCCCAAAGGAAACAATACCAGAAAGATGTTTATTTGTGTTTTATTGACTATGCAAAAGCATTAGATTTTGTGTATCATAACAAATTATGGATAACATTGAGAAGACTGGGAATTCCAGAACAATTGATTGTACTCATGAGGAATCTGTACATAGATCAGGAGGCTGGCATTCAAACAGAACAAGGGGACATTACATGGTTCAAAATCAGGAAGGGAGTGTGTCAGGGTATCCTTTTGCCACATTTATTCAGTCTGTATGCTGAGCAAATAATCCAAGAAGCTGGATTACCTGAAGAACACTGTGGCATCAGGATTGGAGGAAGACTCGTTAGCAACCTTCAATATGCAGATGACACAACTTTGCTTGCTGAATGTGAGGATGACTTGAGGCACTTATTGATAAAGATTGAAGACTACAGTCTGCAGTTTGGATTATACCTCAATATAAAGAAAACAAACATCCTCACACCTGGACCAATAATCAGCATCATGATAAATGGAGAAAAGATTGAAGTTGTGGAAGATTTCACATTACTTGGTTCTACAATCATCACCAATGTAAGCAGCAGTCAAGACATCAGAAGTCGTACTGCATTGGGCAAATGTTGTTAGAAGGGACTGATCTCTGGAGAAGGATATCATGCTTGGTGAAATGGCGGGTCAGAGAAAAAGGAAAAGGCCCTCAATGAGATGGATTTGGACAGTGGCTGTGACAATGTGTTCAAGCATAGCAAATATTTTGAGGATGGTGCAGGACTGGGCAGTGTTTTCTTCTGTTGTACATAGGGTCTCTATGAGTCAGCACAACAACAAGTTGTAAGCATAACAAAAGGCCAGGTATAAAGAATGACCTTTAGACTCTGAGGATTGTTAAAACAAGGTAGAAGAGAGCTCTGTAATTCAAGGCTCCACTTATCAGGCTGAATGAGCTTGTCCAAGAAATCTGATTCAGTTCCAAACTTAATATAGGACAGTATTCCATGAGTGCTAAAACCAGGTCAACAGTAGTCTAGGAGTCTAAGTCGTTCTTTGTTCTTCTCCAGGAAAATAGGTCGTTTGATAGTAAGACCACCTAGTTCATTTTGTTGTTGTTGTTGTTGTTACATGCCGTCGAGTCAGACCCTACTCATAGCGACCCCTCCTTGGGTTTCCAATGCAGTATCACTACGGAAGTAGATTGCCCCATCTTCCTTCCAAGGAGTGGCTGGTGGGTTTGAACCACCAGCCTTCTGGTTAGCAGTCAAGTGCCTTCTGTCCTAATGCCACTCAAGGAGCTCTGGCAGTCAAGTGCCTAAGGCACTTGAGGAGCAACAACAATGCTACTCACCAGCATGAGACTTGACATTTCCTATGGGAGCCCCAGAACATGTTCTGTCTACCTATGTCTTCCAGCTGGAATTAAACTCTATCAGCATTGGCTCCAGAAAATCCAGGCTGCCGTCAAATGGGTTGTTATTTTTGTTTGTTTTTGAGAGTTCTGTGACTGCAATTCTGTGACTGCTGACTATAGTTTGAACTTCTTTTCCCCAGAAGAAAGAAAAAGGCAGTTCAAAGTCCCTCCCAATGTTATGTATTTACTGGGGAATGGTGACCAGCTTTGTAAGCAGGTGTAGTTGGAAAGACTAATCTTTATGCAAATAGGTGGAGATTGCTTCCTTTGAAGGGTACAATTTTAAATGTACATAATTGTATGGATGACTATGGAAATAATTTTTGGGTGAAAGTTATAAGAATTGTGTAAAATCAACAATTCACAATTTCTTGTTCATTGCCCTTTTGAATTCTTCATAGAAAAATAAACTTAACACAAACTTGTAAGATTTTTAATTTTGATCCAAGGGTAAAAAATGTATTGCCCCTAAAAAAGTTGTTGTAGATAGTCAATATGTGAACTTATTATATTTACTCTAGGATATACAGTGTGCTTCATATGTCTTTACACACTCACATTCTTCCTGTACACTTTCATGCCTGCACAGGTAATGCAAGAATTTCAGATGTTTAGGAAGATGTGGAAAGTGAATTTCAATTAAAGTCAGAAATATGTACACAATATTTGGAGTGTTTGCCTCTGTATTCTTCTTGTTATATTAGCCTTTACTGAAGCAGAAATGATTTGTGGTCAATCACATGCAAAAGTTATGGAATACATAACCCAATAGAAAATTATTTTGACATTAAAATAAACATGTTAATATCATACAGTGCAATGCCTGTATTTAGTAAATATTTGCTGAATAAATAGATGAATGAATGAATGAACATCACTATTAAGTTTATATTTTACAAGGCATTTATGAAACAACTCAATTTGTGCATTCATGAAGATTATGTAAAATACTTTGGAGTATAAAATGATGACTAAGATAAACATTACAACACCCAAATTGAAGGTACAAAAGGGTAAGTATCACACTCTTTGGGTTTATCAGCACTATCCCCAATCCCCACCCCAAGTCTATTGGAGTCTTCAGTCAAATGAGAGCACAAGTCCTGAACAGTTTCAGAAACACAGTCACGTCTGTGTGTGGGCTTGCTACCTGTCCTTCATCACTACGTGGGTGTGGTCACATCTTACTCAAGGTAACCAGACCCTATCTTGGGAGGCAGCCCAACTCTCTGCAGACAGAAGAAAGGATCCTAACCACTCTGCCCCTTCCTTTATCCTGACATCAATGCTCACCAGGACCCAGGGCATATTGTAGGAAAGAAAAGGAATAGAGGATGTGTTTTCCCTATATACAAAAAACCAAATCCACTGTAATCAAGTGGATTCCAAATCATAGCTATTCCCACTGAGTTTCAAAGGTTGTAAATCTTACGGAAGTAGATAGTCTCATCTTCCTCCTGAGGAGCAGCTCGTGGGTTTGAACCGCTAGCCTTCTTGTTAGTAGCCAAATGCCCTACCAGAGGTCAGGTAATTCTGCCTTGACTAATACATGCTCCTCCCCACCCCGCACCCTAAGCAGCCAATCAAAATAGAACGGTGGGTTCCATTCCACTCATTCCTGTCATTGTTCCTCCAATATTGGTCCTGCGGCACTTGCAATATTGAGTAATACTTGTTGGAATTAGTCCAAGGGACTAATGGACCATGTAAACCTCAGTGTACCTGACTCTGAAACCAGACGAACTAAATGGTGCCTGGCTACCACTGTCAACCACTGGGAAAAGGATCAGTGTAGGAGATCCTGGATAGAGTAGGAGAAAAATGTGGAATAAAACCCAAATCATAAAAAAAAAAAAAAATCAGGCTTACTGGTTTGATAGACACTGGTGAAACCCCTGAGACTATGGCCCCTATTCACCCTTCAGGCCTGGAATTGAATTCACTCCTGTGGCTTCCAGGCAAACAATAGACAGGCAGATAAGGTGAACTTTTACAGCAGGTAGGTACACTCCTTCGAACAATCAACCATGGGAGATCAGAAGGGCAGTATTTGCACAGGGAAACAGCTCAGAGGGCAAGACTGCATAGGAGAGAAGGACAAGGGAAAAGATAGCCACAGGGAGGAACCGGGAAGAGAATTATTACATTGGGAGGACTGCAATCAACATCATGAAACTAAATGTGTGCTATATGGAAGATAAGTTCTCTCCGTAAACTTTCACCCAAATCACAATAAATAAAATTTTAAAAGACAAAAAATACTTGTTGGATCAAAGTGAATAAAATTAATGACTTTAGAAAATTGAAGGGTAAATGAATGTTGCTCATATGGCAAGAAAAGAATTCCAACGGTGAAACCGAAAACCAAACTCACTGCCGTCCAGTCAGTTCCGACTCATAGCAACCACTCCTTGGGTTTCCGAGGTGGTATCTCTATGGAAGTAGATTGCTCAGTCTTCCTTCCGATCCAAAGGGGGGACAGTCAAATTTTGTTGTGCCAGGTCAGGTTTACTGTGGCCAAATAAACCAGTCTTGGAAATCTTGCATGATGCTTAAGGGGGCGGAAATTACAATAATAATGCTGGTTATAGTAAGATCATGTTCAACAGCCCCAAGAAGAAATTTTGGTGATGTTTAATGCAAGGAGCCCTGGTTGCGCAATGATGAAGTTCTTGGCTGCTAACCAAAAAGTTAGCAGTTCAAATCCATGAATTTATGTAGCAGCTCCACAGGAAAAAGACCTGGCAATCTGCTTCTGTAAAGATTACAGTCTAGGAAACCTATGAGGCAATTCCAGTCTACCACATACGGTCACTGTGAGTCAAAAAGCAACTCAGCAACCTGACAGCAATAATATTTAGTGCAATTCAACAAACATTTGGCCTTGGGAGAGAGACGGATGAATAAACACTGACTAGACTGTCTAACCTGCATTGCAGGAATTACTGGGCTTTGCACACAAAGAAAGCCTCTCTTTCTTGAGTGAGCCCAGGATTCAAAGACTTAGTTTATTGTATCATCCAAGGCAGCAGTGTAATAGCAGTGTAAATAGCAGCAGCTGTTAAAGTCAGAGAAGAGAAATAAGATGCAAAAAAAGAGGTAGATGCAGACTGACAACCTATCCTCAGAACCCACCCGTCATCACTCTTTGCCCCTTTCCTGGGCCTCATTTCCCAAGATTCAGTTTGAGAAACAATGATGGGGGTCTTTGGCAGAAGATTTTGATACGATGACCCCATGATTTACTGTATTTCTTGAAAAGCTAAAATAATTTAGTGGGTGTTTGTTTGTTTTGTTTTTTAATATATATTAGGGCATGACTCACTTGTCATATCAGGCTTGTAAAGCTATTTCTGAAGTGTTTTCCAAACAATACAGCACTGAGAATTAATTGGTTTGGTATGTGCAGAGCTACATTAGAGTCAGAACTTGTTTGTGCTTATAAACCTGCAAAAGCTGTAACTTCACTCAATAACATTTACTAAATGCCAGTATGTCCCAGGAACGTGGGATATAACTGAAGAAAACAAATCTCTGCCCTATCATACTCAACCCACACATTGAATTATAACTTCCGAGCAATTTCAGACTTAAGTGTCCAAAAGGCTAATGTCAGATGCTTTGTGTTAGGTTGTCACTAATCCTGCCCACCTGCCTTTTGAAGTAGCATTTTCTTGCTATCCTTGTCACATTGTCCTTTGTCACCTCTATATTGATCAGGACATTGTCAGAGTGGGAAGTTCTTTTAGGCACCTATCTTTGCAACATTCTCATCTCCATTTATAATTAGACAAGGTTTGTCAGATTGTCAAGGATGTTTCTCAAGTTAAAGGGAAGCAAGTTTCCATTGGGTGGGAACCAACTGTTCGACTCTTTCTCCTTTAGTTATAGAGATGTGGAATTATAAATTAATAGGGACATACTTAGCCCACACATGCACTCCAAGCAAGAACTATAAAGAAGCCCAATAAAACTAAAGGCAGTTGTATTAGTAAGACTCTTTTGGCTGCAATTGCAGTGACTTCCTAGAGACAGCTTCAGCCAAAAAAAAAAAGAGTAAAATGGGGGGCAAAATTTACTACCACGTTAGAAGTAGGTCTCATAGAGTTCGAGGGGAGAGCCACAGCCAGCTCTCAGGCTGGGACCCAAACAAGGCTGACAACATTGTCAGAACTCTGTATCTCTTCCTTACTCCCCCCACTCCCTCCTGATCAGCTTTCTCTGCTTCTGCAATTCACTTGGCAGAATAAGGATCCCCTTAGCCACTTTCCAACCAACAGCAGAGACTCTTGAGCAGATTTTTAATCCCAATTTTATATCCCTGGCAGCCAGAATTTTACTGGCTCTTCTTGGCTCTGGTGTCCACCATGGTAAGATTAGCTATGGCCCGGAGCAGGGCCTTATAGAATAGTGATGATTGGAAGTGGATTGGTGGGGAGGGATGCAAGGGAGAGGGTGGCTGCCTTCTCAGAGAAATGAGCACCTCTGTGAGCTGAATAAGCTCTGGAAAGGTGCTACCAGCTGCTTTTTTCCTTCTCATTCATTCCTTTTGGAATTCTGGTTTTCGGGAAAATTTACAGAGCAAATTAGTTTTCCATTCAACAATTTGTACACTTTTTGTTTCATGACATCAGCTGTAATTCCTTCAGTGTAACGGCGTTCTTCCCACTTCCTCCCTGGGTTCCCCTGTATCCATTCATCCTTCTTTCCTGCCCTTTCCTGTCTTCTGAGCTTTGTTTTGGGGCAAATGCTGCCCTTTTAGTCTCGTATGGTTAATTGTTCTGAGGAGTACATTCCTCATGAGCATTATTGTTCACTTTATAGATCTGTCTGTTGTTTGGCTGAAAGGTGATCCCCAGGGGTGGATTCAGTTCCAGGTTTAAAGGATGTCTAAGAGCCACAGTCTCAGGGGTTCCACTAGTCTCTATCAGACAAGTAAGTTTGGTCTTTTTCATGATTTTGAATTTTGTTCTACATGTTTCTCCTATTCCACCAGGACCTTCAGTAGTGGAAACAGCACTATCTAGTTCTTTTGGTCTCCGGGTAACAGAGGCTGTTTGTGGTTTACCTCATCCATTAGTCCTTTGGTCATTAATTTTCTTCACTGTTCTTTACTTTGGACAGGAAAAGATCAATAGTTGCATCTTAGACGGCCGCTCACTAGCTTTTAAGACCCAGTTGCTACTCACCAAAACAACAACAACAAAAAAACAAACTCACTGCGTGGAGTCATAGCAACCTCTTCTTGGATTTTCGAGGAGATATCGCTGTGGAAGTAGATTGTCCAATCTTTCTTCCAAGAGTGGTTGGTGGGTTTGAACCACCAGCCTTCTGGTTAGCTCAAATGCCTTAGGCAGTACACTACCAGAGCTCCCACCAAAGCAGGATGTAAAACATTGTTTTCGTGAACTTTTCTATGCCAAATGACCTAGAATTTCCTGAAACTGTCGTCACAAGTCCTCAAGCCAGTGACTCATTCCCTGAAGGTATCTGGTTATGGCTAAGAAGTTTTCATAACTTCACTCCCTCTATGTTCTACTATAAACATGATGTATTTGCAGCCACAGACAAATACATAAGTAGAAATATTGTCTGCCAGATCTATATTTGCTTGTGGATGTGGTCCCATATGCCTTCCAGTACCTGCTCAGCTTGCACATCTGCCTATGTAGCCACTCATAGATTATTGTTTGTTAGTTAATGCAGGATTGTGTATGTAATAGTATTTACCTTTGTCTCTAACTCTAGTGCACCTCTCAGTGTCTTCCTTTGCCTTGATCATATTGTGCTGACCTCCTTATTGTAGTTTTTGCTTTCCTTTCACCCAAGTTTAAATATTGTGTCTACTCTCTAGTTAGTGATTTTCCCTCCCCTCATAACCATCAAAGAATGTTTCTTTCTTGATTTGTTAATAATAGGGGTATCAAACAGTATTTGTTCTTTTGTGACTGACTTATTTCACTCAACATAATGTCTTCTAGATTCATCCATGTTATGAGGTATTTTGTTGATTTTTCATTCATTAACATTGCATAGTATTCCATTGTGCATATGTATCATAATTTGTTTATCCATTCATCCATTGATGGGCGCTTAAATTTTTTCCTTTTTGCTATTGTGAATAATGCTGCAATGAACATGGGTGTACATATGCACATACCTATTTTTATCATGGCTCTCATTTTTCTAAGATATATACCTCATAGTGAGATTACTGGATCATATGGTATTTCTATTTCTAATTTTCTAAGTAAGTGCCGTACCATTTCCCACAGTGGTTATACCATTTACAACCCCACCAGCAGTATATGAGAGTTTTAAACTCACCACACTTTTGTATTTGTTGTTTTCTGGGGTTTTTGTTTGTTTGTTTTTGTTTTATTAGACTTTGGTATTATTGCTGGAGTGAGATATTATCTCATTGCTTTGGTTTGAATATGTAAGAGCAAAGATGTCTCTTTGAAGACTATGGTACGCCTAGCCTAAGCCATGGTACTTTCAATCACCTCATGCGCATGTGAAGCCTGGACAATGAATAAGGAAGACTGAAGTAGAGCTGATGCTTTTGAGTTGGCAAAGTTGGCGAGTGGTATTGGTGAAGAATGCTGAAAGTACCATGGACTGCCAGAAGAACTAACAAATCTGTCCTGGAAGAAGTGCAGCCAGAATGCTCATTGGGAGCAAGAATGGCCAGACTTCGTCTCACCCACTTTGGTCATGTTGTCAGAAGTGACCATTCCCTGGAGAAGGATATCATGCTTGGTAAAGTGGAAAGTCAACAAAAAAAGGGAAGGCCCTCAACAAGATGAACTGACACAGTGGCTGCAACAGTGGGCTCAGGTATAGCAGGGATAGTGAGGCTGGCACAGGACTCAGCAGTGTTTCGTTCCATCGTAAATAGGATTGCTATAAGTTGGAGCCAACTCCCTGGCACCTAACAACAACAATGGCTAATGATTGGGAGCATTTCTTCATGTGATTGTTGGCTGCCTGGATACCTTCTTTGGTGAAATGTCTGCTCATGTCCTCTGCCTATTTTTTAATTGGATTGTTTGTCTTTTTGTTGTTGAAGTGCTAAAGTTTTCTCTAAATTTTAGAGATTAGCCCTTTGTCAGATATGTCATTGCCAAACATTTTTTTCCAGTATATAAGTTCTTTTCACTTTTTTGGAGAAGCTTTCTGATAGGCATAATTTTTTCTTTTTAGTAGGTCCTCGTCACCTAGTTTATCTTCTGCTATTTGTGAATTTTTTATTGTGTTTGATTGACTATGCCATAAAATAAGACCCCAAAATTTGTCCTTATGTTTTTTTGATGAACTTTATAGTTTTGGGTTTTATATTTTGGCCTTTGATCCATCTTGAATTAGTTTTTGGATACGGTGTGAGGTATGTATCTTTTTTTCATTTTTCTGCAAATGGATATCCCGTTTTGCCAGCACCATTTGTTAAAGAGACTGTCTCTTCCCCATTTAATGGATTTCAGATTAATGATCTTTATTGTGTATCACCTGTCCATAAGTGGCTAGATTTGCTTCTGGGTTTTCTCTTTTCTTTCTTTTTTTTTTGGTGGTTAAGAAAGGACCTTTCACAGGTGATTATTTCCACAAATAAGTACTTTTGTTCTTTGTTATTCATTCTAAAGTAAATTCAATATATTATGGCATTTCACACCTACGTATTTCAGTATAGATCTTAAAAATATATAGATTTTAAAAAAAATAACCACAATGACTTTAAATTTGACAAAATTTTCCTGATATTTTCAAAAACACAGCCTCAAAATTAACCTTTTAATAGCGATTATTGGAATCAATATCTAAATAAGGTTGGCATATTGCACTTTGTTGTTACAACTTTTAAGTTTCTTTTTATCTCATGTAGTTTTCTACAAGATTTGAGCTATGTCATTGACTTGTTACAGAATCTGGGTCAATTGCCCTATACACTAGCCCACATTCTGGGTTTGTCTTTTGATTCCTAGTGATGCTATTTAACTTGTTCCTCTAATCTCTGTGTGTTTATGTTATGTGACACTGAGTTGATTCTGGCTCATAGGAACCCTATAAATGACAGAGTAGAATTTCCCCATAGGGTTTCCAAGCCTCTAATCTTGGGCAATCCTACTTCCGTAGTGATACTGCCTCGGAAACCCAAGGAGGGGTCGCTATGAGTCAGGTTTGACTCGACGGCACATAACAACAACAAAAATCTTTATGGAAACAGATTGCCATATCTTTCTCCCTTGGAGCAGCTGGTGTGTTGACATTGCCAACCTCTGAACCACTGAGCCACTAGGCCTCTGTACTTCCTATAAATGGATGTTGCCCATGGCTTGATAAGATTCAGGTTCAGCTCTTTTGGTAATTACATTTCAAAGTTGGCTTTGTGCTTCATATTGTGCCATATTATGTGGTACAGTGTCTGACAGTACCAATTTTAGTGATGCTAAGATTAATCATGGGTTTTGATGATGCCACCCAAGACTTCCCCCACAATGAAGAGTTTCCCATCAAACTTTTGTCTAATGATTTCATTCATTGATGATCACTGCCAGAGTCAGGTCAGTTAATACTGTGGAAATTGTGAAATGGTGATTTTATTATTCTGTCATTCGTCCCATATTTATTAACTGAAATTCTTTTGTAAAACACTGCTAGAATCTACGAAGGCTTTTTGGTCATCTTGAAGTAAAATTTGTTGAGAAAAAAAAGGATAATAATTCTTTGTTTTTGCTTGCCACTTTTCTGAGTTATTTCAGTTGTTGTTCTTTGAGGAGAATGGCTGTGTGTTGTTGCTGCTGCTTTCTTTTGTTCTCTCTCTCTCCTTTATTTTCAAGTATCATTATGAATTCATGGCCATATGTGTCAATTATTTTCTGCTCCAATTTCCCCACCTTTGGCCAGTGGAATCCTTCATGTTGAATCCTGGCTGCAGATGTTCTCTGTTTTCTGATGTAACAGATATACAGGCTCATCCAGTACATTTCTAGCCTCAATTTTAGAATCAGACATTCTGCCAAAGAGCCATAAGTTCTTTTTCTTTCTTCTTCCTTTTTTTTAAAAAAAATCTAAGTGGTTTTAAATATATATATATATATCAATTAAAGTATAATTTAAAAGATAAAGTACAATTAACTTTATTTAAATTGTACAGTCTGATGAATTTTTTATTGTAGTAAAAATTTACATAACATTGTTATTATTGTTGTTGTTTTTGTTAAGTGCCGTCAAGTCGTTTCCAACTCATAGCGACCCCATGCACAGCAGAACGAAACACTGCCCCATCCCACGCCAGCCCCACAATCCCTGCTATACTTGAGCCCATCA
>NW_006921634.1:6761560-6763072 GCF_000298275.1 Orycteropus afer afer | reverse complement strand
CAGTAATATGTTAAAATTCTCTTTCTTAAAAAAGATATTTTCATAAATTTTCTGATTCCTTACTATTTTGTGGGCAAATTCTGAAAATAACCAATTTCACTAAGGCTAGCATAAAAATTACTGTTTCTCCATCAGACTTTTCATCCACATCATTCATATGCTAACCTTTCTCTATACCTAGATTTATTTTTTACTTTTATGGATGAACATAATTACACGATAGTGAAGGGTTACAATTTATAATGTATTTATAATACATAAGAATATAATGAAGTAAAGACTCAATAAACATGACTTTGTTTCACTTGTTTAATAGAATAAGTTGAATTAGAAGCCTGATTATTACAACTGTGACAACTAAAAATAAATATAATATTTTTTTTCCTTCATTGTTTTCAGATGCTTAGCAAATTTTACCAACAGTCTTTTATTACTTTGGATTAATTTATAGATAAGATTTCATACCAACCATAGGAATTACAGCCTAATATACATTTTTTGTACACATCTTAAATGGTGGAAAGAGTGTAGGCTTCTTCTTTGTCCTTCAGACTTTAGAAGAAAGTGGTTTCTTCTTAATGGAAAAATTTGTTCCTCTTATCCTAGAGTAAAGAAATATGTGAACAAATGAGTAAATATTTTACTTTGGGGAAATGCTCTTTGATCCCAATCCCACTTACACTAAATTTGATTTCTTCTTCCCAACAGTAGTTCATTTGGTAGAGCAAAATGTGAGAGCTATGCTCATGTAATCTAAGTAACTGGAGAAACTAATACTCAGTCTTCTAGACTGTCACTACTCAATGTATGACTTTTGGACAAGTGGCACTTACATTACCTGGAAGCTACTTAAAAATGCAGAATTACAGACCCCACTCTGGACTTACTATATCAGAATCAGAATTTTTTTGTTGTTGTTTCAAATCCATTGTGTATGTGTTTTAATAATTCATATTTTTGTTGTTCAGAATATATACTGCAAAACATACAGAAATTCAACAATTTGTGTTGCATGTACAATTCAATGACATTGATTACATTTTTTGAGTTGTGTAATCATTCCCACCTTCTTTTTCCAAATAGCTCATCCCCTGTTAACATAAACTCACTGCCCCCTAAGTTTCCTATCTAATTCTTCAAGTTGCTGTTGTCAGTTGGATACTAAGTAGATAAATGTTAAATGAGGACCGTGCTCAAGGTAGGCATTCTTTACTAGTTAACCTAACTGTTACTTGATTTTAAGAAGACTTCAAGGATAGTTTTGGTTTCAGGTTTAAAGATTATCTCTGGGCAATATTTTCAAGGGTGGAATCTGAATTTTAATCATAGTCTCATGTAATTTATAAGCACATTAAAACTTGAGTGGCATGGAGGTAAACCTTTTCTTTTTTTTGGGGGGGGGCATGGTGTTATATAACACAGAATGAAAAGAAAATCAAAGAATTAAGTGAAAGAAATGTGTTAGTATAGTGAAAGCATGTGCTTCTCACCCCCTAGTGGAAATATGTTTAA
>NW_006921634.1:6759360-6760003 GCF_000298275.1 Orycteropus afer afer | reverse complement strand
TCCAGTGGACCAGGAACAAGAGGCAGAACTGAAGCCCAAAGTCGAGGGGCCTTCACCCAGCCCCTAGAGCTTGGCACTTTGAACTTGGACTTCTAGCCTCCTAAACTGTAAGAGAATAAAATCTCTGTTTGTTCAATCCTTCCTCTTGTGGTATTTCTGTTAGGGTGGCACAAGAGAGCCAAAACAGAAGGTATAAGCTCTTCAGTAAGTTCATCCACACTTTGCCTTGTGACCCAGTATTTCTGTGCTTTGTCTATGGCTGAGGGCAAATCTAGGATGGATTCTATTAAAATCTCACCTTCATCAATCAAAGTACAGAGAGAGTCTATGGGGTTGATTCTTTAAAAAATTGGACAAGCTCTACCAAACCCACTGCCATCAAGTTGGTTCTGACTCATAGCCACCTCCACTGGGTTTCCAAGGCTGTAAATCTTTACAGAAGTAGATTGCCTCATCTTCCTTCTGTGGAATAACAGGTAGGTTTGAACCCCCAACTCTCTGTTTAGCAGTCAAATGCTTTACTCACTGTACCACCAGAGCTCCTTTCCAATTCATACATTGTTGTTGTTGTTATGTGCCGTCGAGTCGGCCCCGACTCATAGCGACCCCTCCTTGGGTTTCTGAGGCAGTATCACTACGGAAG
>NW_006921634.1:6750798-6759260 GCF_000298275.1 Orycteropus afer afer | reverse complement strand
GAATTAAGTGAAAGAAATGTGTTAGTATAGTGAAAGCATGTGCTTCTCACCCCCTAGTGGAAATATGTTTAAGAACTATAATTACAAAAAAAAAAAAAAACAAACTCACTGCTGTCGTCAAGTGGATCTCGACTCTTAGTGACCCCTCCTTGGATTTCTGATGTGGTATCTCTATGGAAGTAGATTGACCAATCTTCCTTCCAAGGAGTGGCTGGTGGGTTTGAACCGCCAGACTGCTGGTTAGCAGTCAAATGCCTTAGGCACTACGCCACCAGAGCTCCCAAGAACTATAATTAGATAATCCTAATTTTAAATTTAAATTTGAGATGATATGTATTGGATATTGGAAGAATCAAAACTGACATGTGGCTGATGAGAAAGAAAAAAAGATGGTAATGAAGTTTGAATGAATTATTTAACAAAGTGTTCCTCTGTGGGAGAAATTCGTGGAAACCTCATTGTAATGCATGGAAAACCCCTTTTTAAAATTTTCAGTTCCAAGAGCCAATTTTAAATTATACTCAACTTTTTGTGATTCATACCATGAAGTAAGTACTTTCCCTTGCTTTTTCCTCTATTGTCCACATTCTGTTTAATTTAGCAGTCTCAAGTAGGGTAAGTCATGTACTTTTGTAGAGGGAGAGATGTTTGTAGGTGAGTAACCAGGTTCTGAAAACACAATAGGCATTCAGTACATTCTGCTTCACTTTCTTTCAGTCATTGTTCATCTTTGTGGCAAACAGTGGTTGAGCACCTGCTGTGCTAGACACCATGCTAAGTTCCAGATACACAGTGGTGAGTGAGAGAGATACGATCTCTGCCTTCATGGATCTTTCCAAAGTGTATGAATTACTACTGACCATGTTTTTAAGTTATCTGTGGATTTTATTTATCTATGGTATCTCTGTGCCTAGCATCTTCCCTTTATGATCGATAAAAAGAAATATCTTATTTTTCATTCTTTTTCTAAAAATTTATTTATTATTGTTATTTTTGTAGAGTTTCCTACCACCACCTCTCACCCCTGCTAATTTTTTTTTTTTAATTATTGTTCAAAGTATATACAGCAAAACATACACCAATTCAACAATTTCTACAGGAACAACTCAGTGACATTGATTATATTCTTCACTTGTGTAACTGTTGTCACTCTCCTTCTCTGAATTATTCCCTTCCATTATCATAAACTTACTACCCCCTAAGCTTTCTGTCTAACCTTTGGAGTTGCTATTGTCAATTTGATCTCATACAGATAGCTCCTTAAAAGAACACAATGCTCAAAGCAAACATTCTTTATGAATTAAGCTAAATTGTGGTCTGGTTTAAACAAGACTTCAGGGGATATTTTTGGTTTAAGGTTGAAAGATTACCTCAGGGCCATAGTTTCCAGACCCAATGGTTTCCAGGAAATCTGGATTCCATCAGAATTTGAAATTCTGTTTTGCAGAAATGTTCAATTTTTAGTTTTTAATCTACTTCATGTAGACTGTTCAGCTGTGATTTGAATAGCAGATAGTAGCAATTCATATCATGACAAAAGGCAACTTTCAGAGATGATATTTATATATATATATAAATAACCCATGTTGTAATATTTCACTGCGAGGGCTTGTTATGGTCTGGAGTTGGAGGTCTGGAGGTCTGGAGGTTGCTAGGAAGGTACTGTGAATGAATAGTAATGTATAGACTCATGAACAAGCCTCTTCTAAATTGTATGGAAGAACAATTATGGTCAAAATCAAATGTATTATTTTATCATATATCCACAATTGATGAATTGGGTAATTTATTGGACAAAAGAAGGCAATATGTTCTTCAAATCATTTTTGTTATATGGCTTTTAGAAAACCTTTCATCTTGAAAATAAATTGCTTTGTGAGTTTTCCTGGATTGATGAATTTACCTGCTATAAATGGGACCTGACAAATTAAGTGGGGACTGTCTTTAGACCCTCTGGACATGGCTTGTGCTTCCATGTTGAGATCCCATACCTTTCCCCAATCCTGCCACACATGATCCGAGTAGACACTGACTATGAGTAATGTGCTGTTATGAATGAATAATACACTGTTCTAAATGTTATGCCTGTTGAGAAACAATACACCAGGCCCAGTATGATGGCCTCTTCCCTTGAATAGGGTGTTACAAAGGGAGCCAAGCAAAGTAGTTGCTTTATTCTCCTTAATTCCTGCATGTGCCTTTTCTCACTTCTACTGGTTAAACAAAGATCACCCATTTAGAAGAAGGGGCAGTGCAGGACTTCTCCCCACAGAAGCTGAACTTGGTGCTAGAAAGTTTATGTACATTAAATGTAAAGAAAAAAGTAATGAGTACAGGCCAGAGTAGGAACTTCTATTGTATTCATGGATTAAATTGGTTAGTTGAACTGTTACTGTTTGAGTTTCACAATGACTGTGGCTAAATTAAAAATTACCTTGGAGATGCAAGTTGAAGGATAACTGAACTCTTTTAGTAAATAATAGAATTATTATTTTTTTTTAATAGTATTTTTTGTGTTTTTGGTGAAGGTTTACACAGCAGTTTAGGTTCTCATTAAACAATTTCTAAACACATTTTTCAGTGATATTGGTTACTTTACGTGCATGAACAATCTCATTATTTTCATCCTGGTTGTTCTGTTTCCATTAATCTAGTTTCCCTGGATCCTTACATTCTCATCTTTGTTTTAAAGTAATTGCTGATTGTTTGGTCTCATACAGATAATTTTTAAAAAAGGGATGATTGAATTCAGATTGGCATCATTAAATAAAGAATAAACCACTGTTTTGTTTTTTTTACTTGCAGAGTAAGCTCAGGAGTTTGATGAAAGAGAAGGGTATCTATCAGTGGCTTACTTCTCAGTCCTCCGTGCCTGGAATAGTAATTGGCTTGGGGCAGTAAACTGTTTCTGCTCGGCAATCCTGGCTTCAATCCGCCCACAGGGAGATTCCTTTTAATGCTCCAAATCCCTTCCAGGGCCACTGTCAATATTTTCAAAAATCAGGATAATGATGATTAGCATATTCTGTATTTAGCACAAATTGCTTTTAAAGTATTTAGTTGATTATTTTTTCAATCACTTGGATAGAGTTTATTTGGTTTGATTAATCAAGCCATCTGAGTTCTTTATCATTTATTCAATGCTTTATTTCAATTCATTTATTCAAAAATTCCCTATGTGCATATCAAACCTGAACAATGCTATTAGATAAATTGCCCCCAAACAAATACAGATGAAAACTCAGTATAGAAGCATACATTAAAAAATGCAGAAGGATCAGAAAAAAGGAGCTCTGGTAGCACAGTGCCTAAGGTACTTGACTGCTAACCAGAAAGTTGGCGGTTCAAACCCACCAGCCACTCCTTGAAAGGAAGGTTGGGCAATCTACTTCCCAAGGATGGGTCACTATGAGTCGGTCCGACTCAATGGCACATAACAACAACAACAGGTAAATGTCAGTCAACTACTTTCTCTGATTCTGATTTAATTCTTACAAGTGGAAATATTTCCAAAGATAAGAACCAAATTTAAAAAAAAAAAAAAATCAAAAATCAATTATTCCAATGGATCAAAAACCTTCCTAAAGTCTTGAGCTAGATGTTCTTTAATTCACTCTTTAAAGAAACAACAAAATCATTGGATCCCACATTTACAGCACTATATAGCAAAATGTTTAGGAAGTGATGTTTCCATATATATATACAATACAAATTTATGAGTCTTGTATTCTGATTATTCAAAAATTATTGGTTTAGTAATGACTTGCACTATGCTATTCCCATGTCCTAAAATCACTTGTGTAGGAAGACACTTGACTGCTAAGCAGAAGGCTGGCAGTTCAAACCCACCAGGCGCTCCTCGGAAGGAATGTTGGGCAATCTACTTCCGTAGTGATACTGCCTCGGAAACCCAAGGAGGGGTTGCTATAAGTCGGATCTGACTTGATGGCAGTTAGTTTGGTTTTGGTTTTTTTAACCAAGCATTTGGTGAAAATTGGTATACAAAACTGCCACCCAAATCAAGAAAAGTGGTAAATTAGTGTCATGAGTTTTTTACCCCATTTCTGAGGCTATACTTTTTTTTTTTTTTTTTTTGGTGTAAGTATACACAGTCAAAAATAAACCATCTCAACTATTCCTATATGTACAATTCAGTGACATTGATTACATTCTTTAAGTTGTGCTACTGTTCTTGCCATCATTTTCCAAACTTTTCCACCCCATTATCTTAAATTCACTGCCCCTTAAGCTTCCCATCCAACTTTTTAGAGTTGTGGTTATCAGTTTGACCTCACTAGATAATTCTTGAAAAAAGCAAAATGCTTAAAGCAGATGTACTTTACTAATTAAGATAAGCTATTTTATTGGTTCAAAGAAGACGTCAGGGGATAGTTTTGATTTAAGTTTAAAGTTTAAAGATCATCTCAGGCAATAGTTTGGGGAGGTCATCCAGCCTCACTTGCTCCAGAGAGACTGGATTCCATTGAGCTGAGGCTGTAAAATTTCATGCCAAATATTCTCCATAGACCCTAGGCTGACACTTGATTCTTCTCCATACATTAGGAGCACAGTCTTCAGGTTCAGCTGAGATCTGGGTCTCTGCTCCATCTACCAAGTGTATGACTTTGGGCAGGTTATTTAACCAGTTGTGTCTCATCTTCTCATCTTTGAAATGAGGGATAACAATAACCTTAAAGGATTATCAGAGTCCCTGGTGGGTGCAAATGGTTAATGCACTTGACTGCTAATTGGCAGTTTAGGTCCACTCAGTGGCACCTCAGAAGAAAGACTTGGCAATAAATATACTTGTGAAAAATCAGCCACTGAAAACCCCATGCAGCACAGCTCTACTTTGACACACAGGGCATTGCCATGGGCAGGGATGGACTTGATGGCAACTGTTTCTTTCTTTCTTTTTTTTTTTTTTTAAAGAAAGAAAAGATTATTACAGGATTTGGGTGAAATGGGTACAAAGTGTTTTGCACTCAATAAATGGAAGCTGTTCTTTTTTATAGGAACAATGATTTTTCTGTCCCAGCTTAGACTCAGATTCAGTTTTTAGAGGCACAATCACTGAGCTAACTCGTGAAGCTAATGTCAATACTTGCCTCTTCTCCCACTCCTGAATGGAGAAGCTGAAGCTGTCTAGATTACTCTCTTCTCTTCTCTTTAAAGATCTTCAAGGAAGTCTCCACAATCTCCTTCTGTCAAGACTTTAAAAGTTTAAACTGTTTCTTTTATCTAACCTGAATCTACCCCTGCTGTTGAAGATAGTTTCCTCTTCCTCTATCCCGTCTAGAGATAGAAAAGCATAGATCTCCAGCCTCTAGGGAATAGACCCTTACATTTAGAAGCCCACAGACATTTATGAAATACCTGTTGTGCATGACACCTTGTAAGATGAAGGAAATAGATTTAGATCTGTCCATACCCTGGAAAGTTTTGGTAAATGGAAAACAGTTTGAAATAAGCAGGCAGATTATGTGACAATCCATACCAAATTAGATAGAAGAATTGTACTAGTGTCAGTTGTGTTCTTTTGGAGGCAATCACAGGAATAACTACAATTTCACAGCTAATTGGGAAGATAACAAGTATAAATTTAGATCATAAAAAAAGCAAACCTCAAAGCAAAATACAGTTATGCATATATATTTACTGTACTCAGAGATGGAGGCTGCAGGAAAAATACTGCTTATTTTGATTCAATATGATGTTTGGGTAAAGAGGTTATGGAAGGCAATATGTTTGACTAGAGATAAAGAAGTAGGAAGAAGATGGACAGCCTGTGAGGTAGCTGCTTCTTTTAAGATGAATCTAGCTTTCTTGGCTCTGAGTTTGTGCATCCCAGGAGCAGGAAGAAAGACAAGGGAGGAGCAGAGACAGGAACCCCAGTGTTGGTGGTGACCTTTCCTGAAAAGGAAAGTGGCAGAGGTACAGGAGAGTAGCTAAGAGAAAGGAATCAAATCCTTTCCTGAGGCTCAGAAGCTTCCAGAGATCCCTCTCTCGTCCCTTCTCATGTCCCCAATCTCTTCCACTCAGAGGCCTTTTTAAGGATTATTTTATTTTACCCTGAGTTTTAAAGTGACTAAACCATGACTTTATGTCAGTAATTTTAGCCAAGGGGGCCTGGTCTGGTCTTACAGGAAAGGTAAGCTCACCCTTTTAAAACACTTTTGTTTGCTTCCACTGTCTCATTTGGACTGTGAACAATGACTATTAGAGCTTGAAAAGCTAGTTTACAGTCATATTATCTAAACTTCCCTGTGTAAACATGGTTGGTGAGAGATTTGACCAGAAGAAGAAAAATCTAAGTAATTTTAATTTATGCTTGGTGGCATCTAGTTGGTTAGTTAGATGCCACTGAGTTGATTTCAATGCATAGTAATTCCATGGACACAGTAGAACTGTCCCATTGGCTTTTCTAGGCTGTAATCCTTATGGGAGCAAATCGTCAGGTCTTTCTCCTGTGGAGCCACTGGGTGGGTTTGAATTGCTAGCCTTTTGGTTAGCAGCCGACTATGTGATCCTTGCACCACTAGGGCTTCTTTAGACTCTGTAATGACCTTGACATGACCTTGGCATCCAGTACACTCTTTGTGTATTGTTAACTACATACAGCATTTTTGTTGAATGAATGAATGAGTAACAAAGACGTCTACATTTGCTCAGTAACATTTTCTATTTTCTAAATCTTACCAAACATTAGTAAATAAGTGAGACTCAAAATTAAGTTTCCAAGTATTAAGGTACAGACACAAATTAATGGATTTAGCAGTACACTTTTGAAATTCCTTGGAAAAGGAACTGTTAAGTAAGAGAAAACCAGTAAGCATCATGACTATTGCAAGCTCTGCAGATTTTAGCCAGAAAAAATGGAAAGCCCTTGCAATTCAAAAATCATTAAATTAATATGTTAATTAAATTATGCAAAATTCTCTATAGAAATTCTTAGAAATGTAGATGATATAGTTTTAAAATAAACAGTAAAATAACTGCAGTAGTTCAATAATGAATGTCTCACAAACCTACTTTTACTTTTTTAAAAGTTCTAAGGAGCCGAAACCTGAATGATGAGGTTAGCCAATTTTTTTCTTATCTGGGAAGTTCCAAAAGATACCCTAAATTCCATTTTCATCTGATCAGAAGATCTGATCTGCCTGGAATGTGTAAAGCCTCTGAAACCTGTTCTGCCTCAAGTTTGAACCTAGTGAAGATTGTGAAAGCCTTTTCACTGAAGAGAATACCACTTGCTACAAATACAATTTCAGATCTTTTTCCTCTCAGAAGACATAATCTTATGTTTTAAAGAGAGACAGTATACCTCAATGACTAAGAGCAAGAAGCTTAGCTTCTGACAAGCCTGCATTCAAGTATCAGATATTTCATTTGCTTGCTGTGTGACATTGAGCAGGTCACTATACCTCTTTGAGCCTCAATTGCTGCATCTGAAAAGTGTGAATAAGAAGAGCATATGTCTCACAGGGTTGTTTTAAGAATTAAAAGAAATAACTTGTAAAGACTATCACACTTAAAAGACACTCCATAATGACAGCCATCATCATCATCACCACGACCACCACCACCACCACCATCATAGTCATCATTATCATTATATAGGGAGACACCCCTTGCCCTCTCCCCTCACTCCTAGCATTCAATGTTTGTCACTGAGCCCACATATCTCTGTATAGGATCCTAGAAGTGAATCAAAAGCACACAGAAGGGAGGCTTAGAGGGCTGGCAGCCTATTTTATTCCTATTTTCATGATGTCATCCCTTAGACCCAAGGACAGGGTGTACAGTAACAACTACCTGGGGCACCTTGGATGGCCATTTTGAGGACTATACAATCTCTATCAACTGTTGTCATGACATGACCACAAGAACAGGTAGGAAAGCTCAATCAGTCGAAGGCCCCAGACAGCACCTATTGCTACCCATATAATAATATTCAAAAAGAAATGTATTGCTCACTGAAGTTCTGGTGGCTTACTGGTTAAAACATTCAACTGCTTACCAAAGGATTAGCCTTGGAAATCTCATGGAGCAGTTCTACTCCGTCCTATTATATAGGGTCATTATAAGTTGGCATTGGTTTGATGTCAGTGGGTTTTTGGTTTGGTGGTTTTCTTGATATTCCCATAATTGTCATCATAACCTCTGTCATAAAACATTCTATAGTTTAAGGTGCTTAACTTCAGGACAAAGGCCCTTTTCATTAGATGGTGTGCTTGTAAGGTTGTGTGTCAACTTGGCTGGGCAGCTAGATGAGACTGCTAATCAACTCCATGGTGGAATTTACTATGAGCAGCTGAGTAGATGCCTTAGGGATGTGGTCTGCTTCCAGTGTACAAGAAAAATCTTTTTTTTTTTTTTATTAGGATTTGGGTGAAGATTTACAGAGTAAATTCACTTTTCATACAGCAGTTCACATATACTTTGTCTCATGTCATTGACCA
>NW_006921634.1:6739322-6748768 GCF_000298275.1 Orycteropus afer afer | reverse complement strand
TCGGAAACCCAAGGAGGGGTCGCTATGAGTCGGGGCCGACTCGACGGCACATAACAACAACAACAGCCTTTTTCTGGGGAGCTCTGGTAGTTTAGTGCCTAAGGCACTTGACTGCCAACCAAAAGGCTAGTGATTCAAACCCACCAGCCACTCTCAGAAGGAAGCTTGGCCAATCTACTTCCGTAGTGATACCGCCTCGGAAACCCAAGGAGGGGTTGCTATAAGTCAGGTCTGTCTCAATGGCACATAACAACAACAAGCCTTTTTCTAAGAGCCCTCATGGTGCAATGACTAAGCACTTGGCTGCTAACTGAAAGGTCAGTGGCTCAAATCCACCAGCTGCTCAGTGGAGAAAAGATCTGGTAATATGCTCCTATAAAGATTACAGCCTAGGAAACCCTGTGGAGCAATTCTACCTATTCTATAGGGTCATTATGAGTTGGAATCAATTCAACAAAACAGCAACAACAACCTTTTCCTGTTTTTCCACTTTTGATAGAGGCATTTAAAAAAAAAAAAAAAAACACCTCACTGCCATCGAGTTGATTCCAACTTATGGCAACCCCTCCTTGGGTTTCCGATCTGAGGAAGTATCTTTATGGAAGTAGATTGCCCAGTCTTCCTTCCAAGGAGTGGCTGATGGGTTTGAACCACCAGCCTCCTGGTTAGCAGTCAAATGCCTTAGGCACTATGCCACCAGCACTCCCAGATGAAAGCATAGATACCAGAAATAATTTTTCCTATGAGAAGAGAAAGTCTACAGAGGATGTGTGAACATAAACATCAAATATCTTGTCATATTCCCTCCCGAACTTGAGGGGGGACCTTGGTGTGCAATGGTGAACCTGGAATGGGCAGGTCAGCATTACCCAACTCCAGTCACTGTTGCCAGATACAAATATGGACATGGGGTTTCCAGATCTTCCATTACCACCTCCCTCTAAAACTGTAGCTTTATGTACAATTTTTTATTTTTTAATGTTGGAAATTTGTTCAGATATTTTTATTTAAAATACTGTGCAGAGCAATAAACAAGTCCACAAGATGAACCTGGCATGTGAATCAACAGTTTGGGAACTTGAGCTGAATTAAAACAGCCTTCACATCCTGATTAGATGTTGGTCGTAGCGGGCTGAAATGAAAATGAAGGCTGCCTCTCTGGTTTTCAGCTTGGAAACGGTTGTTGTTAGTGCCGTCAAGTTGGTTTTGACTAATAGTGACCCTATGTCCAACAGAACAAAATAGTCCCTGGTCCTGTGCCATCCTCAGAATCATTGCCATGCTTCTTAAGTCCATTGTGACAGGCACTATGACAGTCCATCTTGTTGAGGGTCTTCCCCTTTTTCTCTGGCCTCTACTTTACTAAGTATGATATTCTACTGCAAGGAACTGGTCCCTTCTGACAACATGACCAAAGAATGAAAGATGAAATCTGGCTATTCTCACTTTCAAGGGACATTCCAGCTGTACTTCTAAGACAGATTTGTTTGTTTGTTCTAGCTGTCCATGGTATATTCAATACTCTTCATCAATACCACAATTCAAATGCATCAATTCTCCTACAGTCTTATTTATTCATTGTCTAGATTTTACATACATATGAGGTAATTGAAGGAGCTATGGTAGCATAGTTCCTAAGGCGCTTGACTGCTAACCAGAAGGCTGGCGGTTCAAATCCACCATCCACTCCTTGGAAGGGAGGTTGGGCAATCTACTTCTGTAGTGCTAACGCCTCAGAAACCCAAGGAGGGGGCGCTGTGAGTCGGGGCCGACTTGATGGCACATAACAACAACAACAACAATGAAGTAATTGAAAATATCATGGCTTGGGGTCAAGCACACCTTAGTCTTCAAAGTGGCATATTAGCTCTTTAACACTTTTAAAAGGTCTTTTGTAGCAGATTTGCCCAGTGCAATTCATTGCTTGAATTCTTGACTGCTGCATCCATGGGCACTGATTGTGAATCCAAGCAACATGAAATCCTTGACAACTTCAATCTTTTCTCCATTTATCATAATGTTGCTTATTGGCCTAGTTGTGAGCATTTTTGTTTTCTTTATGTTGAGGTGTAATCCATACTGAAAACTATAGTCTTTGATCTTCATCACTAAGTGCTTTAAGACTTCTTCACTTTCAGCAAGGAAGGTTGTGTCATCTGCATATCACAGGTTATTAATGAATCTTCCTGTAATTCTGATGCTGCATTTTTCTTCATATAGTCCAGCTTCTCAGATTATTTGCTCAGCATACAGATTAAATAAGTATGGTGAAAGGATACAACCCTGACACACACACCTTTTGTGATTCTAAGCCATGCAATATATGCTTGTTCTGTTCAAACAACAACCTCTTGGTCTATGTAAGGTTACTCATGAGCAGTTAAGTGTTCTGGAATTCCCATTTGTCATAATGTTATCCATAATTTGTTATGATTCACACAGTTGAAAGCCTTTGCATAGTCAATAAAATAGAAGTAAACTTCTTTCTGGTATTATCTGCTTTCAGCCAAGATCCATCTGACATCAGCAATGATATCCCTCATTCCACATCCTCTTCTGAATCTAGTTTGAATTTCTGGAAGTCCCCTGTCAATATACTGCTGCAACTATTTTTGTATTATCTTCAACAAAAATTTACTTGTATGTGGTATTAATGATATTTTTGATAATTTCTGCATTCTGCTGAATCATCTTTCTTTGGAAAGGCACAAATACAGATTTCTTCCAGTCAGTTGGCCAGGTAGCTCTCTTCCAGATTTTGTGGCATAAACTAGTGGGTGCATCCAGCGCTGTAACCATTTGAACATCTCAGTGGGTATTCCATCATTCCTGGAGCCTTGTTTTTCACCAATTCCTTCAGTGTAGCTTAGACTTCTTCCTTTAATACCACTGTTTCTTGATCACATGCTACCTCTTGAAATGGTTGAATGTTGACCAATTCTTTTTGGTACAGTGACTCTGTGTATTCCTTCCACCTTGTTTTGATGCTTCCTGCATCATTCAATATTTTCCCCCATAGAATCCTTCAATATTGCAACTTCGGATAGGTGATGCAGAGGAAAGAGCAAATAGGGAGAAGAATAAGTTTCATTTTGGACGTGTTGATCCTGAGTGTTTATGGGACATTCAGGAGAAGAGGTTCAGCCTTGAGGCACAGATTTCAAAGTCATCTGAGTGAGCTGATTGTGGAAACTATGGGAGCAGATGACACAATCCAAGGAGAGCTCATGGAACAACTTTAGAAGACAGTGCTAAGACCCTAATATCTGACCTCCTGTAACTCCACAAGGGGAACGGAGAATAAAGAGCAACAGCCCAAGGCTGATTCCTATGAGGCAGAGTTCAGACATATCTCCTCTCTCCAACCTTTTTTACCCATTCTGACACCAGCTGTCCCTCTCATGGCACTCTCTACTTCTCTGCTGGGTTCAATAATTCATTGCAATGACCACTCAGAACTCACAGAGCATACTTACAATCACAGGGCTTATTAGGGAAGTAACAGGTTACATTTCAGGATCAGGAACGTATTGACTCAGTACATAATTCTTCAGTCAGGATAGCTTCTTTTCAGCCATGTCTGTAGACAAGCCTATCTCTGAACCTGAGCCTCTTGCCCCAGCCTTTGCTCTGCTCATGCAAGTGTTCCAGAGCTCTTTAGCTCCATCAATAAATACCTAGGGGCATCCCACTTTGCCAGCAAGATTCCTGCCCAAAGGCATCCTGTTCTCTTGCTCCATGGGTTGGGAAGCCCACCATGCCGTCTCCAGCAAGTACCCTGGTTCTGCTGCCCCTACTGCCACCATTTCTCTGCCACTGCTTCTCACCATCTCTCACTGTCCCCAGTGTTACATCTCTCTGTCTCCTGGGTCTAGGAGGTTCCCAGCACAGGGACACCAGGTTCAAAGAATGTGCTCTGCTCTCATCTCTTCTTCTTGTTAGTAGTCAGATCCCCCTTTCTGCCTATAGCATGGCTCAGTTTAAGCCTAGTGAGATGGCAAAACTGACCAATCCCTTTGTTAGGGTTCTATATACCTATTTGCATGGCCCCACCCCCACAAGGGTGCCATGCACTGTATTTACATTATTAGCAAGTTGTCTGGTCCCCTTAGTGAGCCACAATCAGCTTATTTGCATAGTCCCACTCAATCTTTTGGTAGGTGTTACCAGATCATGGCTCGAAAAGCCACATAAAAGCAATCCTTCACACTGCAACATCCAAATGGTCAAATAGGCTTTATGGAAAGTTACAGGCTTGAGATATAAAATTTATAGTCATTAGTATAATGAGCTAGATGTGATCACTGAGGGAGAAAGTGTTAAATGGGATCATTTGGGGAGTGAGTGTAGAGAGACAAAAGGGGTTGTCACTGAGGTCTCCAACTTTTAGAGGCTAGGAGCAAAGGAGACAGAGAAGTGATCAAAGGAAAAGAGTAAACAATTACGTCAGAGGCTACAGACAGATTGAATATGATGATGTGATCACTGGTTTTGACCTTCAAGATGAGGGTCATTTGTAATCTGGAAAAGAATAGTTTCAGGGGAATGGTAGGAACAAAAACCTAATTCTAATGAGTAAAAGAACAAACAATAAGTGAAGAGGTAGAGACAATGGGTCAAGTGTGCTTATTCTTAATATCTTGGAAGAGCTCCTGTAGTAGCCACACAAGCCCCTAAAGTATGTATGTGGAATGCTAGGTGCATGAGACAAGGTGTATTTTCCTTAAAGGGAAACCAAAGTTTTACCATATATTTACAGAGTATGCCACTGCACATTGTTGAAAATCCTGAACTAGGAGGTCCAGTAGCTGACCTACGGTGCCACCAATCTTAGATTAGGCTGGAAGAGTGGCATCCCCTCCAAGTATCAGTTCTTCAGTTCTTGGCTCTGACCATGGAGATAGAGCTTATGCTCACAAGAAGAAGGAGAAGAGAGGAGGGGAAAGAAGAAGAAAAAGAAAGAGCAAATTTCTGTTTCCTATAAGCAGAGACTTCTAAACTCTAACCTTACACAATCTGTTCTCAGCTTTGAAAGATTTTTCTAGGCTAAAATAGCACCTCTGTGCGACCTCTGGTGGATGCACACACAAAATGCACATACAAAAATTACAGCATGGACATTCACCAATTAAAAGAAGAAGAAAAAAAAAAAAAACCCTGCTGAGGATTTGACTCATAGCAACCCTATAGAACAGAGTAGCATTGCTCCAAAGGATTTCCAAGGCTGTAATCTTTACAGAAGCAGACTGCCATATCTTTCTCCCACGGAGCAACTAGAAGTTTCAAACTGCCGACTTTTTGGTTTGCAGCTGAGCACTTAACCACTGCACCACCTGGGCTCCTTTCCTCCATTTTACATGAAGGATATTTGAATAGATTCATATAAAAATTTATTTTTAGAAACTAAATGATATTTCCTATTCAGTTAGAATATCTCATAATCAAATGTACCCAATAAGAATAATGCAAAACACACCTAGTGTGTAAATTAGCTTTGATAAGGTCTTTATAAGCAATAAAGACAAAGTACAAATACAATAGCACTGGGTAGACTTTTTTAACCAGCAGAGAAACAGTACACGTAGGCTGAGTTTGGCTACAGTATTGAGTATGTCATTCTGCATCCATTCATAGAATTCAAACTAGACTTTTAAAACACTCCTTTAAGACACTGTGAACAAAATTGGCCATTTTCTCTTCTTTCCTTTTTTTTTTTTTTTTAAAAAAAATTTATTGTGATTTGGGTGAAGGTTTTTTTTCTTGTAGATAAATTTTATTGAAATATAATTTATGTACAGTGAAATACACAAAAGTGACAAGAGGCAATGTTGGTTTTTTTTTTTTTTTTCAGTGTTCCCTCCAATCTGGGTGAAGATTTACAGAGCAAATTCATTTTCCATGCAGCAATTCACACACATTTTGTCTCACAACATTGACTGCAATTCCCCACAATGCAACAGCTCTCTTCCCACTTCCTCCCCATAGTTACCCCTTCCTTGTGTCCTTCCCTCCCATGCAGTCCTGCTGTTCTTTTCTTTTTTAAGAGTAGGCAATACTTGTTGTTGTTGTTGTTATTTGCCATCGAGTCGGCCCCGACTCATAGCGACCCCTCCTTGGGTTTCCGAGGCAGTATCACTACAGAAGTAGGACTGCCCAACCTTCCTTCCGAGGAGTGGCTGGTGGGTTTGAACCGCCAGCCTTCTGGTTAGTAGTCAAGTGCCTTAGGCACTATGCTACCAGAAGACACTTCTGTTATTGGTTTTGAAGTGTAAAGTGAGCATATACATTATAGAATCTGAAATGGTACATTTCTGGGCTTACAACTTCTGCTCTTAGGAATCCTTCATGAATTTAGGCCTTATCTGCACAATGTTCAACTCTCCTCCCCAGAAAAATGTCAGGTTGCCTAAGTAGAAATTGTGTCTTACAATTCTTCTAGTTTATCCATAAATTGCTAGCACACAAGAGGCTTGTAATAAAACCTGGCAATTTGAGGACCTTAAAATGCACATCTAGTAATGGCTGAGAAAGAACCATGAAAATGTGGAGAAGGACATGATGTTTGGTAAAGCAGAGTCAGGGGAAACCTGCATGAGATAGGCTGCCATAATAGCTGCAACAGTGGGCTCAACATAGCTACAATTGTAAGGATGGTGCACGACCTGGCAATGTTTTGTTCCATTATACATAGGGTCGCCATTGAGTTGGAGCCTCTTCAATGGCAACTACCAACAACAAGTGGTTTCAAAATAATATTTGTGAGGGATCCTGGAGCTTCTAGAGCATATCTTCTCTCACACAGACCATCAGTGAGAGGTATTAATATCCCAGACCATAAAAGTCATACACAACCTGTATGTGGGATGAAATCCTTGGATGATTTAACCTATTGAAATGACTTAGATACTTCGAGGTCAGTGATTCGTAAACTGTGGTCTCTGGACCAGCAGCAGCATCTTTATTACCTGATAACTGCTGGAAATGCAAATTCTTGGGCCTTAGACTCAGGGATGAAGCCCAAGGGTATGGATCTTAACAAGCTTCCAAATAATTCTAATAAATTAGAGTAAGAACCTCTATTCTTGGTCATCCCTATCCTGAAAGGACTAAAGATGTTATTATGCTTTTCAGGTGCTTGGGAAAAAATTTACTTATCATTAGATGAAATAATTCCACCAAAAAGTAGGGCAGAAATGTAGACACTGATGTCTAGCTCATTTTTTTTCCCTAAATATAATGGTTTATTTGCATATAACTAAAATCAAACTCACTGCCATTGAGTCATTTCCTACTAATAGTGACCCCCTGTTGGGTTTCCAAGGCTGTAAATCTTTACAGAAGTAGATTAGCCCAGTCTACCTTCCACAGAGCAGCTGGTGGGTTTGAACTGCTGACCTTCTCCTTAGCTGTCAAGTGCCTTATTCTCTACCCCACCAGAGCTCCTTTTATTTGGACACAGGTGAAATAATTTAAAAATGGTTCAAGAATTTCCCCAAAACCAGTTCTCCTTTTGGTAATCACAGATTTTAATACATAATATTATTAAACTGTCATTAAATAAACAATTTCATATTCATTACACAAATACAGTTCATTTGTCACTGAGATTACCTGCAGGTGAATTTTTAATGTGACATTCATCTCTCTTAATATAAAGTTCTTCTTCCAGCACTTCCTTAATTCTCTTATGTGGCTCACAATATAAGAATTTCTTCCCTAAAAAGACATGAACAAAATTGGTTACTTATCATAAATTTTGCCCAACCTCTAGCCATTATAGCTACATGAATACATATATTTTAAAAAGGCATAGAATTCAGTGCAAATAGCCAACAATCCACACTGAAAGCTTCATCTTGGAAAGACGTCTTCCACTGTAATTCTTGGTTCTTTTGGTTCTGGCAATAGGACTTTACCCTTTCATAGAATTCCTCAAATTTTAACTTTCAGTACTTCTTTAGATACTATGATGAAATGTATGGAGTTATCTTCAGTTAGCTTTAAGATAACATTCATTCATGTATGCACTGAATTCTTATTTGAGGACCTACTCAGTGCTAAGCCCTTAACTAGGTGCAACATGGAAATGAAAAAGAGAGATGTGTGTGTAGTTTACAATCCAGTTATAAAACATAAAATAGCCCCATCATTATTTAATCATCATTTTTCAAAGATTAAATCTGAATCACTGATGGATATATAACTTCCCTAGGAAAAGATTGAGCAATCTACTTCTGTAGAGATAGTGCCTCGGAAACCCAAGGAGGGATCTCTGTGAGTCGGAATCGACTCTATAGCAGTGAGTTTGGCTTGTTTTTTAGGAGCTCTGGTGGCACGGTGCCTAAGGCATTTGACTGCTAAGCAGAAGGTTGTCAGTTCAAACTCAGCAGCCATTCCACAGAAGGAAGGTGGGGCAATCTACTTCCATAAATATTTACTGCCTCAGAAACTCAATGGGGTCATTATGAGTCAGAATTGACTTGATGGCAGTGAATTTGGGTTTTTTTGTTTGTTTGTTTGTTACATTTCTGCTTACTCCAGAGGACAGAACCCCAGGGAAACATAAGAGCTCTGTACCTCTGAATCCCTCTCTGCCTTTCCAATCTCTTCTGTCAGCTTTTCTCCCTCTCTGAGCTCCTGCCTTGCAGACTTTCTATCCATTCCTGTCTCTGTGTCTTCACCCATAGAAGTTTCCTCTCCCAGGACTGCTTTTCTCCTAATTTTTTGCCTGGGTAACTTCTACTCAACTTTCAGGTTTTGGCTAAATGTCAAGTCTTCAGAAAAATTTCCCCTGACTCCTCAGTCTAGATATGTCTCCCTGGTTATTTTTTCTCATAGTATCCTCCTCTCTTCTTTCATTTCATTTATTGCAATTTGTATACCCTTGCATTTATATATAGTAATTTGTGTCACTATTATTTTAATTCCCATCTCCCCTATTAGACCACAAACTCTGTAAGAGCAATGAGGTTCTCTGTTCAGTTTATCACAGTCCTAGAACAGAGATTGGCTCAATAATAGATACTCACTAAATTTGTGTTCAGGTAGAACTGAACTCTGTTAAATTAGAGCTCCAAGCAAAAATTATTCTAAAGGCATGTCTGCCAAAGCAAACTTGCAAGTGTCAGCAACTAGACATTTTAGTCTCAGTACTCAAAAGCTCAAATCAAGGAGCCATAGAAAACCTAAACAACCAAATGATTTAGTTAATTAAGATTTTATTGTAAATTGACTATGACACAGTGAAACCACAATAGTGGCATCATGATTAAAGCATTTGGCTGCTATCCAAAATGCTGGCATTTCAAACCCACCAGGTGCCCTGCAGGAGAAAGATGTGGCAGTCTGCTTCTATAAGGATTTGCAGCCTTGGAAACCCTATGAGGCACTTCTACTCTGTCCTAAGGGGTTGCTATGAGTCAGAATCAACTCAATGACAGTGGGGT
>NW_006921634.1:6737172-6739222 GCF_000298275.1 Orycteropus afer afer | reverse complement strand
TTTTTTTTTTTTTTTTTTTTGGTTTGGTTTCTCACCTACTCCAGACTAATCAATAAAGAACACAAGTGAATCAATTTGCCTTGGGTCTCCACTGGCCCAAAGTGAGGAGAGACCTGCTGCTTCTAGCACTATCCCTGGGCCATTCCAGGTCATGAAGACCCAAATACATCCTCAGACATGGACAAGGTAGAATAAGATACTTTCTGGGTCTTGTTCTTATTTTCCAAAAGTTAAAAATCATACAAATGAAAGATGGGGTCAGCACTATTCAAGCCTAACTTTGGTTTAATCTTTTCCTGTTCAATTATGGTCTCTAGGCATAAAAGATTTTAATAAACTTGACTAGGAAAGATGAACAGTAGAAAGGAAAAGATCACTTGCTCTAAGTTCAAGTCTCTTGATAAATTTCAGCTCAAATGGTAAGAAAATTCATAGAAGAAAATTACTAAAGGTGACTATTTTTGAGTAACTGTGAAAAAAGACAGTAATAAGGCACTACAATGGGTAAATATCCCCTGCTTTAAAAGGAAAGAAGGAAAGAAAAAGGAAGATAATTCTTCAAGCTATAACATAGTAGCTTAAGGTTGATCTTCATCAACATTTTGAGTTTAACAGATGGCTTATGAGCATAGACAATGAGGAGCAGTGACCCAAAAGTCACTGTTGAGAAGGATTGCTAAGAACAAGATTGTTTCAAACTAAACAGCTTTCATTTGTTGAGATCTAATAATAGCTACAATTTATTGAATGCCGCCATCCTCCAGCATTTACATATATTATTGCTTTCTTACAATGACCCTATGGGCAGTTATAATTATTCTTACTTTAAAGATAAGAAAGTAACTTGGTAAAATTATAAAGGTAGTCATAAAAAACAAGAATCAAATTCTGCCTGACTTTCCTAAAACTCTAGGATTATGGGAGGATTCGATTAAGTAAATGTAGGAACGATGTATTTGCATTCCAGCAAGGCATTTGATAAAGATTAGTAGGAGGCTGAATGCCCATGGCCAATATTGTGATTAGCAGCTCAAGGCCAAACAGGATGAGGGTGTGTAGTGACACTATTTGCTCCTGTTGGGACACCATCTAAACTACAGGTTTGGAAAAAGGAATGGCACAAACTCACCAAATATGGGAATGGCACAAACCTGGTTGACTTACTAAAGGACAAAATCAGGAGTCAAAGGGCTGCTTCCATAATTTGGAATGAAGTACTAAAATCCATTAGATGGAATTGATAGGGATAAAAGACTTATGGATGAGAAAAATTAATTCCATAAATATAAAACCAAAACCGCCTGAATCAAATATTTTCAATTGAGGAAACAGGAAGGAAAGAAACCATGGATGCCATAGATATATTTGTTATATGTGTTGATAATATGTTGTTGTTGTTGTTATTTGCCGTCAAGTCGGACCCGACTCATAGTGACCCCTCCTTGGGTTTCTGAGGCAGTATCACTACGGAAGTAGATTGCCCAACCTTCCTTCCAGTTGATAATATAGTGTCTACAAAAAAAGCTAATGTAATTTAGGACACATTCAATAGAACCATAATATTCAAATCAAGAGAGGTTATAGTCCCCACTTACCAGATCACATGTAGAATACTAGGTTCAATTATTTAATAAGCTAGAGAATGGTGGAAGAGGCCAGGCAGTAAGGTCATTTTAGAGGTTATATAGCCTGTGAAAGACTTGGCTTTATATAAAGGCTTAAATAAAACCAAAAAACAAACCCATTGCAATTGAGTCAATTCCAGCTTATAGCAACAGTATAGGACAAAGAAGAACTGCCTCATAGAGTTTTCAAGGCTGTAATCTTTAGGAAGCTGATTGCTACATCTTTCCCCTGAGGACTGGCTGGTGGGTTAGAACAGCCAACGTTTCAGTTAGCAGACAAGTGCTTAACAACCACTGCACCAGCGTGGCTCCTTAAAGGTTTCTTTAAAAAAAAAAAAAAAAAAAACTGCCATTGAGTCAATTCAATTCATAGTGACCCCTCCTTGGGTTTCCAAGGTGGTATCTCTACGGAAATAGATTGCCCA
>NW_006921634.1:6728692-6735930 GCF_000298275.1 Orycteropus afer afer | reverse complement strand
AAGAAAGTCTTTGGGTGCTGTTTTTGGTGATGATGATGATGATAAAAGAAATCAGTTATCATAACCAGTCATATCGGCTCTGATGCTGAAGGAAGAAGTCCCTTTCTCCGGGAAGCAGAGGTTCTGCGGCTCCTTGACGGGGTTTTGGGAAGGAAGGCCTATGCTGTGGGCTTCCCAACCTGGAAGCTTAGTGGCTCAGCTTAGCCCTCTCTCCTGGGGCTGGTGGCTCGCAGGGAGAACCCCAGGTTCCCCTCTAGGGAGGTAATCAAGGAGGCGCTAGAAACCGCTCACATTCCTTATTGGCCTGTTATTTTCACCAACATCATTCCTTAGCACCTACTGAAGACTTGTGGGACAAAGAGCTGTGAAATGTTTGTAAATTCCTGAAACAGTATGACTGAGAGCTGTGATAGGATGCAGACTCAATTTGCAACCATGTCGGTTGTGACTGTGGACCAGAACTGCTTTAAGTGTGTGTGTGTGTGTTAAAATATTGCCCATAGATGTGATGTTCTAAAGGAATCAGGTAATTATGAACTGAGATGAGAGTTTAAGTATTTTCAGTATTTTTCCAACACAGACTAAGTGACCCAGTTGCTGTTGTTATGTGCCGTGGAGTCGGACCCGACTCATAGCGACCCCTCCTTGGGTTTCCAAGGCAGTATCACTACGGAAGTAGATTGCCCCATCTTCCTTCTGAGGAGTGGCTGGTGGGTTTGAACCTCCAGCCTTCTGGTTAGTAGTCAAGTGCCTTAGGCACTAGCTCCCAGAGCTCCCTGAGTGACCTAGATATATCTATTTCTCAGTGTCTTGATCTGTAAAATGAAGAAACTGGCAAGTGATCTGGATGTTCAAATCTATGTCCATATCTATTATTCCACCAGCCTTGAAACATGAAGATCATTTTGCCAACACTCACACTTAAGTAAGTGTGTAACCATTTAAATATTTAAAAAAAAAAAAAAAATCCCTTCCAAGCCAATGCCACTAACGGTTAAGGCGGCGGTGACCGTCCAACCCCAGGCTCGGGTGGCTTGTAGGTGAAGGCGGGATTGGGAAATGAACGGGAATGTTTTCTGCCATACATAGAGCCTTCACCGCTGTCTTTGCCAAAACAGCAACGCCACTCCCACCCCACTCCCTAGAAAACCTTCGGGACTTCAGTCAGTTCCACTCTAGCTTCCCAGTCCCCCTTCACTCGGTCACCACGCAATCCCCTCTCCCCGCAGAATCCGCGGGGGATGCTGAACTCACACTGTTTGCTGTCGCTGCCAGGCTCCCCGCGCACCCCGCACACTAGCCCAGCTGGCTGCCGAGGCTGCTCCCCCTCGCGGCCCGCCTCAGGTGCCGCTGTCGCTGTCACCATCACTGCCTCCGCCCTCCTCATGCCGTCGGGGTCCGCGGGCTGTTGGCCTACTCTGCTCCGTAGCCCACAGCTCTGAAAAACTAGGCGTCTCCGGTTGCTATAGCGACTGAGGAATATCCCCGCCCCAGCGGTGCTCGATTGGCTTCTTCTCCAAGGCCCCAGGTGTCTGCCACCGCAAGGAAGACGGGGAAGTTAGGGAGCAAAGATCAGCTAGTAACTGGTCAAAGCAAAGGACTTTCCACCCATTTCTCATTTCCTTCTCACAGCAAGTACGCAGGCGAGAATTTCTTGTTACATAGGGAAACTGAGAGTCAGAAAGACTAAGCAAATTGCCGGAAGCCACACGGCTAGTCAGCAGCACAGCTTGGAATTTGAACCCAGAAAAGTCCTGCCCCAAAGCCCGAAGGCAAGATAAACTGGACAGAAAAAGCAGGGATGAGGGCAGATACTGGACAAGTGAGTTCAATGTCCAGTCGCTGTTTTGCCCTCTGTATTACCCCTGTCGTGCCCCCTTACACACAGAAGGTGAATGAGTAAATAAACGTTAAGAATTCTTTATCCTTTGGATTCTAAATTATTACTGTTATTGTTACTATTATTATTAGCTAACAAGTCTTGTAGTTCCCAACTACTTTGAATTTAATTCACAATCTATTTCAATCTATATAATAAACTAATTGTACAGATGAGGATAGATAAGGACATCCATCACGATAGATGGAGAAAAGAATGAAGTTGTAAAAGATTTCATATTACTTGGTTCTACAATCAAAGCCAATGGAAGCAGCAGTCAAGACATCAAAAGATGTATTGCAATGAGCAAATCTGTTGCAAAAGATCTTGTTCAAGTACTGAAGATCAAAGATATCTCCTTGAAGACTAAGATGCGCCTAACCCAAGCCATGGTATTTTCAATCGCCTCTTATGCATGTGAGAGCTGGACAATGAACAAGGAAGACAGAAGAGGAGTTGATGTTTTTGAGTTCTGGTGTAGAAAGCTGAAGGTACTGTGGACTGCTAAAAGAACTAACAAATCTGTCCTGGAAGAAATGCAGCCGGAATGCTCCTTGGGAGTGAGAATGACCAGACTACATCTCACTTACTTTGGTCATGTTGTCAGAAGGGATCATTATCTGGAGAAGGATGTCATCCTTGGTAAAGTGGAGGGTCAACGAAAGAAGGGAAGGCCCTCAACAAGATGGATTGACACGGTGGCTGCACCGATGGCTCAGGTGTAATAGAGGTCGTGAGGCTGACACAAGACTGGGCAGTGTTTCGTTCTGTTGTACCTAAGGCCTTTGTGAGTAGGAGACAACTTGACATAACAACAACAACAATACAGATGAGGAAATTAAATATTAGAAAAGTTTGATTTGAATACCAAACCAAAACCCATTGCTACCAAGTTTATTCCAACTCATAGTGACCCCTATAGGACAGACTAGAACTTCCCCATAGGGTTTCCAAGGCTGCAAATCTTTACCGAAGCAGATTGCCTCATTTTTTGCCCATGGAGAGCTGTGGATTCGAACCATCGACCTTTTGGTTTGAATAGCAAGTGGAAGAATACAGAGGTTTTTTCAGTTGGGGAGGATTGCTTTTTCTGTTTATTGCTTTTTGTTTGTTTGTTTATGTTGTGGTATTAATTTTTTCAAAGTTAAACATGAATTATTTTAAAGAGTTAAATAGTTCTACAAGGCATGTAACCAAATACATGGGGCTCCCATCTGCTTTCATTTCACCCAACAGATGCTGTCATTTTCACTTCTTTTGGCTGGTAATATAATATTTACAACATATAGCCACATGCTTATATTGCTGCTTTTCATATTCTTTAATTTTAGGCATCATATGTTGATTTCCTAATATGGACAAGGAGGATTTTGTTCTTTCATGATCCCCACCACACATACTTATTGTCCCTTCATCTCCCTAATATAGATAATTTCAAATTTTGATTAGAGCAAAATTTAAGGTTTACATTATTATAACTATGTAAACTCTAGTCACAGCTGAGTTGTATAATAATATCCTGTGATAACTTTTCCTTTCTTGTGAAATGTTTTGCTTGTCTGGAATTAATATTTTGTTTGTCTTGCCCTATGGGGCAGTTCTACTCTGTCCCATAGGGTCACTATGGATCTGAATCAACTTAATGGCAGTAGGTTTGGTTTTGGTTTTGGTTTATCATATTAGAGATTTCTTCACCCACTCTGTGTTGGATCACTTATTTTCTTTATCCCAACGGTATTTATTTATTTATTTCATTTACTGCCTTATTTGGTGGAACATATCTCCAGTAGTTTATTTTCCTTTTTAATTTTTGTGGTGATTTGGGTAAAAGTTTACAGAGCAAATTCATTTTCTATACAGCAGTTCATACACATTTTGTTCCTTGACATTGACTGCAATTCCCCACAAAGTAACAGCTTTCTTCTGACTTCCTCTCTGTAGTTCCCTTTTCCCTCCATCTTTCCCTCCCATGTACTCCTATCACCCCCCCAAGCTGTCCCCCTGTGCAAACATTGCCCTTCTGTTCTTCCACGATTGATTGCTCTAAGGAATGTATCTACTTGATGTAAATGTTCACCTCATATGCCTGTTTATCATAGCCATAGGAGTGAGTTCAGTTCCAGACCTGAAGGGTAACTAGGGGCTACTCCAATAGCTTCTTGAGAAAGAGTATCTGGAAAGTAAATTGTTCAAGTGATTGCAGGTTGAAAATACACATATTTTACTCTACTAGAGTAGAGGTTTGGCTGAATCACAAATTCTATATTGAAAATAATTTTTCCTCAGAACTGTAAAGTCACTGCACCATTGTCTTCTGGTTGCCATAGAAAAGTCTGCTGCCATTCTATTTCTGATTCCTTGTATAGAACTTGGTGGGTTTTTTTTTTTTTTTTTGGCACGTGTTTTTTCTTCCTAGCAACTCTGTGAATCTTCTCTTTGTGCTCATTTTTCTGAAATTTCATGATGCTACACCTTGATATGGGTCTATTTCTCAATCATTGTGCTGTGCAGTTGGTAGATTCTTTCAATCAAGGAACTCATGCCCTTCATTTCAAGGAATTTTTTCATTGAGAGTTCTATGTTTCCTCTGTTCATTCTAGGACTCCTGTTATTTGGATGTTAGATCTCCTGTTTTGTCCTCTAATTTTCAAACCTACTATTTTCTTATTTTATGTCTGCCTTTTTGCACTATTTTTGGGAGATTTTCTTAACATTATTTTCCAAACATTCAATTTTTCATTTCTGATACCATGTTTCACAACTCCTCAGAATTCTCTGAATACTCTTTATATAATATCTTGGTTATATATTATGATTATAGTATCTTCTTTTATCTTTTCGAGGATATTAATATATTTTATTTCCAACTTTTTTTTCCCCTCCATGCATAATTGCTGCTTCCTTCAAGTTACCTGTTCCTGTTTGTTTTGGTATCTGTCTTAGTAGCTTTCCTCAGTCTTCAGGTGATCCTCAACTGTCTTCTCCCTACCGAGCAATGGAGTGATATGTATCTGAATAGAATTTCTCTGTATAGGGGTGGGGTCGATGCACAGACTTAGAGTTTTATTGATGGCTGATCTGTCTGAGCTGCTCAACCGAGGAACCCCTGACATCAGCATTTTAAGGTCCTATTTCTTTGAATTGGTCTGATTCTTCATGGGTGACTCCTCTAGTCTCCTTGCTGAAGCATGTAAGTCTGACAACGAGAACTCTAGGAAGTGAGTAGGAGATGAGGACTGAGGACTCAACATGAGGTATGTAAATATTCATGAAATTCCCTTGTTTCATTATGGCAGTCCTGCCCTCAATTGTGCTTTGTCCTCCCAATCCAGAGGCCCTCTGTTTTACTTCCTCCAGAGAATTACCTATAGTTTTTTTCAAGGTAAGGGTCATCCATCCAGCTGATCAAAACTAGGCTTTTGTTTTGGTTTGCTTGTATATTTCCCATATTATTAGTTGTTGTTTTTGTTAGGTGCCATTGAGTCAGACCCAACTCATAGTGACCCCTCATTGGGTTTCCAAGGCAGTATCACTACGGAAGTAGATTGCCCAAATGTCCTTCCAAGGAGTGGCTGGTGGGTTTGAACCGCCAGCCTTCTGGTTAGCAGTCAAGTGCCTTAGGCACTACATTGCCAGACCACCTATGTTATTAGTAGAAACCAGATTTTTAACCTAGGTCTAATGTTCCCAAGCACAAGTCCAATATTTTTTCTACCTTACTCCAATTGCTTTTATGTGCAAATTACCACAGCTGACATTAGCAGTAATTCAAAAGGAATTATTGGATTGGTGCAGCCTTCTTCCAAACCTCAATCAGAAAATTTCTCATGTTTTATTGAAATGACTAACTCACATTTATTCATTCACTTGACAAATATTTGGAGTGCCTACTCTGTACCAGGCATTGTGTTATGTGCCTGTAATTCTAAGGCAATTTAATCACCTCCCTGACTTTATAGAACTTACAGTTCAGTATGGGATTAATATGTGAACAAATAAATTCAATAAAGTAAACAGCTGTTCTGAAAATATATACACAAAGTTCAATGCAGGGATGATAAACAAGTAGACATTAGTGGGGCCAGTATATGGAAAGAATGAATGTAGGCAATGACCTACTGAGTTAAGTTGGTTGGAGTGGAATGGAGCATATTTTAAGATGAGGAAATCACAGAGCTGTGGAAAGGCCAATTAATCAGTATAAGCAAATGAAGGGGCTGTGGTGAGACTGGCAGAGCAGAAGCCGGATTCAGATTATGATGGGCTTTCCTAGACAAGTTAAGACATTATGGATTTCATCATGAAGCCAATGGGATCCATTAAGGAATTTTGGAAAGAGTATACTAAGGCCCCTGGTGGTTCAAACCATACACACTTGGCTGCTAACCAAAAGGTTGAAATGTTGAGTCCACCCAGAAGCACCCCAGATGAAAGGCCTGGTGATCTACTTTCGAAAATTCATCCACTACAAACTCTATGGATCATAATAGTCCGATCTGCAACTGATCATAGTGATGTGCATTTTGTTCCACTGTTCATGGGGTTGTCATGGGTTAGGGGCTGACTCAACAGCGGCTAACAATTACAAGTGACCAGCAGTTCTACTCCTCTGCATATATTCAAAAGAAATGTACCGTATATACACTAAGACCCATATACTCGAATGTTCATGGCAACTCTATTCATAAAGCCCCAACCTGAAAGTAGTCCAAATGCCCACCAACAATAAAATGCATATATAAATTAATATATATTCATATAATAGAATACAGCAATGAGAAAGAACAAACCCGTTACAGTTAAAAAAAAATGGGTGAATCTTACAGACAGTAATGTTGAATGAAAAAATCTAAACACAAAAACACAGATAATAAATGATTCCATTTATGAAGGCAAAACTAAAACAAAGTGGTAGAAGTTAGAATAATGGTTACCTTTGAGGCAATACTAAGAAGAACAAAGAAGACTCTAGAGATGCTGCTTATGTTCTAAATCTTGATCTGGATAGCAGTTATATGATAGTAGTTACATGGGATGTTCACTTTGTAGAATTCATCAAGATTTCTGAAATTCACTATGTTTGCTATAGTTTTATAAAATTACATGAAATAAGAATATCTGAGTCAGAAAATATTAGGTTGAAAAAATATTTTTACTCATAAAAATGTGATTTGTGTAGTCAGTTACTAAAAAATTATGCAACTATTGCCATTTTTTCAATACTAAAAAGCTTAGAGCAAATTGAATTGTCAGTTGAAGTAACTATATATTAATGGTTTATTTGCTTCTTTCTCCCTCTATATGGTTTTTAATATTTTATATCTAGTTATTGGATGCATGTCTTCAGTCCCTTTAAACT
>NW_006921634.1:6698797-6727934 GCF_000298275.1 Orycteropus afer afer | reverse complement strand
GTATGTTATGCCAATTGAGCTTGATGTCCCCTGTGACAAGCCCGCAGGATCAATTACTTGGTCCCTCTGGTAAACTACCTCAAATTCTTTTAGGAATAAATTGTCAATAAAAAATAAGCAGAGAATTTAAGATAAAAATTTTCTATGAACTATGGTTACCAGTTTTCCTTACTTTTTGTTTATTCAGAATAACCAGAAGTAAATAGCAAAAACAGAAGATTGTTGGCTTCACCTTTAGCTATGAAAAAGATCAATATGTCCACTAGATGGAGGCAAAGTCCAAGAATCGATTTTTGTTGTAACAAGTTAAAAATTATGTTGACTATAAAAACATGAGGGAGTTCTGGTAGCATAGTGCCTAAAGCACTAAGTGCTAACCAGAAGGCTGGTGGTTCAAACCCACTAGTCACTCCTCATAAGAAAGGTTGGGCAATCTGCTTCCATAGTGATACCATCTTGGAAACCCAAGGCGGGGCTGCTATGAATCAGGTCCGACTCGATGGCACGTAACAAACATGAAGAATCCTTAACAATGAAATATAAACTTGTCCACAGTTAATATATGTTACTTTGGTTTACTTCCAGGTACATTAGTAAAAATCTAGGTGGATTAATTTTTACAATCTTTTTTAAATTCTACAGATCTAGAACAGGTTTCCAAAAGTCATCCCAGACTTTCTTCTGTTTCATAATAATCAATGAGATGCTTTATGCTATTATTTTATTTTCAGAGACATGGACACTATACACACGTCACCATCCTTTTCTGGATTGTATGTTGTTGCTAGGTGCTGTTGAGTTGGTTCTGACTCACAGCAACTCTATATACAACAGAACCAAACACAGCCTGGTCCTGCACCATCCTTACAATCATCAACTTGTTTGAGCCCATCATCACAACCACTGTGTCAATCCATCTCATTGAAGGTCTTGCCCTGTTTTGCTGAACCTCTACTTCACTAAGCATGATATCTTTCTCCAAGGACTGGTCCCTTCTGAAGGACTAGATTCTTTAACAGGACTAGATTCTATAGTCATGGTTTAAATGATTGAAAAAGTCAACTAAATCCTTCTTATAGTAATTAAATCATCTTTTCAAATTTGTTTAATTCTCCCAAATGGACTACAGTTATTTTGAGGGGTTGATTATTAAGAAATTAAGCTACATATTGCATTGGGCAAATGACTACGGTGTGCCTGACTCAAGCCATGGTCTTCAAAAAAAGGCCATTGAAAAAGGTCATGGTCATTGAAAAAGGAAGATAGAAGAATGATTGATGCATTCGAATTGTGGTATTCACAAAGAATATTGAATATACCATGGACTCCCAGAAGAACAAACAAATCAGTCTTAGAAGAAATAAAACCACATGTTCTTTAGAAGCAAGGATGGTGAGATTTCAGTTCACTTACTTTGGACTTTGTATGCTGAGCAAATAATCTGAGAAAATGGACTATATGAAGAGTAACGCAGCATTAGGATTGGAGGAAGACTAGTTAACAACCTGTGACATGGAGATGATGCAACCTTGCTGGCTGAAAATGAAGATGACTTGAAGCACTTACTAATGAAGATTAAAGACTGCAGCCTTCAGTATGTATTATACTGCAACATAAAGAAAACAGAAATCCTCACAACTGGATCAATAAGCAACATCATGATGAATGGAAAAAAGATTGAAGTTGTCAAAGATTTAATTTTACTTGGATCCACCCCTGGAAGCAACAGTCTAGAAAGCAGATGTCATATTGCACTGGGCAAATCTGCTGCAAAAGACCTTTAAATCATTAAAGAACAAAAATGTCACTGCACCTAACCCAAGCCATGTTTTTTTCAATTGCCTCATACACATGTGAAGCTGCACAATGAATAAGGAACACCACAGAAGAACTGATGCCTTTGAATTGTGGTGTTGGCAAAGAATACCAAAACTACCATGCACTGTCAGAAGAACAAACAAATCTGTCCTGGAAGAAGTCCAGCTGGAATGGTCCCAAGAAGCAAGATGGCCAGTGTTTGTCATGTTGTCAGGAGGGACTGGTCCCTGGAGAATGGTATCATGCTTAAAACTCAAGGGTCAGCAAAAAAGGGGAAGGCCCTCAATGAGATGGATTGACACAGTGGCTGCAATGATGGCCTCAAACATAGCAAGGATTGTGAAGATGGTGCAGGACTAGGCACAGTTTTTTTATGAGGATTTTTATGAGTTGGAACTGACTAGATGGCACTTAACAATACTACCACCATTTTGGACACATCATCATAAAAGACCGATCACTAGAAAAGGATATCCTGTTTGGTAAAGCAGAGGGTCGGCAAAAATGATGGAAGCCCTCAAAGAGATGGATTGACATCATAGCCACAATAATGGCCTCAAACATACCAATGATCATACAGATGGCTCAGAACTGGGTAATGTTCTATTCTGTTATACATATGGTCGCCGTAAGTGGGAGCTAGTTCTATACCAGCTAACAACAACACTTTGTTTCCTACTTTTATCATTTAAGTTGCTCTGGTGGTGTAGTGATTAAGGCATTCAAATTGCTAACCAAAAGGTCAGGAGGTCAAACTTACCAGCTGCTCCTGTTTCCATAAAGATTTATAGGACCAATGAGAGTCACTGTGAGTCAGAATTGATAGCAGTTTTGGGTTTTTGGTACTCTATCATTTAATGGAGAAACTGCCTCTTCCAATTATAAGGGGCTTGTTGTTTAGGATTTTAAAATTTAGTGAATTGGTGAAATATATTTTTTAGATAACTCACAGGCCCTCAGTAAGATCTACCACTAGAATTTGGGAATAGGTGATCATATATCCACCTGCTGTGGAAAATAACAAGTGGATGAAATTAGTCATCTTTGGATTCCTATTTTAAAAAATCAACTTTATTGAAGTATAACTCATGAACAATAAATCTCATGCTATTTAAAGTATAGAATTCAATGAATCTTTTGAGGGTGATGAAAATTGAGTTGCATGTACCTGCAAAACCATTACCACAATCAAGGTACAGAACATTTTTTATCACCTTCAAAGAGTCTTCTTGCCCTTGTGCAGTCCAACTTTTATCCCTATGCCCAGGCAATCACTGACCTGCTTTTTGCCTATAAATGAGTTTATTTTTCCCAAAAACTGGTATTTAATTGTTCCAACACTATATGTTTGTGGTAGTTAAAGTTGTGTGTCAACTTGACTGGGCCTGGTTTTGAGTGGCTGGGCAGCTGGATATATTCCTCATGATGAGACTGGTAATCACCTCCATGATGGAATCTGTTGTGGTCTGCTTCCAGTAGATAGGGAGTTTTCAGAAAGGTCTTGAGCTTTTTGGCACACTTGGATCTTGCATTTAGCCAAATCTTCATTAAATAGCCTGCGATGTTATCTGCTGATCCTGAGACTTTTTCTAGATTTGAACTAGTGGCCTGCCATGTTGCATTTCCACCCACAGATATATACCAAAAAGAACTGAATGCAGGGACAGATACTTGTACATAGATGTTCATAGCAGTACTATTGACAAAAACCAAAAGATGGAAACAACTTAGATGTCCATCAACTGATGGATAAAACATAATGTCACACACATTTCTACATAATGGATTTCACTGAACCATAAAGAGAAATTTAGTTCTGATACATGCCATAACATGGATGAATCTCGAAAACATTATATTAAGTGAAAGAAGCCAGAGACAAAAGGGCATGTATTGTATGATTCTATTGATAAGAAATGTCTGTAACAGGCAATTCCATAGATACAGAAAGTAGATCGAAGTTACTAGGGACTGGGGGTGGGAAGGATAGGAGCGACCATTTAATAGGTAGAGTTTCCTTTTAGGGTGATGAAAATGTTCTGGAAATAGATAGCAGTGATGGTTGCAGAACATCATGAATGCATTAAATACCACAAAATTGTGTATTTAAAAATGGTACGTTTTATGTTATATGTATTTTAACATACACACCCAAAAAGGACTGCCTGTTTAAGACAACTGCATCTCAAAACATAACTGCTCAAGAGACAGCATCCTTTATGAACTCACTGTAATTCTCCAGTGATGTTTTCCTAATTTTCAAGTACTGTACATTAAGGAGCTCTAGTGGTGTAGTGGTTAAGGCATTTGGCTGCTAACCAAAAGGTCAGGGTTCAAACCTACCAGCTGTTCCACAGGAGAAAATGAGGCAGTTTGCTTCTGTAAAGATTTACAGCCTTAGAAATCCTCCAGGGCAGTTCTACACTGTCCTAAATGGTGGCATGAGTCAGAATTGACTTGATGGCAGTGGATTTTGGGGTTTGGTACATCTAGTAGAGATGCAAAGCCGAACATGTAATAGAAAGGGAAGAAAGAAAACACATTAGGTAGCGGCTTACTTTGAGATTTTTATTTCTTCCAATATGGAAGCTCTAGTGGCACAATGGTTAAGCCCTCAGCCATTAGCTGAAAGGTTGGCAGTTTAAATGAACCCAATGACTTCACAGAAGGTTAAGACTTGGCGATCTGCTACCATGAAGATTACAGCCTAGGCGACCCTATGGGGCAGTTCTACTCTGACATATTGGGTCTTTATGAGTCTGATTGACTCCACAGCCCCCAACATTTCATCCATTAAACTCACTTTCTGGCCTATAAATCCTGCTACTGAGAGATCCAGTGTAGGATGTGGCCATGTCATTAAGCTCAGTGAGGACTGTTAGAAGTACCTGAGTTACTATTGTTAAATTGAAGTCATGAGCAAAAAAATTAATGCTTTTGTTTTCATTCCATTTACTCAGCATTATCCAGGAAGGGGAAAAATTAGGTATGACTTTAATTAAGCAACTCATTTGATAGGCACTGAGAAGCTGAACTTTGAACAACAGGCCATTCTTAGTTTCAAGGCCCTGGATTCATTCTGAAAACACATTTTCTCTCTGAATCTCATTTTTTTCCAGTCATTGTAATTATCTGCTGAAATTCTTTTATTTTGCTTATTCCTGGAATATTTCCTTTTACTGGGGTGAAACCTTTGCCACCTGGCAGGGATCTTTCAAAGTGGGTAGGCAATTTTTCCCCCCTAGGTGAGGAGGTGCCTGGATTCTTCAGAAAAGCTCCATGCTGCTCATTTTACTGGACTCATGAGAGGCTATAAAGGGAAAGCTGTACATGGGGATCTTCAAGAATCCAAATAGCTCAAACAGGAGGGGCAATTCTGCTTGAAATGCTGGGGAAAACACTCAATACCATTTTTTGAGTACCCGCTATGGAACATACACCTCTAAAAAGGACATGGAGGTGGCATCTTCTGATCTCCTGTAACTTCACAAGAGGAAGACAGAATCACCATCAGCAGCCCAAGGCTTATTCCTATGAGGCCAGACATGCCGCCACCATCTAGCCTTTTTCCAATTCTGACACCAACCATCCCTCCCACGGCACTACTTCTCTGCTGGGTTTGACACGTTGCAATGGCTACACAGAACTCACAGACCATATCACGATTATGGGCTTTATTAGAGAAGTAACAGTCTACAATTCAGGTTCAGGAATGCCCTCAGATACCATTCTTTGATCAGGACAGTCTCCTCTCTGCTATGTCCTCAGGCATACCTCTCTGGCCCTTGGCCTCTTGGCCTGGCCTCTGCCCTGCATGGGCATTACAAAGCTCTTTTAGTTCTGCCAATAGGTACACCTACATGCACCCCCCTGACAGTAAGCCTCCTGCCTAAGGGCACTCAACTTTCTTGCTCTGTGGGCCAGGTAAGCTCGATGCTGTCTCATGCCTCTTGGTGCCATTGTGACAGTCTCTCTCTGTTGGGGTGTGTCTCTGCTAGGGCATGTCTCTGCCAGGGTGTCTCTCTGCTGCACACTTCTCTCTGCCGTGTCTCTGCCAAGGAGGTCCAGTGCAGGGATCCAAGGATACACTACTTCACCTCCAACTCCTCTCTTGATGGCAGTGAGATCCCCTCTCTGCATATAGGAGAGCTCATTTTAAGCCTGGCAGAGTGATAAATCTAGCCAATCCCAACATTAGAGTTCTACACAACTTATTTGCATGGTCCCACTATGCAATCCAATGGGAGTTACAAAGACTATGGCTAGCATTACCACACCAAATAATTCACTCCACTGCAACACCTCTATCCACATTTTATCATTTATTCCTTAAAAACTGCAGCAAGATAGGTATTATCCTCATTTTACACATAAGAATACTGAGGTTATTTGCCCAAAGCCACATACAGGTAGCAATCAGGATCTGAACCCAGATTGTTTGACTCAAACTTAAATGCTCTTCCTTTTAACCATTATGCTATGCTTCCAGGGAATGTTTCAGGTACCTTGAGTGGCACTGTTCAATATGGTAGCCCTAGTCAAATGTGGCTATCGAGAACTTGAAATATGACTACTCTGAATTGAGATGTGCTCCAAACTAGTTATTTTGAAGACTTAATGCAAAATTTTTTTTAAAAACTCACCAAGTTTCTTACATATCACATGGTGAAGTTGTATTTTAGATAATACTAAATATGTATTATTGTTTTTATCTTAATGTGGTTATGAGAAAAACAGTAAAAATTACACTTAGTTCTCATTTTATTTCTATTAGACAGCATTGATCTAGATCATTTTTACTTAGTTTCCCCAAAGTAAAATCTATGGGATTTGAAAGGGAAATTTCCAGGGATTTTAAAATGTCAACAGCGTTCATGCATGGTAGAAATGGTTAACACACTCAGCTGCTAACCAAAACGTTTGAGGTCAAGATCATCCAGATGCACTGCAAACAGCCTGGCAATCCACTTCCAAGAAATCAGCTATAAAACCCCACAGAGCACAGCTCTACTCTGACACACATGGAGTTGCTTTGACTTGGAACTGACTCGATGGCAACTGGCTCAAAACATCAGTAGGCTACATGCACTCCTTTTTAGTTTACTCTCTTTAATGTAATAAACACAGATATTGATACTCTGAAACCAAGGGATTTCCTACCCAGAGATCACAATAACTGAAGCTTTCTAAGCCTCAAAACCGTTCACTACAATGACTCTGTTTATGTATCTCTAACTTCTGAAGGGATACAATTTTGTTCTAATTAAAAAGCTGGCATATATATTTGACTAAACAGCATCATTGCTTAGTCTAGGATGATTAGGCCACATGGGCTGGCTAAAAGAAAAACCCTGGTGTTGAGAAATTAGAGGAAACCCTTTGGGAAGTCACAGATGGGCTAGGTCAGCAATGGGAAACTGCTGCTGGAGAGACTGAAATACTAAATAAATGTATGCTGGATAAATAAATTCATGTTATGGATCCAAGGAAGGTATACACAGGTAAAAAAGAATTCATGCCTTTTTGTTGTTCAAAACTTGTCACTTTATTTTTCTTGAAAATTTATATTTAAGCTTTTTGTCACTATCCACACCAGAGCTTAAAAAAAAAACAAAAAACAAAGCCTCAGCCACATTGTGAGTCTAGCCCCAATGCTGCAGTCATCCTCTCATCCGTTTCCTTGTAACAGCCTTTGTAAGGTTTGTATAAAATGTGGACCTTGGAAAACCAGTATTTCCTGTGAACTCGGCGAGCAGTGCCAAAACCAAATACCAAACCAAACGCACTGCCATCAAGTTGGATCCAACTCATAGCGACCCCTCTTTGGGTTTCCGAGGCAGTATCACTACAGAAGTAGATTGCCCAACCCTCCTTCTGAGGAGTGGCTGGTGGGTTTGAACCATCAGCCTTCTGGTAAAATCAGCAAACTAGAATAGTACAATCTCCTGGACCAAGGTAGAGTTGTGTACATATCTACATAGTCATACTGACTCACCAGTGGAATAAGGACATGTAAGTGGGCAAGAGTGCTCACGGGCGGTGCAAATGGTTAACAGGCTTGGCTGCTAACCAAAAGGTTGGAGGTTTGAATCTATCTAGAAGCACCCTGAGAGAAACTGGTGATCTACTTCTGAAAAACTATCCATTGAAAACCCTTTGGAGTATTAACTCTAATTCACATGGGGCTGGCATGAGTCAGAGTCAACTTGACTGCCATTGGTTAGGTTAGGATGACAAGAGTGAGGGAGAAACATCCACAGGACTGTGTGAACTGTGGCAGGGGCGGTACTGCATAACACTAAAGGGTTAAAGAATGGCTGGGATTTAACACCTACCTAGCTGCTTTCCTGAAAATGATTTATCTTCTAAAGATAAAGCTATCTAGGGTTTTTGTTTTGCTTTGTTTATGGAGTAAGTGAAGTCACTAATGTTAGTCCTTCTGGTTTAAAATAAAAGCAACTGGCTATGGTAATGCAGAGAAGGCAGCTGAATCACACCAGTATATTTAAGACTTACATTAAATTGAGTTACCTTACCTGGAAAAATGGAGTACTCACCAGTGGAAAAATTTAGTAAGGATTTAGCTGGAGTAAAAAAATACATGTCAATATACTAAATACTGAACAAAGATCCAAGATGTGGGATATTTAAAATACATTTCTCTTGGATCAGCACCAAAAATATAATTCTTTTTTTTTCCTGGACAATCTATGTTGTGTTTCAATATAGGTAAGTTAAAGTTATTTCTGATAAAAATTACAAACTCCACAGAAATTACAATATATACAAAAAACCTTCAAATACATTTTGACATCGAGATCAGGAAATTCACTTGGAAGGGCATTATTATGAGTGCCACCAAATTTTTGTAGTAAAGAGTTTTGATGTCAATTCTGTACTATGTATTTGAATATTTTACATCTCACATAAAGAGGCACTGGTACCTGGAAACTTATGAAAATTACTACAACTGTTAACACTGAGTTGAAGAATTTGTGCAGCCTTCCACAATTTCAAAGAGGTAGTGATAGATACTTGTTCTTCTGGCAATATCAAATGCTGTTTCATCCAAGTTGTTTTTCAGACCCGGTTTGATGTACCGATTCATCAGGAGGAGTTCCAGGGTATCTTTGCTGTCTCTGTTTCCAGCAGCAAGATGTAAGGGGGTCAAGAGGCCTTTCGTTTGGGCATTGATGTCTGCATCATGCTGAAGTAAGAAAGAAGCCACTCTGGTATTGTTCCACTTACAAGCACTGTGCAGAGGCGTCCAGCCATCCACAGTCACTGCGTGCACATCTGCTCCTCGCGCAATCAGCTCACGGACAACATCTAAGTGTCCACTATAAGATGCTCGGTGAAGAGGGGTATACTCATCTTCATCTCTCGTGTTCACATGTGTGGCCTTTTCAGAAAGCAGTCTCTGCACCGTAGTTAGCTAAGAAGAAAAAAAAACGATGTTAAAAATAACCCAACTCTAACTAAAATAATAAACAAAATAACACAGTCTAGTGTTATTTAACTTAATCTGATTAAAAAGTTACTTGTTAGCAGATGATTATAAAGTAAAAATAATTTAACATTTTTTTGGGGGTAGGGAAGAGGGCAACTGATGTAAAAACAAATTAGTGTTAAGCATGCTCTATTGCTTCTAAGAATATGACTCTCTGAACATCAAACCATGTTTACTCTTGGTTTGATTAAAGTTTATTGCACAAGAACTTTTATCCTAGGTGAACAATACAGGCTGTAATTGTTATTTAATATTTTATACTTGATCCATGAAGACACAATAATGTATTGACTTTTCCACATTAGGATCAATATATACAGTCCAAAAAATTTTTAAAATAAAGCTTCCTTTATCAGAATAATGGTAACAGGAAATCTACAAAGAGCTCAATTTCTTCTAACTAGAAAGACCTTACAATCATGCTTTCAGGTAGTGCTTTTCAGTTTGGTCTATTGCTGCAGAGTCCTCTTGGGTTAAAAAGTTATCAAAATATCCAAAAATACAAGTCTGTGTTAGTTATTATGGCTTAGTAACATAGACAGAGAGGAACTTAGCAAACTGAGGTAGAAGTGGTCAAGTAAATAGACTTTTGATGTTAATTCTCCTTGGATGACCCTGAAAAAATTAATATTCCTGATTTTCAATTGCTTCACTTGTGAAAGGGAAGAATAATACCTATTTTATAGGGCTATAAGCTCTGGTGGCACAGTGGTTAAAGCATTCAGTTCCTAATCAAAGGTTGGTGGTCCAAACCCACCAGCTGTTCCTTGGGAGATAGATGAGGCAGTCTGCTTCCATAAAGACTTACAGCCTTGTAAACCCTATGGGGCAGGTCTACTCTGTCCTATATGGTTGCTGAGTCAGAATCGACTTCATGGCAGCAGATTAGTAGGTATTTTATCAGACTATGAGAACTAGATCAAATATTATAGTCAGGCACTTAGCTAGTATTCAATAAATGTTAATTCCCTTTCCTAAAGAATACTTGGCTCTAGGATGATCATAATGATTTAATACGAATGATTTAGAAATATAGATGACTGCATCCTATCTTTATAGAAAATTACTATTATCTATATACCAAATTCGGAAGGAAGACTTGGCAATCTACTTCCGTAGAAATACAATCTCAGAAACCCAAGGAGGGGTTGCTATGACTTGGAACCAACTCGATGTCAGTGACTTTTTTTTTTTTTTTTAAATATACTGAATAATAAATAATATGACACTTAGAGGCCTAATAAGTACTTTTATGTACACAATCTCATTTGATTCGTACAGCCCAGCATAGACAGGTATTATACAGTAGTCCCTTTCTGAACTGCAGTTTTGCTTTCCTCCGTTTCAGTTACCCGTGGTCATCACAGTCTGTTAAATGAGTATGTAGCGTAAGGAAGGAAATCTCATGCTGTCTCACTTTGTTATTCACATAATTTTTATTCTAGTACATCATTATAACTATTCTATTTTATTATTAATTATTGCTTTTAATATCTTACTGTGCCTAATTTACAAATTAAACTTTATCAGACATATATATGTATAGGACAAAACATAGCATATATAAGTTTGGTATTATCTGCAATTTCAAGCATCCATGGGGAAGAGTGTCTCAGAATGTATCCCCCAGAGGTATGTGTGGACTTCTGTACTGTTCACTCTCATAGACGAGAAAATAAGAGGTTCAGAGGTGTTAAGAATTGCCCAAAGTTCCAGATTAAATAGAAGCAAATTTTCTGGTTCCAAACCCAATGTTTTCCCCCACTATATAAGTTTCCTCATTTTTACCCGATTTTTTTCAGCCGCCCAAAGAAGCAATTTGCTTGGATCTTTTTCCATTTTTTTTTCTTGCAGTTGATACCACTCTTCAGTTTTTTCATCTTGCTCCTCATCTTCATCAGAATTGCCTGCCCAGAGACTTTGGGTACCAGTAGGAATAAGGTGTCTGTGTGTTTCCAACAGTTCAAGTTGGTTAAAGTGTTCAGAAAAGTCCAAGGAATTCTCTGGGTCTGGTTTTCCATCATCATTTACTTTCTCTTTCTCCATCTTTACTGCTATTCTAAATAGAAAGCATTTCAAATGCCAGGGTATAAGTTTTCTAGAAATAAATTATGTCTACTTTACTGTATTCACCCAGATCTGAAAACATAAACACAAAAATTATTAGCAACACAGTAATAGTCTTCATCGATAACATAGGTAACAGTCTTGCAAACATACAAATAAACCCAGTCTAAACTTTTCAGTCTTTTCTCATGACTGCTACCCTTGACATTCACCAAATATTGGAGCTGATTTCAGTCATGTATGGACTTTAATGGGCCAACATTCCCCTCCCCCACTGCCTTTTTTTCCATCCTTCTACCAAGTCAGTGGTTATGACTGTGTTGTTTTGAATCTATTGGTTTAGGTATTATTGCATTATGCTAAGACTGATGAGGGAGCTCTGGTAGCATAGTGGCTAAGACACTTGCCTGCTAACCAGACGACTGGCGGTTCAAACCCACCAGCCACTCCTCGGAAGGAAGGTTGGGCAATCCTACTTCCGTAGTGATACTGCCTCGGAAACCCAAGGAGGGGTCGCTATGAGTCAGGTATGACTCGACGGCACATAACAACAACAACAACAACAACAAGACTGATGAATGCTTATAGTTCTTAAAAGTGTAAGTAATAAAATAAAGATAAGCACAATCAAGATAGTGCCTAAGGCATCTGACTGCTAACCAGAAGGCTGGAGGTTCAAACCCACCAGCCACTCCTCGGAAGGAAGATTGGGCAATCTACTTCCATAGTGATACCACCTCAGAAACCCAAGGAGGGGTTGCCATGAGTTGGATCCGACTCGATGGCAGCAAGTTTGGTTTTGGTTTTGGTTAGACAGACCTAACATAGGATAGAAATAAAAACTTTCAGTTTCTAAAAAATGTACTTCAAAGAATCAGGGATTCTTAGAGATGGGGCAGCCCCTAAAAGGCATCTGTCCCAATCTTTCACCAATGAAGGTATCTTTGTCACAACATCTGTAATAATCATCCTATTTCTACTTTCATATTCAGTGAGACCACTGTAGTTCTCACCTGTCTCATACTTATTTTGAACTTAATTTTGACTGTGATTCACTCTTTTAGTCAATAAATATGAACAAAATGTCTGGCATGTGACATTTTCTGGGTACTAGAATTTAATAAAGATTCATGTCTTGACATCAAGAATCTTAATATCTATTGGGGGGGTGACTGGCAAAGACAGTGTGGTAAGTGCGATGATAACAGGACCATGTCAAAATATTACACATATACCAAAATCAAAACCAAACCCACTGCCATTGAGTCAATTCCAACTCATAGCGAACCTATAGAACAGAACAGCATTGCCCCATAGGGTTTCCAAGGCATAAATCTTTATAGAAGCAGACTGCCTCATCTTTTTTTCCCACAGAGGCTAGTGGGTTCAAACCACTGACCTTTTGATTAGCAGCCCAATGCTTTAACCATGGGGCCACCAGAGCTCCCTAATACATATACAAAACCCACTGCCATTGGGTAGATTCTGACCCATAGCAATCCATAAGGTTTCCAAGGTGGTAAATCTTTATGTAGTAGACTGCCTCATCTTCCCCAGGCAGAGCAGCTGGTGGGTTTGAACCACCAACCTTCTGGTTAGCAGCCAAATGTCTTAACCACTGCACCACCAGAGATCCTTATGCATAAAGGTCATAATTAACCCACTTCCTAAGGATCAGAGAAGGCTTTCTGACAGAAAGGATGCTTCTCTGGTAGGCTGCCTTATTCATTTTTATGTTGAAAAAGTTACAAGGCATATTAAAATTCCCAACTAAAGAAAATGAGAATAAGTAATAGATATTTTTAAAAATTATTTGCTAAGACTGTTTCTTCAACCTCTCAATTATGTTGGCTGAAATCTTATTAGTCTGTCAAGGCTCTTCTCAGATGCTGCCCCTTTCATCAAGTCTTTGCTTCTCCAAATTAGACTTCATTTTGCTTTCTGCTTTTTTTGTTTTGGTGCTATTTATTACCTGTATTTCATCAGTAACTTCGCTTTTGTTTTAGCCCCTTAAAAAGAATGTGATAGGGCGCCCTGGAGAGAACAATCATGGGAGAAGGAAGGGCTGCTTATGCACAGGGAGATAGCTCAGGGTGCAGAAGAGTATCAAGGGATGGACACTGGGAGGAGGTAACTGTGGGGAGGAAGTGGGAGGGGAGCTGCTGCATTGTAAATTTTGGTCAATGACATGAGACAAAGTATATGTCAACTGCTGTATGAAAAGTGAATTTACTCTGTAAATCTTCACCCAAATCCTAAAAAAAAAAAAAAAGAATGTGATAGGGGCTATGTTTAACTTATATTTGTTCCACTTACATACACTGTTGTTGTTGTTATGTACCGTAGAGTTGGACCCGACTCATAGTGACCCCTCCTTGGGTTTCCGAGGCAGTATCACTACAGAAGTAGATTGCCCCATCTTCCTTCTGAGGAGTGGTTGGTGAGTTTGAACCGCCAGCCTTCTGGTTAGCAGTCAAGTGCCTTAGGCACTATGCTACCAGAGCTCCCGTTACATACACTTGTTGTTGTTGTTGTTGTTGTTATGTGCCGTCGAGTCGGACCCGACTTATAGCGACCCTTCCTTGGGTTTCTGAGGCAGTATCACTACGGAAGTAGATTGCCCCATTTTCCTTCGTAGGAGTGGCTGGTGCGTTTGAACCGCCAGCCTTCTGGTTACATATACTAGGTATTAAGAAATATTTGTAGAATTGAGTTTCATTAAAGCCCTATCACTTGATTTTGCCTAAAATGGATTCTGAGACACTCCAGAGTCAGTCATACCCCTCAGATACTGATTTCTTTCTACCTAATTTCACAAGTTTAATAGTCTTTCTACCTAATTTCACAAGTTTAATAGTATACTATCCTAATGCTATATTAGACTTCATTACTAGTGGTAAGAGCACTAAACTCAAGTTCAAATCTATTACTCATGAATAGTAACTTCTCTGGGCCTGTTGCTTCATTTGTAAAATGTTACGGTTGTACTAAAGGATTTCCAAGGGCTCGCCAGCTTTTCAGGATGACTGGGCAATCTACTTCTGTAAAGATTCACTGCCTCGGAAAGGGGGTGGCTATGAGTTGGAATCGACTTGATGGCAGTGAGTTTGGGTTGGTTTGGTTTTTGGCCAGCTTTTCAGCCTATTGAGAGACTCTATTGGAACTAATTTATGTTTTATCAGTTTTCCTGGAGTTTCCTTTTTTTTTTTCTTTTAGTCTCAAACTATTTCCTGAACCTTACAGCACAAGTGATTTTACATCAGTTATTTAAATATTTAACAGATACCTATAAATAATGTATGATGGAAAGTTTGCTTGTTAATTATATCACACAGAGTAACATTATAGCATACATATTTTAACCTCCAAACGCCTTTTCTTTTTTATAAAAACTTCTTTTTTACAAATTCTGAATTTACAGCTCCAGATACAAAAAATTATCTTAAGATTTGTTGGCTGATTTAATTCCAAAAGCCAATGCCAGGTGCATCTCTTTGATTCAGGATTTTAAGAAACCTACCTAAGGCACTTGACTGCTAACCAGAAGGCTGGAGGTTCAAACCCACAGTCACTCCTCGGAAGGAATGTTGGGCAATCTACTTCCGTAGTGATACTGCCTCTGAAACCCAAGGAGGGGTCGCTATGAGTCGGGTCGACTCGATGGTACATAACAACCACCACCAAGATTCTTACTTGATATTCCAAGAAGACATAGGGTGTGTTTCTTAATTTAAAGGGCACATTCCATTTTCAGAGATCTCCACTCCTCGGAAGGAAGATGGGGCAATCTACTTCCGTAGTGATACTGCCTCGGAAACCCAAGGGAGGGGTCACTATGAGTCGAGTCCGACTCAACGGCACACAACAACAACAACAACAACAAACCAGGTCAGAGGAGCTCTGGTAGCATAATGCCTAAGGCACTTGACTGCTAACCAGAAGGCTGGCGGTTCAAACCCACCAGCCACTCCTCGGAAGGAAGGTTGAGCAATGTACTTCTGTAGTGATACCGCTTCGGAAACCTATGAGTCGGACTGGACCGCACTTAACAACAACAAACCATGTCAGCGCCTCACAAGTCTGGCAGGTGGGGCTAAAATTCCCATGTTAAAGATGAAGGCGCTGCGGTTCACAGATTAAAACAACTTGCTCTACATCAAAAACGGTTCAATGGAACTGAAAAGCCAGACATTCAAAAGATTGACAGTTTTTTTTTTACAACCTTGTATTTTACAGCTCTCAGCACAAAGCAATTAAGATATGCTGAGCCCGTGGATCCAGTGGCCACAGTAAGGGGGAGGAGGAAATAAAGAGACGCCTGTAAACTGAAGGATCTGAATGATCTAACTCTGGCGAAGAGTGAGACAGAGGGATCAAGATCGGTCATCAGTCCTGGGCGGCTAGACACTTCCCGGACTGGGAGTCTCCCCTGCGGCCTCTAGACAGCAAAGAGCCGAGGAAAAGCTGTTTCAACCCTACCTGGGTCCCACGATGCGGCCTTACTTGCAAGTGTCGGTGGGGACCGACAAATGGCCCTTTCCTACGGTCCAAACGTTCGTAGTTGGCACAAGGCGACCAGAAAGCGTGGTCAGAGACAGGCAAGAGTCACCACACAGAAGGGAAATCGCCGGCGCGAATCTCGCTTCCGGGGCTCCTCCTGTAGGCTGCTCAGATTGGCTACTGCACAGGAGCGGGACTTCGCCTCTACTTTCCCAGCTCCTCATTACTTTCCGCAGCCTATGAGAGCCTAAGAGGAAGTCATCGATAAAGTATCGCGAGAGGAACATCTACTTTTCTCTCCCGCCTAATTCAGGTTTATGGCCAAGAGGATTTAGTCTTAGTTGATACTGCGTGCGTTCTTCTCACGAGTTTCGCTCCATCTTCCCCGGTAAAAGACTGCCTCGCGTCCCGAGTGCCGGGACTTTTGAGAGTCCAGGTTTGGGCTACTTTAGGAGTCATAGCCTTTTTATTTTTGCAGGTTTCCGGGCTAGATCCCAGAATGGATTCGACCCGGGGGAGGGGTGGCAGGGACCAGATGGGGTTCTGTTGGGGTCCTGGTGGGCTCTGCGATTCTGAATTTAAAGAGTAGATGACTTTGGTGGGGACTTGGTGAGGCTTGGAATCTCGAAGGAACCGGAAACGCAGGACGTGGAGGGTGGTTTCGCGGTGGCAGCGACTCTAAATATTTTAGCCATTTTCAGTTCTGTGGGCGCCTGCAGGTGTTCCTCCGTGAACCACGTGTTAGATTCTGCTGTTTGTTTATACTAGCTTTATAGTTGCACCCTTCGCTTTCCACAAGCTTATTACTTTCAAAACTTTTGTGTTGAGCAGGAAGTAGGGGGCTGCCTTCATGTTCTAAAGTAGCCTACGCAGGCAACTTAAGAAAAATTAGTGCACATCCAGAGTTAGTGTGCTAAATCAGAGCTATGACGTGACCCTTTTTTGCCCGTTCATTTAACAAACATTTTAAAAAAATAGTTCCCCATAAGGTCATGCTCAAGGAAAATATTAGATGAGTTTATTCATAATAGCTAATAGAATGGCACTAGAGATATGTTATTTTCATTTCTCAGCTCATTGAAAAATAGAAGCACTATTGATGAAAATGAGATTGTATTCCGAAATTGCTATTCTGCTTATCTAAGAAGTCTGCCCTATGCAACCTAACTCAAATTGGTTAAATAATGTGCAACCTTTTAAAACGTATGTTTTGTTCTGTGTGTGTATATGTTGTTGTTAGGTGCCGTCTAGTCGGACCCGGCTCATAGCGACCCCTCCTTGGGTTTCCAAGGCAGTATCACTACAGAAGTAGATTGCCCAGCCTTCCTTCCGAGGAGTGGCTGGCGGGTTTGAACCGCCAGCTTTCTGGTTAGCAGTCAAGTGCCTTAGGCACTGTGCTACCAGAGTGTGTGTGTGTGTGTGTGTGTGTGTGTGTGTGTATGTATATTTAAAGATTTTATAGAGCTCTCAAAAAACCAAACTCACTGCTATGGAGTGGATTCTGACTCATAGCGACCCCCATCGGATTTCCAGGGCTGTAAATCTTTATGGAAACAGACTGCCTCTTCTGGCTTCCTCAGAGGAGCTGTTGGGTTTAGAACCAGCAACCTTTTGGTTAGCAGTCAAATGCCTTGACACTACACCACCAGATCACCTTTCGTAGACCTTTAGCTCCTGGTTTATTAATTTAGGTTTTTTTGTGTGTGTTTTTGAACATTTTATTGTGGTTTGGGTGAAAGTTTACAGAGAAAATTAGTTTCCCATTCAACAATTTATACACGTTTTGTGACTTTAGTTGCAATCCCCTCAATGTAACAGCACTCTTCCCAGTTCCTCCCTGGATTTCCCTTTGCATTCTCCCATTTTTCCTGCTTTCTGAACTTTGTTGCTGGGCAAATGCTGTCCTATTGTTGATTGTTCTCAGTGTAATAATGTAATTTTGTTTTTGGAATTTGCTAGCAGGAATTGAAATAAGTTTTCTGTCATTTTGTCACAGGACCTACAGGTGCTTGCAGAAGGAATCTGGTCCCTGAGGAGCTGGACTGAACGTAAAGATGAGTCCGGCAGATGCACTGTAAGTACATCTGTGTTTTGGAGTCTTTGTTACTTTGGGTTTCTAAATCCCATTAGCTATGACCACCATAGAAGAAAACTTCTTTAATAAAGTTAACAATGTACTAATAAGAGTTAGCCTGTGAATAAGTATAAATAGGCAAAAAGAATATTTGTTGTTGTTGTTGTTATGTGCCGTCGAGTCGGCCCCGACTCATAGTGACCCCTCCTTGGGTTTCCGAGGCAGTATCACTACGGAAGTAGGATTGCCCAACCTTCCTCGGAAGAAAGGTTGGGCAATCCTACTTCAAAAGAATATTTAGAATGATTAAAAATTAATATCATACATTTAAAAGATGTTATACATGTATTATTTGGGATCTTGCAGTAATTTGATATGTACCATCATATATATGTCTATGTTTTTAAGTTTTGTTTTAAAATCGAACCTATAAGTATTATTGAACTTGCATTATGAAGTCTTTGCTTACTAATCAATGCAATTCTATTTAAGCAGTTTTATAGGAATAAATTGCTGTAGTATTGAATCAAGGTGCTATGGTGCTATAGTGTGGAAGGCATTTGGCTGCTAAGCAAATGGTTGGTGGTTTTAACCCATCAGCTGCATCACAGAAGAAAGATGAGGCACTCTGCTTCCTTAAAGATTTATAGTTTTGAAAACCCAGTGGGGTCACTATGAGTCGGAATTAACTTGATGACAGTGAGTTTGAGTATTGAATCCAACTGGAAATGAATTTGACTAAAATGAAAGAAAATAAAAGGACTCTATCTTTTCTTGAAAAATTATGTGGAAAAAGCTAGACTTGAAATTTTCCACCCCAATTTTGGTCAATATAAGCTGTATGACCCCAGGCAAGCCAGCAGTTCCCTGAGCCTTGTCACAATTTCTTCATTTATGTAATAGTAATGACACCATTCTTGGAGTAATTTGGAGGTTGAAATGACAGAATTTATGTGAAAATACTTGGTCACTTGTTTTGGAAGCTTGAGGTGGTAGTGTAATCTGCAAGATTCTCTGAGCTTCCTATGTATATAACAATCAGAACTGTGTGGATTTTATTTTTAAAGGTTTAAAAGAGTTTTTGAAGAGAACTCTTTTTTTTTTTTTTGAAACATCTTTTGTATATAAAGATGTGAATTTTGTGTGTACAAAGTTTTTAAATTTCATTATACAGTTCAGTGAAAATAACCTGCATTTTAATCCTGGGTTTTATTTATCCTGCCCCTACCACTAGTTGTGTGATAAATTAGGTAATTTCTGTCCTTAGTCATCTTCTGTTTTCAAAGATAATACTTACCTCTTTATAAGTGGGAATTGAGATCATAGATAGAAATACATTTAAAATAAAAGTGAATTTAACTACAATTTTTATTTGTACTTCTTGTGAAAATATTTTTGAGTAATAAAAACCTAAACCAGAACCATTGCTGTCCAATTGATTATGACTCATAGTTACCCTGTAGGGCAGAGTAGAACTGCCCATTAGAGTTTCCAAGGCTGAAATCTTTAGAGAAGCAGATTGCCACATCTTTTCTCTCACAGCTAGTGGGTTAAAACTGCCGACCTTTCAGTTAACAGCCAAGTGCTTAACCGCAGCGCCCCCAAGGTTCCTGTTTTAAATTGAATTGTAAATAATTCTGTTTTGTCACATGGCTAAACTTACTAATGAAAAACTAACTTTGTATAGAAAGTTGAATAAAGCAAATGAATGTATGGAACTAGCTTATCAGTTTAACATCTACTTACAAAATTAGAGGAAGGGCTTTTAAATTAACCACTTAATTCTGACTTTTCTGGAAAAGTGGAAAATTAAATAAATAGCAAGTTTAGAGATTGAGCTCAATGGTTTTGTGTGTGTGTGTGTGTGTGAAACAGAATAGGAAAGAAACTTTCAGGTCCAGATTGCATTGTTGTTTTCAATTGTACTATAAGTCCATGACTATATGATTGCATAAAACTGATTACAACAAGATTATACAATTTTGAAGTAGTTATAAAACCTTTTTAAAGTTTATAAGCATTCATTTTGTATTGAGTTAGTGGTAGTAAATTTATGTGACTTAAAAATTTGTTGAATACCATAAATTTTCAGACCATGATTTTACTCTGTAACTGCTGCTATTTATCTTACAAATTTAGGTCTCAGTTTACATGATCATCCTTTTAATTAATCACATTGAGACATTTCTTCTTTTTTAATACAGTGATGATGAAAATACCTTTAAAATCTTAGTAGCAACGGATATTCACCTTGGATTTATGGAGAAAGATGGAATCAGAGGAAATGATACGTTTGTCACACTCGATGAAATTTTAAGACTTGCCCAGGAAAATGAAGTGAGTTTGGTGTACATTTCTGTAGTTTCTACTCTATTCTTAGTCAGCAAGTCCTTTTCTAAAATTTTATAGGCTCGTGCTCATATTGCCTGTTTAAATAACAGTATACTAAAAACCCAAAGTAGATTTGATATGCTTTTGTGTCCTTAAGGAGCTCTGATGGCACAGTGGTTAAAGCATTTGGATGCTAACTAAAAGGTTAGTGATTAGAACCCACCACCTTCTCCATGGGAGAAAGAGGTGGCAGTTTGCTTCCATAAAGATTTACAGCTCAGTTCTGCTTTGTCCTCTACGGTGGCTATGAATGAGCTGGAATTGACTCAGTGGCAGTGGTTTGGATTGGGTGGGTTTTGTGTCCTTAATTCAACTAGGTATTTGCTTTTGTGAAAAGTCTTAAAATTTACAGATATTTACGGGTGTTTACTATGTGCAGTATACTATGGTTGTTTCCATAGAGTTGTAAAGATAACTGTCATAGTTTCTGCTTAGAAAACATAGAGCAAGTCAGTACCTAATATGACAAATATCCAGAAACTTCTGGTACAAAGTTATAGGTATAAGAAAGTTATAAACAGCATTTCCTGGGGCTTTAGAAGTGGAAGAGATCACATTTCTATGATGCAGAAAGGACATTGGGGGGGGGGGCATCTTCTGACCTCTAACTTCACAAGTGGGAGAGAGAATTACCAGCTACTGCCTAAGGCTAATTACTATGAGGCCAGATATGCCACTACCCTCCAATGTTTTTACTGATTCTGACAACTGCTGCCCTTCCCAAGACACTCACTACTTATCTGCTGAGTTCGATAGTTCATTGCAGTGCCTACACAGAACTCAGGGACAATACTCAATGATTATGGAGTTTATTAGGGAAGTAACAGGCTACAATTCAGGTTCAGGAACAGTTAGGATGCAATTCTTTAGTCAGGACAGCCACCCCTTGGCCATGCATAAAGGCATGCTTCTCTTTGGCCCTCAGCCTCTCCCCCTGGCCTCTCTACCCTGCTTGGGCAAGAGTTACAAAGGTTTTTTAGCTCTACCTATTGGGGCACCAGGAGCTCTGGTGATGTAGTGCCTAAGACATTTGACTGCTAACCAGAAGGCTGGCGGTTCATACCCACTAGCCACTCCTCGAAAGGAAGATTGGGCAATCTACTACCATAGAGATACTGCCTTGGAAACCCAAGGAGGGGTCACTGAGTTGGAACTGACTCAGTGGGAGTCAGTGAGTGAGATAGGGGCACCAGGGTGCACCTCACTCCACAAGCAAGCCTCCTGCCCAGAGGCACACAACTTTCTTGCTCCTTGGGCCAGCAAGCCTGCTGCTCTGTCTCATGCCGGTCTTTGAGTTCTGCTGCTCTGCTGCCATCTCGGCTGGTCCCTCTGCCAAGGAAGTCCACCACAGTCATCTTGAGTCCAAGGGCACACTTCATTCTATCTCCTGCTCTTCTCTCTTGATGGCAGCGAGATCCCCCCTTCTGCCTCTAAGATGGCTCACTTTAAGCAAGGCAGTTGACAAAACTGACCAGTCCCAGTATTAGGGTTCCATATACCTTATTCCCATGGCCCTATTTCCACAAAGATGCCATGTACCTTACTTACATTACTAGCAAGCTATCCAATCCCTTTGGTGGACCACAAGCACCTTACTTATGCACAGTTGCATCCAGTAATCTGGTGGGAATCAAAATGACCATGGCTAGTAGAACCATGCCACTGTAGATGAGCTTAATGAAGGCTCTAGCGTTTAACTTGGATTTTGCTGGATGGGTAGGCTTTTGACAGGTGTAGAGCGTAAAGAGCACATATTCCAGGGGAATGATGAGACAGTATGAAATATGTTAGGGAACCAGAAGGTCTTTCTGGCTCACCATGTGTCTGAAAGCATGCTGAAACAGCAGGAGTACAGGTTTGAGCTACATTAAGGAGGGCTTCAAATACCGGGTTGAGGACTTTATACTCAATTCAATAGAAGGTCTTCTGGCAGTAGGGGATAGCATGAATTGGAGACCAGGTTATGGCATTGGGGATGGAAAAGGGGACATGAATGCAAGTAATATATAGAATTTGCATACTCTGGTTAGTTGTAGGTAGCAAGGATAAAAGGGGGTGACAGTGATTCTAATGTGTGTTGAGTCCGGGTGAATAGTGGTACTAGTAATCTAACTATCTAGCCAACCAGTTGCCATCCAGCCAATTCTGACTCATGATGACCGCATATGTGTTGCTGTAGAACTATGCTTCATAGGGTTTTCAATGGCTGATTTTTCTCATTCTTCCTAGTCAGTTTTAGTCTGGAAGCTCTGAAAAGCATTGTAGAAATACGTAAGCCTCCACTTAATGAAGGCCATGGCATTAAGATGGGTGGTGGCTGTGCATGAGGTGCATTGACTGGAAGTCCAATCTGGGTCTCCCAAACAGAAGGCAAGAATTCTACACTGAACCACAATGCTACTTACTTAAATTTGTTAATTGAATAAGAGAATGGCTGATAATTGTCTCCTTTTAAGATGTATTTCTCTTTCCCTATGGTCAGAAAAATCTTGCCACCAAAGGCCCTCAATTTCCTGCCAGAGAATCCTGTCTGATCTTACCTTTTTAAAAAAAAAAAAAAAACTCTTGGGGATAAAGTATTCCTTTCCTTAGAATGAATTTGAGCCTAAGTTGCTCACCTCTACTTTGTTCTCTCTTGCCCTTCTGTTTCCTCTTGTTTTCCTTCTTAATCTTAACCCCCTCCTTTCCCATGCTGGAACTTTCAGATGCATATTATTTTTACTCTTTCCCTAAATTTGTATCAAATATTTTTTTATTATTGAAATATGTCTAAGTTCTTCTTGCTTTTTAAGTGTTTTATTATATGGGCTCATGCCACCTCACCAACCTTATTTTTATTCCCTAGCTCTAGTGGTATAGTGCCTAAGGCACTTGACTGCTAACCAGAAGGCTGGTGGTTCAAACACACCAGCCACTTCTCGGGAGGAAGGTTGGGCAATCTACTTCTGTAGTGATACTGCCTCAGAAACCCAGGGAGGGGTCTCTATGAGTTGGGTCCGACTCTACAGCACATAACAACAACAGGTTGCTTGAAGTTTTGTTTTAACTTTTCAGTTTGAAATAATTTTAGACTTAACAGAAAAGTTGCAAGAGTAGTACAAAGAATTCTGTATTCTTTACTTAGATTTACCAACATTCTACCATATTTGCTTTATCATTCTCTGTCTTTATATATGCATATTTATTTTTTCTTGTTACTGAAGCACTTGAGAGTGAGTTGTATAAGTAAGTCGAATGAATAACCAATGGACAGTTATCAAAACCAATTAATATTGATTCAGTACTATTATGTAATTTAAAAATGTTGCCCGTTGCTCCAGCAATGTCTATTAAAGCAGTTGGAGGTTGGGGCAGTAGTGTCTAGGATCCTATCCAGGATTACCTACTGCATTTAGTTGTCATGTCTCTTTGTGTCTTTAGTTTCCTTTCATCTGGTATATTCCTCTGTCTGCCTTTGTCTTTTGTGCCCTGTTGCTCTGAAGATTTATTTTGAAAATGTTCCTCACTTATGTGTGGCTGATATTTCCTCATGAGAAACCATTTTAATTTTCCTAGAATCCACATTCCTGGGTCCTTGGAGTTGGGTTGACCTCTCATGCCATCTACCTTAAATGTCCTTTTGAACCTTGAACCTTTAAGAAACTGTTTTCCTAAAAATCACCTTCAGGTCAAACAGTAGCCTATTAAGCAACTTGGTGGAAACCATTTTACTTTAGTCATTGGGTTCTTTTAGAGAATTATCTATGCAGCCAGTTTCGAGGACCAGGAACTACAGAGTCTGAGTGGAAAATGTGTAGCATGTCCTTTCTACAGCTGACCAACACTGGAACCCTGCATGTGTTCACAAATTAACATGACAATGACCTATAACCCATCTTCATTATCCCTTCTTCAGAGCACCTTCTCCCAGTAGATACGTTAGGGTTGATGCTACCCAATTTGAATTATATCTGCTTACAATAAATATATTCTGTTACACTAATTTTTAGTGTTGCTCTGTGCATTTAGGTTTTTGACACGTGACTAGACTGTTTTTGTCAGGAATGCCATACATGTGCGTTGTGCCCTTCTTAGTATTCCCTGGAGTCATGAGCCAGTTTTTAAAAAGTTTTAGTTTGTTTTGTTATTTTTGTTTTGTTTCTTCATGCCTTTTATTATCATTTTCTTCCCTTACTCAAATCCTATTCATTCTCAAAGGCCTAGTAAATCCTGCATTTCTGATTGAAGTTTCTCTGACTACTCTAGCCCACAGTGATCTATACTCCTGGGTTCTAGATAAGCTGTACAATTAAGAACTTAAGTTTCTTTAGGCCGATTGTGCATTTCTTGGAAGTTTGTGTGTGCTGAATTTTTTTTTTCAGTTTTCTGTATAATTTCCTCCTTCCCTGATGCTGTTCCTAGAATGTTGTTGTTGTTGTTATGTGCCGTCAAGTCAGACCCAACTCATAGTGACCCCTCCTTTGGTTTCCGAGGCAATATCACTACGGAAGTAGATTGCTTCATCTTCCTTCTGAGGAGTGGCTGGTGGGTTTGAACCACCAGCTTCTGGTTAGCCGTCAAGTGCCTTATGCATTACCCTACCAGAGCTCCTGTTCCTAGAATACTCTTCCTTAAAATCTTACTTATCCTTTATGGTGCAACCATTGCCATCACGTTAATGCAGCCTTCCCGGACTTTCCCTTAGAATTTCCTATCCTTAGAATTAATTGTAATGCCATCTCTGCTTCTGATTTGTTTACATATCCATTCTGGTGCATGTCAAGAGTCTAACTTGTGTTTAGATATATAACAATTTATCTCTTCCATTAGATTTGCAATATATTTAGAATTGGGATCATGTTTTATTCATCATTATATTCTCAGGATCTATCTGGTACAGGGTATTGTTCATCGTTGGTATTTAATGAGAGTAGAGACATTATCTATTTTATTTATTGCTATTTCCTTAGTATTCAGGGCCTGTGGGTACTCTATAAATAATGATCAAATGAATTGAATTGATTATTTCAGCTAGTTTCTGTTAAAGTCCTAAATTTGTGTTTGATTTGAATAATAAATATGATCACCTTGGGTAGTTTGAGTCAGGCACTTGGTATAGCAATTTGAAGATTATTTCTTTGAAGATGAAGTTCCTGGGTGATGCGAAGGGTTAACTTGCTTGATTGCTAACCAGAAGGTTAGAGGTTCAAGTCCACCCAAAGGCACCTTGGAGAAAAAAGCTTGGTTATCTACCTCTAAAACATCAACCATTGAAAACCTGTGACATACAGGGTCAGAATCTGCTTGATAACAACTGTTTTTTTTTTTGTTTTGTTTTTGAGGGTGGCTCAGGAACCCAAGTTGGAGTCATATTAGTTACTGGATTAGAAGGCCTTTTCAATAAAAAAAGGAAAAACTTAAGTCCCTATAAATAACTAGGAGGTCTGGTGTTGTAGTGCCTAAGGAATTTGACTACTAACCAGAGGCTGGCGGTTCAAATCCACCAGCCATTCCTCACAAGGAAGAATGGGCAACCTACTTCCATAGAGATACCGCCTCGGAAACCCAAGGAGGGGTCTCTATGAGTTGGAAATAACTTGATGGTAGTGAGGTTTTTTTTTTAATAAATAGCTAGTGTCTTTTGTAATTTTTTTCTTGTTCTTTCTGTCTAAATTTTTGAAAATTTACCTATGAAACATACTAATTTTAACACAATTTTCTGTTGATTAGGTGGATTTTATTTTGTTAGGTGGTGATCTTTTTCATGAGAATAAGCCATCAAGAAAAACATTACATACCTGCCTGGAGTTACTAAGGAAATACTGCATGGGTGATCGTCCTGTACAGTTTGAAATTATTAGTGACCAGTCAGTCAACTTCGGTTTTAGTAAGTAAGTATGTTTATATGCTTTAGTAAATGTTTCTTTTTGAACATTATTGTATTAATTTCCATTTCCTAATTAATCGTGGAACTAAGTATCTCAAATTTTTATTGGCCATTTTGGAATCTTCTGTTCATATCCTTTGCTAATTTTAAAAATTGGGTTTATATTTTTTTATCTTTCTCTACATATCAAAGTTTTAAGCATGCCTCATTTCATTTCACCTTGCAGATACTCCATTTTTTACAAATTGAAGGTTTGTGGCAACCTGCATTAAACAAGTGTGTTGGTACCATTTTTCCAATAGCATGTGCTCATTTTGTGTCTCTGTCACATTTTGATAATTTTTACAATATTTCAAACATTTTCATAATGCTCTTGTACATTTAGTACATCACAATATAGCATAAACGTAACTTTTATATGCAGTGGGAAACCAAAATATTTGTGTGACTCGCTTTATTGCAATATTTGCTGTATTGTGGTCGTCTGGAACCGAACCTGCAATATCTCCGCAGTATGCCTGTATTTATATTTTCTACGTACTAAAGATTAGTAAGAAGTCCTAATTGCACAGTGGTTAAAGTGCTCAGCTGCTAACTGAATGTTGGTGGTTTGAACCCACCAGCCACTCTGCACAAGAAAGATGTGGCAGTCTGCTTCCGTAAAGGTTTATAGCGTTGGAAATCCTATGGAATAGCTCTACTCTGTCCTGTAGGGGTGGCTGTGAGTTGGAATGAATTTGACAGCCATGGATTAAAGATTTGTCAGGCATACTTTTCTCCCAAACAATGGATGGAATTTTGACTTGGTTTATGGGATCTTTTGTTGACAAAATATGTAATTTTTACATAGTCAAAAGTATGGGCCTTTTTCTTTACAATTTATACCTTTTGGGTTTATTTAAGAAACCCTTCTAGAATCCAGTGTCATAAAGATATTCTCATGATTTTCTTTTCTTTCTGTAAGTATTATATAGGATATGACATTACATTAAGTTGAAATTTTTTTTAGTCTTTAGTCTGTGACAGATTCTTAGTCTTTTCTTGTCATTCATAACTGTATTGGATATCTACTGCCACTCTGACAGGAATATATCACAAATGGGATAGCTTGAACAAATAGGAGTTTATTCTCTTACAGTTTGGAGGTTTTAAGTCCAGGTTCAAAGTGCCAGGCTCTAGGTGCTGGGTGAAATCACCTCAACCTTGGGCTTTACCTCTGCTGCCTGCTCCTGGCCCACTGAAGCTGGAGGCTTTTCTTCACTCAGACAGCTACTGGCTGATGAGGCTGACAAACCCAAGGTTGACAAGTAAAATGGTACAGTCCCAATGTTACCAAACAACACGGCAGGCCATTGATTCAAGTTCATTAAAAGTCCCAGGATCAGCAGAGCATGGCAGGCTGCTGAACAGTGCCTTGGCTACATGCAGGGTTCAAGCATGCTAAAAAGCTGGAGACCAATCCCAAAGCATCTCCTTATATACTGGAAGCAGACCGAATCTCTAAAGCAGTTACTCAGTTGCTTGTGGTGGATTTCACCATAGAGTTGATTACCAATCTCACCATGGGAAATAACTATATCCAGCTGCCTAGCCACATAACCATGCCCAGCCAAGTTGACATAAAACCTAAACTACCACAATAACTTTGACTTTGGACAGTAGTGGTCAATTTGGGTTTTTCTGATGTTTTTTCATTGATTAGACTGGAATTATGAGTCTGAGAGAAGAACAACACAGAGGTGAAGTGCAATTCTCATAGCATCATAGTAGGGGTACATCAAATCAACATGACTTATCACTGGTGATACTAACTTTGATCACTTGGTTAAGGTACCTGTCAGTTTTATACACTGTAAGCTTGCTATTTTTCCTTTTCCATACTTGTTAAAAGTAAATCACTCAACGGGAGGGGGAATTAAGCTCAACTTCCTGGAGCAAGGAGTACCGAAGAATTTGTTCAACATATGTTAAGAATCACCACAGTAAATAATACACATTTGGGGGAACATATTTTGAGGCTATGCAAAACTGTTTTGCCTTCTAATTTTAGCATTTATCAGTAGAACACTTACTACTGTGGTGTTCTAATGGTGATTTTCTCTTTCCCACATTCTTTCTATAGTTAGTGATTGGAATTCTTCTGTAAGGATGATTTGTCCCTTCTCCTCCATTTGTTTATTTATTTATTCATTTGTTTATAACAGGGGCTGGCGCGGGATCGGGCAGTGTTTCGTTCTGCTGTGCATGGGGTCTCTATGAGTCGGAAATGACTCCACGGCATTTTAACAACAACAACAACAACATAACGGGGTGGAGTTAGTTGTTTATATTAGTGGGCATTCGTTTTACTCTTGGGGTTATAGTCCAATAGTAGCATAATTTATTTTGTTGCTTAAATTGTCCTAGCTTTGATCATTGAATGCTCTTCCAGGTTAGCTCCTCTGTCCTTTTGATAGCCCCACCTTTTTTTTTTTTTTCTTCTCTCATTTTTTTGGCACTATAAGATGTACCTGGTTAATTTTGTATTTTCCTCAGCTTTAGATACAACCATGTCTTCAAGGAAATATTGGTTCTTTTGGAGCATGTTGTTGTTGTTGTTGTTATGTGCCGTTGAGTTGGACCCGACTCATAGCGACCTCTCCTTGGGTTTCCAAGGCTGTATTACTACAGAAATAGATTGTCCCATCTTCCTTACGAGGAGTGGCTGCCTTCTGGTTAGCAGTCAAGTGCCTTAGGCCCTGTGCTACCAGAACTCCAGAGCATAGTATATGGAAATCAAATCTGGATGCTGGGTATCCATGTTGTTCCTGGGTTGTCATTGCTTCTAGGCTCTTAGCAGATAGAGGTAGGAAGTGTATGTCTGTGTAATAACCCATGAATCCAGATATCTCCATGTTTATTTCTTGTCATA
>NW_006921634.1:6684245-6698697 GCF_000298275.1 Orycteropus afer afer | reverse complement strand
CCATCTATCTTGATCAATAGTGTGATTAAGTATGGAACTGGGTATAAAAGATTTTTATAATTTTTAAAGTATGTACTTGTTTTTAAGAATTCTTATCACTATCTCTACCATTCTTCTTTTCAAATCTAAAACTTGGGACATTTTTACTGTATTGTCTTCCATCTTTCATTTTATTTTCATCCTGTTTTTAAGCTGTCCCTCCCCCCCTCCAATAGACATACTTACTTAATACAATTTATTACCTTTTATCTAGATTAGTTTCCCTTTTTTCTAAAGTGTAGTTTTTAATAGTTATTTCATTGGATATCTGAGTGGCAAACTTAATTTTTGTTGTAAAACATCATTTTGCCTCTCCTCTTGAATGATAAGTTAGCTGGCTATAGAATTCTAAGTTGACAGTGGCTGGATATAAAGGAAATACCAGTTATAATTTATAATTTGTAGTAGCCACGTTGTTGCTTTTAAGAAGTCTGCTGTTAGCTTAGTTGCTAGAAAGCAGTATAACTAATTAAGGGCATGGATTCTGGAACAGAACTATCACATATTGTATAACTAAGTCACTTAACCTCTTTGCCTCAGTTTCTTCGTTTCTGAAACTGGAAAACAATAGTGTCTGTTACAGAATTATTGTAAGGATCGAGTTAACATACGAAAATTGCTTACAATAGTGACTGGCATAAACAAAACCAACCCCAAAACAAACCCACTGCTGAGTCGATTCCAACTCATAGTGACCCCCATTGGATTTCCAAGGCTATAAATTTATGGAAGTAGATTGCCTCATTTTCCTCCCAGGGAGCAGCTGGTGGGTTTGAATTGCCAACCTTTTTGTTAGCGGCCAAATGCCTTCCCTCTATGCCACAAGACCTCTTTATAAAGAAACCAGTGAAGTATTTATTAAGGTTTTTGTATTGTCTGTGGTCTTTCACAATTCTGTTTAATGCATTTAGTTCTGTTTATCCTGCTTAGACTTCATCTTGCATTGCAGTCTTGAGAATTATTTTTTTCAGTAATTCTGGGAAATTATCCATTGTTGTTATTGTTGTTATGTGCCGTCGAGTTGGACCTGACTCATAGCGACCCCTCCTTGGGTTTCCGAGGCAGTATCACCACGGAAATAGATTGCCCTATCTTCCTTCCAAGAAGTGGCTGGTGGGTTTGAACCGCCGTTCTTCTCGTTAGCAGTCAAGTGCCTTGGGCACTACGCTACTAACTGAAAGGCTAGTGGTTTGAAACCACCCAGTGGTTGCACCAGAAAAATACCTAGCAATCTATTCCTGTAAAAATTACATAAAAAATCCTATGGGTCAATTCTGCTCTGTCATATACTGACTTAACAGCACCTAACAACAACCACATATTTTCAAACATTATTTCCTATTCTTTTTCTCTTTCTGAAGGTCCTTTATATCTCTTACTCTCTTATGTTGTCCATAATTTATCTCTTTTTGCTGCATTCTGGATGATTTCTTCTTCTGGTTTACTAATTCATACAGAAAAATAGACAAAAATAGATAGGAACATTTTGGAAATGAAGACTACTGAAGAATGACCAGTTTAATTAGATATTATATTATAGTTATACAATAATAAAAGTGAGTATGACTCATGAATTGATAGGCACATAAGTAGAAGAAAATAGGAACTCTAGAAATAGCCTCAAATACATGTGAAAATTTAGTGTTTGGTGGGGTGACACCTGACATCTGGGGAAAAATAAGGATTATTCAATGAAAGTACTGGAAGAAATTATTAGATAATGAAAAATATAATCTGGATGTGGAAAGTATGGCACAAAACCCAGAATCCATGAAAGAAAAATTGATACATCGTCTACATAAAAATGTCTGTCTGGCAAAAGTCAACTGAAGCAAAGTCAGAAGTCATAGTTAAAGTAGGAAAAGTATTTGTAACTCATTGCAAATAATGGCCTAATTTTCCTAATAAGTAGAGTTCTTTCAAGTCAATTAAAAAAAAAAATCCACAAGTTAATAGGCAGTGGGTAAGGAATAGGGATATTATTCACAAAAGGAAATAAAATGTCTCTTAAAACATTAAAAATATTTAAAATAAAATCTCAATATTTGAAATCTTAAAAATATTAAGAAAGATACAAAATGAAGATATACTGAAATGCCATTTTTCCTCTGTCAAGTTGGCATAGATCAGTGATTCTCAATCATAGGTACACATAATAGATACCTAGAAATCTTAAAAAATACTGAAACAACAGGTAAATAACATGTGGAATATATATAAAATGGGATATTATTCAGTCATAAAGAGAAATGAAGTTCTGATATATGCTGTGATATGGATGAACCATGAAAACATGCTGAGTGAAATAAATCAGACACAAAAGGACAGATACTCTATGATCTCACTTACATGAAATATCTCGTGTAGGCCAATGCATAGAGACCAAAATTCATTATTGGTTACCTGGGAATGTTGGGAGGAGGAAATGGGGGCAGGGATTTTGTTTGGGTGATGAAAAAAATTTGGAAGTGGATAGTAGTGACTGTTAGAAACATGTAGTTAATGTCACTGAGTTGTACACATTAAAATTGTTTAAATATTTTGTTATATATATCTCACCACGATTTAAAAAAAAAAATACTAATGCCCAGTTTCTACTCCAAGCCAATTAACTTAAGAGTCTCTGGGAGTGTGGCCTAGGCAGATTCCCTTACAAATCAGATAAACCAGAATCCTCACAGAATTGTGAGGATTAAAGGACTAAGTATTGTCTAAGAAGTATCCAGAGCAATCCCTTACTCTCTTCCCCATTTGTATATTTTACTTACCATATGTATTTTCAGAATGACTGCTAACCAGAAGGTTAGCAGGGTTGACAACCAGTGACATAGATTACAAACTTAATAACATTGGATTGATGAGAATAGGAGTAAATTGTCCGTGTCATGCATTGCCATTGTATATATGTAAATTTATATAACCTTTATGGAGGGAAATTTGGCGGCAGTTATCAAAATAAAAAATGTGTGTACCCTTTCACTCAAAAATTCCTTTCTAGATATTTATTCTCCATATATATCTATATCTCTATATGTGTATCTCACAGGGGCATACTTACTTTTATACAAGGTGACTCACCGTATACCATTATAGTAAAGCAGAAGACTGCAAATAGTCTAAATGTTCATTGTAAAAGAACTACGTTAACCTATAGTAATCCATACAATGGAATGCTGTGCAGCTAGCCGACAAAACACCCAAGGAAGGTTTTTATGTACAGATATAGAATGATTTGTAAAAAGCAGGGTACAGAAATCTATATTAAGATATGTGTTGCTTAATACCAGTTCAGGCAATAGCCTACTGCAAATACATCTGTGGTCCTACAGGTTTTTTTTTAAATTGTGATTTGGGTGAAGATTTACAGAGCAAATTCACTTTCCATACAGCAGTTCACATATACTTTGTCTCATGTCATTGACCACAGTTTACCACAGTGCAATTTTTTTTTTTTTTTTAAAAAAGAATGGCTCTCCATTCCCCCTACCGGTTTTGAAGTATGAGTTGGAGACTCATTCACAAGTCTCCAGAGTGAATGAGCAGCAGGGCTCCAGGGTGCGTCCCAATCCCCAGACTGCTTCCTCCCACCTTCTCCTTCCCTTCCTCTTGGCTTTATACACCTACCCTGCACCCTTTCAGTCTGAGTGTCCTGTACTCACTGCAGCTCCTCTGCTTCTACTGTGGATGCTGGCAGTGCTAGCTGACCTGGGGTGCTCATGGGCTCCAGCAGCAGTGGCACATGATGAGGAAGCAGCTGTACCAACAGGGTGGCAGCAGCCAGCACCTACAGCCTGTTCCCTATCCAATGCCCACAACCACATCTCAGTGCCTCCCCTCCCCTATCCAGATCTGACTGCTGGTGTAGTCCCTGCCCGGTACAGGCACACACCCAGCAAGGTTGGCCTCCTGTGGGTACAGCTCAGCCTTTGTTTGGTAGGCTCCCATAAGGTTTTAGTATACTAAGTTTTATGAGGATTAACTGTAGATTATGTAAGGACTGCCTGTATATAATATGGTGTTCTGCCTGTACATGATATTTACACAACATCCAAATAACATAACATCCTACCTGTTTCACAGAGCGTATTGTGGATGTTAAGCAATGAATACGCATATCGTACTGCTGTTTGTGAAAAGAGAAAGAAAATATATTTATTTGCCTGTATAAGTACAAAATATCATTGGAAAGATACACTAGAAATCACGTTATTTGACTCTGGGGTAAAGAGCTGAATTTCGGGGGGCAGGGGTGGGTGGGAGATTTTGTATATACCTTTTGTCCGTTTGCATTTTGAAACATTCCAAAAACCAGACTCACTGCCATCAAGTCAATTCTGACTCATAATGAGCCCCTTTGGATTTCTGAGGTGGTAAATCTTTATGGAAGTAGATTGCCTGATTTTCCTTCTGCAGAGTGGCTGGTAGGTTTGAACTGCCAACCTTCTGGTTAGCAGTCATTATGAAAATACATATGGTAAATAAAATATACAAATGGGAGAAGAGAGTAAGGGATTGCTCTGGACACTTCTTGGATAATACTTAGTCCTTTAATCCTCACAATTTTGTGAGGATTCTGGTTTATGTGATTTGTAAGGGAATCTGGAACTCAGGTACATTGTATAATTTATTCAAGCTGCACAGGTAGTAAATGGTAGTACACATTTTGTTTCATGACACTGACTGCAATTCCCCACAATGTAACAGCTCTCTTCCCACTTCCTTCCTATAGTTACCTCTTCCCTATGTCCTTCTTTCCTATGCATTCCTGCTCCCTGCACCCCCCACCAGCTATCTCTCTGTACAAACACTGCCCTTCTGTTCTCCCATGATTGATAGCTCTAAGGAGTGTATCTACCTGATGTAAATGTTCAGCCTATATGCCTGTCTGTTGTTTGGCTAGAAGCCACAGGCGTGAGTTCAATTCTGACCTGAAAGGTAACTAGGAACCATAGTCTTGGGAGTTTCACCAGGCTCTATCAGACCAGCAAACCTGTTTGTTTTGTTTTGGTTTTTTATTTTTTTAGGATTTTGAGTTTAATTCTACATTGTTCTCCCACTCTATCCAGGATCTCCTGCACTGATCCTTTTCTGAGTGGTTGACAGTGGTAGCTGGGCACCGTCTAGTTCTGGTCTCATGGTCATGTAGGCTGAGGTTTGCATTGTCCACTAGTCCTGTTTCTATGCGTCTTTGGTTGTCTTCATTCTTCTTTGCTCTGAGTGAGGAGAGACCCATTGTTGTATCTAGATGGCCACTTGCAAGCTTTTAAGACCCCAGTAGCTATTCACCAAAGTAGGACATAGAATTGTGTTTTGTGTAGTATGTTATACCAGTTGAGCTTGATGTCCCCTGTAATCATGGTCCCGAGCCCACAGGTCCAACTACTTGCTCCTTCAGGGTGGGTGGCTGCGGCCAAGAAGTTATAACTTTGCCCCCTGTTAGCTCTATTATATATTTGGACATTCTTACAGTGCCAGAATTTTTAAGGTAGGTCTTTTGGATTGCAAAATACATGTTTTTCCCCCACACCCACATTACAAATAACAATCTTGCACAAAGATTTTTAAAATTTGGAAGGCCTACTAATTTTCCATTAGTCAGCTATACCACTCTTAAAGTTTCTAAGCACTTATTACTGGATATTTTCTTTAAAATGTAGCACTTGAAGAAATTTTCAAACTTGCATTGAAATGAATTATGATTTTATTTATTTACTTTTAATTATTTTTTTTGGTGAAAATATGTACAGAAAAACATACATTAATTCAATAATTTCTATATGTGCAATTCAGTGACATTGGTTACATTCATCAAATTGTGCCACCTTTCTTGATATCCTTTTCCAAATTGTTTCACCATCATCAACAGAAACTCACTGCCCCTCAGGCTTCTCATCTAACCTTTCGAGTTGCTGCTGTCAATATGATCTCATATAGATAATAATTTAAAAGAACCTGATGCTCATGGCAGACATTCTTTTCTAATTAAACTATTGTGTAGTTCAGTTTAAAGCTTAAAGATTTCCTTATACTTTAGTTTTGGGATGCTGTCATCCAACCTAAGTGGCTCTAGAAAGTCTGGATTCCATGATAATTTGAAATTTTGTTCCACATTTTCTCACCTATTGATCAGGACTTTTCCATAGAGTTTTTGATCACATCATTCTGTAATGGTAGCTAGGCACTGATTTATTTTTGTAAAGCTCTAGACTAGTGGTCATTTGTCAAGTGAGATCATCCTTTTTGCATATAACTGCATTAGTTTTTGGAGAGGATTTTAATTAACTTTTTTTTTTTTTTAAGGTTTCCATGGGTGAACTACCAAGATGGCAATCTCAACATTTCAATTCCAGTGTTTAGTATTCATGGCAACCATGATGATCCCACAGGGGTAACTATTGTGTTCTTGTAGTTGGTTGAAATTTCAGAAAGGACCAGTTTACTTTGTCTGTGAAAAGTATTCCTTCTCTTCTCAGCAATTTATAATTAACTTGACTTTTTAAAATAAATAGTTGTCATTCATTTAATCTTTTATAATGCTTTATTTATTTATTCTTTAATCTGGAATAAGAATTGGTATATGAGTCATGGTTTTGTTTCATTAGTGCTGTTAGTAATACACATGTAGGAGTAGGAATAACTTTTGTATCAAGCTTTACAGTTTACCAAGTGCTTTTGTTATTTGTTATCTCATTAAATCTCACCTGTAGGAAATAATTGTCTCGTTAATAATTTAAAATCTAGATAAGGTTGCCTTATTTCCTATTTGATACAAAAGTAAGATTTGTCGTTGTTCAAGGCTGTTGAGTTGATGTCACCTCATAACAACCCCATGTGACAGAGTGGAAGTGCTCCCTGTAGGGGTCTTGGGTTGTAGTCTTTTCTGGAGCAGATTGCCAGGTCTTTCTCCTGTGGGGAGCCACCGGGTGGATCACCAACCTTTTGGTTAGCAGCTGAACACTGATCCATTTAGCCACAAGTGCTCCTTGAGAGTAAAACTAAAGGTCCTAAACTCAAAATATCTTTTAGTCTTACCTATTATTTTATAAATGACTATTTAGTTAGTCTTTTTTCCCAAGACTTAAGAGGTCTGCTCTTAATGTTATGAACCAATTATGTCATGGCTTAATTTTGTTAATCCTGATATTTTGGGAGTTCTGGGTGGTACAGATGGCTAAGCCCTCAGTTACTAACTGAAAGGTTGGCAGTTCAAACCAATGCCGATATGGCTGGGAGGAAAGGTCTAACAGTGTGCTTCCAAAAGGTTACAGCTCTGAAAACCCTTTGAAGCATAGTTACACTTTGCAACGCATGGGGTTGCCATGATCAGATGATTAGAACAACTCAATAGCAACTGTTTGTTTGTTTGTTTGTTTTTGATGAAATGTTAAATTTACATTTAGCATGTGATTTCCAGTTGCATGGGTGATTTATTAGTTAGATTTAATATTAGAAAAAAGGTAGCAAATCCTTTTACTATTGTAATTTTATTTTGAGAATATACTACCCGAATTTTTGTTTCTGTAGCTAGTATATAGCATATGCTTTTAATAAAGAACAGCACTATATGCAGATAATTTATTTTTAGATACACCTTAATATTCTTTGAAATTTTTTTGCATAGGCAGATGCACTCTGTGCCCTGGATGTTTTAAGTTGTGCAGGATTGGTAAACCACTTTGGACGTTCAATGTCTGTGGAGAAGATAGAAATTAGTCCAGTTTTGCTTCAAAAAGGAAGTACAAAAATTGCATTATATGGCTTAGGTAAGATGTAATTTTATTATTTGTGTGCACATTACCATTTGTGAAATTGGTGAAGTGCTGTGGCCAGTGGAACAGATGGGTGAGGTGCAGTTCAGAGTGTTTAACTGGAGATGCATCATGGCATTCAAAGTCCAGGGCATTAAAAAGTTGGTTTAATTGGATGTTGAACCACTGAAAACTGACAAGATTTGAAGTTAGGCAGATGAAAACTTTGAGGGGAGAGAGAAGGCAATTTAGCCAGATGGCATAATATGCTTCAGATGCCTCAAGGAAGAGAAGGGTGTTTTGCAATCCTGAGAGGAAGTGATAGTGAGTAGAGAATAAGACAAGGAGCACAGCGACCGCTTTCTGCTCTGCAGCTCCTGGATATGAGCTGCACTGAACCTGGTAACCTCAGGGCTAGCCAGATTTCTCGGAAGGCCAGGTGGTAGAAACAACATTCAGAGAACAGACTGATGACATGTGGGAATTTACTGATTATAGAGAATCTTATGCAGAGTGAAAGGTTGGGATTGGAGTGGGGTGTGAAGATTATGGTCCAGTTTCAGTGGAGCTTCTACATTAAGACAGACCAGGTAAAAAGTCCTGATGATCTGCTTCTGAAAATTAGTGAAAACCTTATGGGGTACAGTGGTCCTATCGGGAACCAATTGTGGGAATGGTGCAGCTTAGGTAGCATTTCTTTCCATCGCATGTGTGGTCACCATGAGTTAGGGGCCAACTCAGTGGCAGCTAACAACAAGAAGAACAATAGAACAGAATGGGATGAGTTTGAGTGATAACAGATGGATGAAGAGATGTGAACATCGGGTGGTGACCGAGGCTTAATGGGATCTGTCCTGAGTGTGAAAGTAGGAGGAGCAACCATTTACTGGGGTTATGATACCTAACACTGTAATGGTGTAAATATATACCTAATTGTTTAAACAACTGTAAAATGAAATTCTGGAGATAACATTGTTTCCATTTGGAAAAAATGGAGCAGATCTCATTATTCCTTACTGATGATTGTAACATATGATAGAAGGTTTTAGCCACATGAATTTTTCTAGTACTTAGTAAGAGCCAACTAACAGCTGAGCGCTGTCATATAAGAACCTGGGACATCTCCATTTGTAAATAAAGATCCAGATTTCAAATGCATCTCTAATAGTAAAATGAAATAGTCTGATAAACACATAATTTAGAAGTCTAATATGTTCATTTTTCAAATCAAAATAAGGAAGCAGTTTTAAAATAATGTAATATCCATTTCAGGCTCTATTCCAGATGAAAGGCTCTATCGAATGTTCGTGAATAAAAATGTAACAATGTTGAGACCAAAAGAAGATGAGAACTCTTGGTTTAACTTATTTGTGATTCATCAGAACAGGTAAAAGTATTCTCTGAAAAATTTTGAGCCAAGTGTTGAAGTTCCCCAAACCTTGGGTTGTTCCCAAGAACAGCCTATTTCAAGTCATTTCCAGCTTATGTTGACCACATGTGTGTGAAGACTAGAACTGTGCTCCATAGGGTTTTGAATGGCTGATTTTTTTTTTTTTTTTTTTTTTCTGTGTGTGATTTGGGTGAAAATTTGCAGAGCAAATCTATTTTCCATACAGCAGTTCACATACACTTTGATAACACTGACTACAGTTTACCACAATGCAACACTCCCCTCCCACTTTCTCCTGTTACCTCTTCCCTGTGTCCATCCTTCCATGCGCTCCTGCCCCGTGAGCTATCTCCCTGTGCATAGACAGCCCTTCTTTCTCCTATGATTGTTCTCTCCAAGAAGTATATCTACCTCAGGTAGCTGTTCAACTCATATGCCTGTCCTTTGTTTGGCTGGAAACCACAAGTGTGGGTCAATTCCAGACCTGAAAGACAGCTAGGGGCCATAGTCTCAGTGGTTCCACCAGGCTCTATCAGACCAGCAAACCTGGTCCCCCTTTTTTTTTCCCAAATGCTTTTGAGTTTTGTTCCACATTGTTCTCTCTCTATATCCAGGGTCTCCTACATAGATTCCCCCTCCGAGTGGTTGACAGTAGTAGCTGGGTACCAACTAGTTCTTCTGGTCTCATAGTCGTATAAGCTGCAGATCAGATGATGCACCAGTTGCTAGGACTAATTGTTTCCATGAATCTTTGGTTTTCTTCATTCTTTGCTCTGGATGAGGAGAGACCCATCATTGCATCTAGATGGCCTCTTTTAGCTTTTAAGATCCCAGTCGCTACTCACCAAAGTAGGAGGTGGAACAATGTTTTGTGTAGTATGTCAATTGAGTTTGATGTCCCCTGTGACTATGGTCCCAAGTTGAATGGCTGAATTTTTGAAAGTAGTTCAGCAGGACTTTCTTTCAAGGTGCTTCTGGGTGGTGCTTCTGAGTGGACTTGAATTTCCAGCCTTTTGGTTAGTAGTTGAGTGCCCACCTGGGGACTTCATAAGCATGTGTGTGCAAGTGTGTGCATGCATGCACGCTTGTATTTGTTATTGTTGTTAGTTGCCATCAAACACATATAGTAGTATTGTAATGCTTGTAGTCCTTCACTAGAGCAGGGACTTTGTTCACTCTTGTGTCTAGAAGAGGGCTGGCATATAGCAAGTACTTGTTCAAACAGTGAGTGAATGAGTTCAGATTAAGTAAAAAATATGTTAACTTTTTCTTCCTCGTCTTCCTTCACCTTGGATTTTTCACACATCTTTGAATAATAAGTAGTCTATGTATAAGGAGCTCTGGTGCAATGGTTAAGGCATTCAGCTGCTGACCAAAATGTTGGTGGTTTGAACCCACTAGCTGCTCTGCAGATGAAAGATGCGGCAGTCTGCTTATGTAAAGATGTACAACCTTGGAAACCAGTGGGGCTGCTATGAGTTGGAATTAACTCGATGACAGTGAGTTTGGTTTTTAGTTTAATCTAGATATAAAACCAGAGTTTACAAATCACTTATTCATACAATTTTTTATTTACTATTAAAAATTCATATACAAGGTTGGTATTTTCACTCCAATTATTTTTATAATTAAAGAAACAGACAATATTGAAGAAATGATCATTTTTAGAGATTTGTTTTTATATCACTAAGTTTAGTCTTAGCTTACTTTCATTTTCTGTACTATTGATAGAACTTGTGCTTTTCTGACCTCACTAAAGAGGGTGTCATTCCTCTGTAGTGCTTTTCCTAATCCGCCTCTGAATGAAGAATTGACCACTTTCTCTTTTGGTGCTCCAAGTATAGCAATGCTTTTTTTTCTCTTAATTTTTACTGTGATTTGGGTGAAAGTTTATAGAGTACATTGATTTTCCATAGAAAGTTCATATATATTTTGTTTTATGACATTGACTGCAATTCCCCACAATGTAACAGCTCCCTTCCCACTTTCTCCCTATACTTACTTCTTCCCTGTGTCCTTCTTTCCTATGTATTTCCAGTCCCTAAGCTATCTCCCTGTGTAAACACTGCCCTTCTGTTCTCCTGTGATTGATCGCTCCAAGGAGTGTATCTATCTGATGTAAATGTTCACCCTGTATGCCTGGCTGTTGTTTGGCTGAAAGCACAGGAGTGAATTCAGTTCTACACCTGAAGGGTAACTAGGGGTCATAGTTTTGGGGGTCTCTCCAGGCTCTATCAGACCAGTAAACCTGGTCTGTTTTTATGATTTTGAGTTTTGTTCCACATTGTTCTCCCACTCTATCCAGGATCTCCTAGCAGGACGTTTTTGACGTCTAACATTTCTTCTCTTATCTGTGTCCTACAAGTTTATAACCTCTGAAAGGTGGGTGTTAGATACTATCTTTGCATTCCCAATCCCTTGCACAGTTCCTGGCACATAGAAGGGACATCGTAAATCTTTGGTGAATAAATAAATATAGAGCTGTGTAGACTTACTTCATATGAAATTTTCTATATCTTTGGGTATTTATATTGCCTTTTCTTTTTTTCCATTCTCGGTGTAGGAGTAAACATGGAAGCACTAACTTCATTCCAGAACAATTTTTGGATGACTTCATTGACCTTGTTATTTGGGGCCATGAACATGAGTGTAAAATAGCTCCAACCAAGAATGAACAACAGCTCTTTTATGTGTCACAGCCTGGAAGTTCTGTGGTTACTTCTCTTTCCCCAGGAGAAGCTGTAAAGAAGTGGGCACTTGTTATAAATTCCTTACCAACTTTTAAAAAAATTTGTGTTACCATAGTTTTCTAATCAGTCCATAGGTTCAAGTCACTGATGGTATTGTTATTTATTTATGAAGGTTGATCATCCTACTGTTTTACCAGATTTTAAGCCATGTGTATTGGTAATGCTTTTGCTACTTACTAGGCAAATTCAAGACTAACATTTTTGTTTATTAAATTTCAAGTTATAGTGTTGTAGATAAGGTTTACTAATTTTGCAAAGTCCATTTATAAACACATTCACCTAAAACAATTTAATTGCAACTTTTCTCATTATATATGCAATATTAAAGCATAACTCATTTAAAAAAACTTTTGAGGGGGAATTATGTAATAAAGTAGCTAACAGTGATTAAACTCAGTAATTAGAATGGGTTTTTCCATTTAAATCCCCTTAAGTTCCGATTGTAATGTTAATAATAATAGGTTTAAAGCATATGATAGTAGAATTTAAGTTCGTTGGCTTTTTCTTCATTGCTCCACTACTAATTTTATATATGTGTGTGTATAAGTATATACACAAAATTATACATATATCTGCAAAGAGTTCTATGTATATTATTATCATAGTCCTAATAACATTTTATTGTTATATGTTTCTTGATTTATTGGACTATATTTGTCCAGACAGGAAAAATCAAGTATAAGTAGATTTTATTCCACTTATGTTAAGCATTTTTCCCCACATGATATAACCTTAAGATTAAATTATCAGAAACGTTTATTTTTAAGGATATCATTTTATAAAGAAATGTTTTGTGAAAAGTAAGTTATAAATATGATAGTTGTGATTCACACAGTATGACTGGGCTTTCTTTTCCTTGTCTTATCAGACATGTTGGTTTGCTGCGTATTAAGGGGAGGAAAATGAACATGCACAAAATTCCTCTTCACACGGTGCGACAGTTTTTTATGGAAGATGTTGTTCTGGCTAATCATCCAGACCTTTTTAACCCAGATAATCCTAAAGTAATTCAAGCCATACAGAGCTTCTGTTTAGAGAAGGTAATTTATGTTACGTGCATATGAGTATCTTCTGAACTCTTTGAGCATAGGGCTTATATCTTTTCCTATCTTAGCATGTGACCTAGAACCTGACAAATGGTAAAACCAAAACCCACTGCCATCAAGTTGCTTCTGACTCATAGTGATCCTGTAGGACAGAATAGAACTGCCCCCATAGGATTTCCAAGGCTGTAAATCTTTAGGGAGGCAGATTGCCTCATCTTTCTCCCTGGGAGTGGCTGGTGAGTTCAAACTGCCGACCTTTAGATTAGCAGAAGAATGCTTTAATCACTCCACCACAGAGCTCCTAAATGGTAGGTACATGCAAGTTGAATTGAAAGAACTGACCTAGTAGATCTCATTCTTACAGATCTGTGCTGTGCAGTGTGATAGATACACTAACACATGTAGCTATTTTAATTTGACTTAATTAAAAATGTACTTCTTCACTTGTACTGGACACATTTTAAATGACCAGTAGACACATACAGCTTATGGCAACCATATTAAATCATACATAGAAAACATTTCCATCATCGCAAAAATAACTGTTTTATAGTATCATTCAAAGACAAGATTATAAAATCTGAGACTTGGAAGAGATCTAAGAAATCTAACATCTTACTAAATACTGGAATCTTTTTCACAAATACTTACTTAAATACTGATTAGATACCTTCAGATCCATTTTTATAGCTGAAAAACTCTAGTCAAATTTCTTTTGTTGGAGCTAAAATCTGGTTCTATGTAATTTGGTTCTGTTCTCAGGAACAATATTAAATTAAGTATTTTTATCTGAGACAGCTTCAGATATTTGAAAACAGTGGTTTTGTTTTCTTTTAACTTGAACTTCTGGGTAAATAATCTATGATCTTTTGTTCATATATCCCCAGATATTCTGCTCAGTCTTCTGGAAGTGTGACTGAAAAAATTACATTTATTTGGTTTTACGTTAAAATAAGAGAAGCCACATTGAAATGAGTTAAAATCTTTGTATAGAGTATTGTTTTAACTTCTTTTCTAAAAAGTTCGTTTTAGAAATTGAAAAATTATTGTATTAAGAACTTTGATGAAAAAGAAAGTCATTAAGGAATAATATGGTTGGGAATATTATAATTAAAGGAAAGTATGTTTTAAAAAGGTGTAACAAACTAGGAAATAAAGATGATCTTGTAGTTTTGGAAGATTCCTATAGCTCATAAGCAAAGGAATATGAGCTTCTATTCAGATAACACAAACTAAAGTTAGTATTTTGTTTTTTAATCTTTATATATTTGTGCTTTAAGATTGAAGAAATGCTTGACAATGCAGAACGGGAACGTCTGGGAAATTCACGGCAGCCAGAGAAGCCTCTTATACGACTGCGAGTAAGTCCTGTTTCTATAAACTAAACTCGGAAGGAAGGTTGGGCAATCCTACTTCCGTAGTGATACTGCCTCGGAAACCCAAGGAGGGGTCACTATGAGTCGGGGCTGACTCAATGGC
>NW_006921634.1:6680826-6683490 GCF_000298275.1 Orycteropus afer afer | reverse complement strand
AGCTCAGGGGGCAGGAGTCCATGGAGGGATGGTCACTGGGAAGAGGTAACTATGGGGAGGAAGTGGGAGGGGAGCTGTTGCATTGTGGTAAACTGGTCAGTGTCATGAGACAAAGTATATGTGAACTGCTGTATGGAAAGTGAATTTGCTCTGTAAATCTTCACCCAATCACAATAAAAAAAGAAAAGAAAAAAGAAAAATTTCTAAGTTGCCTGTTACATTTAGTAAACAGGCTGAGGTCTCTGACTTATCTTGGACTGCTCTCCTTCCTCTCACTCCATTCCAGCCATCCTGGTCTTCTTGCTGTTTCTCACACATACCAGGCATGTTCTTACCTCCTCTCATCTGTTCAGTGAGGCCCCACTCTTATTAAGACTGTACTCTCCATACCTTCTTTCCAGCATTCGAGCTCTCTTACACTCCTCTCCTTTTTCTTTTTTTCTAGCCTTTTACCTACAGTGTAGGAGCTCTGGTGTTACAGTGGGGAAAGCATTCAGCTGTTAACCAAAAACAAAAAGTTGGAGGTTCAAACCCACAAGCTGCTCTGTGGGAGAAAGAAGAGGCATTCTGCTTCCATAAAGATTTACAGACTTGGAAAGCCTGTGGGGCAGTTCTACTCTGTCCTTTAGAGTCACTATGGGTCAGAATCAACTTGACAGCAGTGTGTGTGTATATGCAGTTTATTTATTTTGGTCGTTATTTGTCTTCAATTATGAAACTGGAAGGTTCACAAGAGTATGGAACTTTATGAATTTTATAAAAATGGTATCCAAAGATTCAGAACAGTTCCTGCCATTAGTATGTGCTTGATAAATATGTTAAAGGAACATATAAGTATTTGAGAGGACTAAAAAATTCTAAGAAGTTGAACTATTTCTTATGCTTATAAACCTGCTTATCTTCTTGAATGTGTTTAAAAAATAATAATAATAATCCTCTTTTTTACCCTTGTGCTTTTCCCTTCTAGCTCCTACCCTTTCTCCATCCTTTTCATAGCCTAAGCCCCTGTCATATCAGGTGGCAATGGTGACCTTCACTTGCCAAAGTAGGTAGATTTTTTTTCCTACCTTACTAAATCACTCTTCAGCTTTCTTTACTCTGAGTTATCTTTATCCCCTCTCATCCCTTAATTAGCCCTCTTTTCAGTCTAGACATAAGGTTTTAACTACTATTTATAGAGGGATGACTCTCAGATTTGTATCTTCACTTTAGAGCCCTTTGTTGATCTAGGAGTTCCCTAGAGACTTGGTCAAAGAGTCTGGTCCTCAAACCAGCAACACTGGCATCACCTGGGAAATTGTTAAAAATACAGAATCTCAGGCCTCAAATCAGACATACTGAATTGCATTTTAACAAGATCCCTGAAGGATTTGTGTTAAAATTAGAATGAAAATTTTTTACTGAAACTTGAGAAGCACTCCCCTGGAGGATATATGGTGTGGAAAGAGAACAGTCTGGAGGCCAACTGCATGGGTTTAATTATGGCTTTACTACTAGCTACATGACCTTGAGCAACTGAATCTCTTGTCCAGATGTTTGTACTGCTTATTAGGGCTATGAATTAAATGAACTAAGCAGTGCATGGTGCAGAGTAAGTAATTTTGTCTGTCCCAGTGTGAGTGCTGCAGTTGAGCCCTCGTAATCTCTTATTGAGCCTATAGCTGTAGCTTCCTACCTGGACTCTACCTCCAGGTTCCCCCCTCCTCCCACTTCTAGCCAAACTATCTTCCATGCTAATGCCACAGTGATCTTTGTATAACACCATCTTTCATATCTTTCCTGCTGAAAACTATTTAGTGATCCCATAACATTCATAGGAACAAATTTAAACTCTTTTGGACGGCATTCAGAGGTCTTCTCAATCTGATTTAAGTCAATCTCTTTGACTTCTTCCTGCCAGTATGTCCTAAGCTGTAGTCGTATTAGAATAAATTTACTGTTTGAGCCTAGTGGAATTTCTTTCTTTCTTTCACGCATTTGCCTATACTGCTCCTCCTTAGAAGAATGTACCTGCCTCCTCCTTTCTCTATATCTCCTTCAATACCCAGTCAGAGCTTCCTCTCTCACAGGAAAACTTTCTTGCCCACCAGTCAGAATTGATTGTTTTTTCTTTTGGGTTCTCATTGTACTTTGACTTATTTCTTATAACACTATTGACATTCTGCTTACAGTTACTTACATATTTGTCTTCCCTGTCAGATTGTAAATTTCTTGACAACTGAGATTGTGTTGTATTTATGGTTGTATTCCTAGCCCTCAGCAGAGTGTCTTGCACATTGTAGACACTCAATAAATGTTTGTTTAATGAATGAGTCTTTCAACCCTTAAAAAAAAACCCATTGTTGTCAAGTTGATTCAGACTGACAGCAACCCTATAGGATAGAGTACAACTGCCCATTTGGGTTTCCAAGGCTGTAAATCTTTATGAAAGCAGACTGTCACATCTTTCTGCCGTGGGAGTGAATGGTGGGTTCGAACTGCCAACCTTTTAATTAGCATCAGAGTGTTCTGGTTACCTAGTGCTGCTCTGACAAGAATATACCACAAATGAGATGGCCTTAACAAACAAGAGTTTATTCTCTTACAGTTTGGAGGCTTTAAGTCCAAGTTCAAAGTGCCAGGCCCTAGGGGCTGGGTGAAAGCCCCTCAGCCTTGGGCTTCAGC
>NW_006921634.1:6672653-6680316 GCF_000298275.1 Orycteropus afer afer | reverse complement strand
CAAAGCTCCTTTTCCAACTGTTAGGAGCAGAAAATTGTAAATAAAGCTAGGCTACAGTACAGTTACTAAAAATGTGTGAAGATTTTTGGGGAGACCCAGTAGCCTCAGCACTCAGCATTTTCTCTTTTATAATATGACAACTGTAACAATGGTCTAGGTAATCAAAGACAGCTACTTTGGAAGATAGTTACTTTTGGGGAACCATATAGTCAGTCCTCTTTATCAGGGCCAAATATCCCATAGAGATATGTTCCCATATCCCATGTTCCTTATCAGTATCTGCCTGACACCATCAAATAATCAGATTTCAGTAGCAGATTGGCGTTCCTTTGCTAAACACAGTGAATTACTAATACATTCATGAAACAGCAAAATAGATACTGTCACCTTAAGTGATATGATGAAATACATTGTATTGACTAGAGCATCCTCATTAATTCATTAAATAATTAAACAGATATTTATTGAGTACATTCTGGTCTGGATGTTGGGGGACACAGTGATGATAAAATAAACTGGATTTTGAATTCATGGAGCTTACAGGAGGCAGAGGTATGAGGAAAGACATAATAAACATATTTCAAGTAAATGAACAAAATTTCAGATAGTAAGTACTAAATCAAAAAGAGCAAACTCACTGCCGTGGAGTCGGATCCCACTCATAGCGACCTCTCCTTGGGTTTCCAAGGTGGTATCACTGTGGAAGTCGATTGCCCAACCTTCCTTCCGAGGAGTGGCTGGTGAGTTTGAGCCTCCAGCCTTCTGATTAGCAGTCAAATGGCTTAAGCATTATGGTACCAGAGCTCCCAGTAAGTACTAAGTGTGATAAAGAATTTAAGAGCAGTGGTGGTTAGGAAATACTTTTGAGAGGCTGACCAGAAGGCCCCTCTTTGGAGGTGATACGGAACGCTGCTTCCCAGAGAGCATTCTTAGGGAAAATGTTTTTATCTATTAGAAAGAAATGTGGTATTTGTCTCTATAAAGGTCTATTTACCACTCTGTACTTCTTTAGAAATAGCCTGCTAGAGAGAGATTGTTAGTTCTAAATGGATACTGTACATACAAGGTAATGTTTTCTTAAAGCTCCTAAATTTGATTCTTTTTCTACACAGATTTTCCCATTATCCATCCTTGTGTAGTGTGAGACTATACCTCTATTACTTTTGGGGAACCATATAGTCAGTCCTCTTTACCAGGGCCAGGTTTTTACCAGGTTTTTTCATGAAGAATTTTTTCACCTCCTTTTCAGATGGTACCTGGTACCTAGATTTTCAGTGTTATTATCGGAAATTGTAATCATCCCTTCGTTGTGGAAAATTTTGCTGTCCTGATTCCACTGAACAAAATGTTTTGCTGAAGCTTAGAAGTCTTCCAATCTTTATTTCTCTATAGAATAAATGGTATAATCCCGTCATGATCTTTAAAATGTATCGTAGAAAATTAACATGTTAATTTAAAAATGTTGTTGAGCATAAGGGCTATAAATACTGAAGGATGAGTATATTTCTTAAAAATTGGAAAATTCTTGTTTCCTAGCCTTTATAGCATATTCTGTATTTCCAGGTGGACTATAGTGGAGGCTTTGAACCTTTCAGTGTACTTCGCTTTAGCCAGAAATTTGTGGATCGAGTAGCTAATCCAAAAGATGTCATCCATTTTTTCAGGCATAGAGAACAAAAGGAAAAAACGGGTAAGCTAGTTTTAATTTTACAAGTTAAAATAATGTTCTTATAGGGCTCACGTAAATCAATCTTTAGTAAAAGAAGTATAAAAAATAATAATGGAAGAGGTTTTAGCATGTTTCTTTTTAGCATCTTAAACAAACTGATAGTTGGAATAATTATATGTCTTACCTTCTAAAAATTGGATAGCAATTATTTTTAAACCTGGGCAACATCAATAGGGAAGTGGAAGGCTTTCTCAGCTGGTATAGATATTATAAAATAGTGTTGTTGAGCACAAAGATTTTAGAGATGTATTGCTTAAATATCTTATTTACTGTGTATTACAAATGGTCAGAGAATATACTCTCAATTTTTGCATTATTCAGCATTTTGATTTTTAGAGAGTACAATTGTTTAGGAAGACTTTAGTCTTTGGAAATAAGTGGTGTCCCATAGCTTGATATTTCTGATGATCCAGGTAATTAATTTCTGATTAAATTTCATAAACAATAATTGCCCTTATTCAAACATTTACAAAAAAGATCGTATGACTGAGTGCTTCTTTATAAAAAATACTGATCATGTTAAATATTTGAGGCTCTTTTCTTTGGAACTATTGAATCAGAGAATTTTCATAGAAAAACATGGCACTTGTTTACAGGTAAGCTACCTACGTGTTTACAAATCCATATTTCATGGGCTTATATTTTCAGTATCAGACTATGGCCAGAAACTGAGTATGCTGTTGATTCAGCCTGAATCAGTCATCCAGATATTTAAAGACACTTCTGCTAAAACTGTTTCAGGGGGGAAAAATTTCATAGCAGAGAATTGTATTTTTATGCTGTGAATTTTAATTGCTTTTTGGCAATGGTTTATTTTAATTGTACATCCTTATCAATTCCTTGAATTTTATGGGTGAAGCCTTCATAGAGAGCCAGTACCTTAGCTACTTGGGATCTCTGGTAGCATAGTGCCTAAGGCATTTGACTGCTAACCAGAAGGCTGGCGGTTCAAACCCACCAGCCACTCCTTGGAAGGAAGATTGGGCAATCTGCTTTCGTAGTAATACTGCTTCAGAAACCCAAGGAGGGGTCGCTATGAGTTGGTACCGACTTGACGGCAATGAGCTTTCTTGCTTGCTACCATAGTTACTTAGGTTTCATCCAGAGTGAGTTTTATTCTAGTGATTCCCTTTTGGTTTAAATATACATTGCTCAGTGGAAACAGTCCCCTTTTGTATTGTTTTAGTAAAAGCATTTTCCATAGTTTTGTCCAGCTCTGCCACTTACTAGATGCTTCACTGGATATAGATTATTTAACCTCTCTGATATTTAGTTTTCTTGTCTATAAAATCTAGATGATCCTATGAGACCTCTTCCTGCCTCACAGGATTGTTGTAAAGATTAGATGTTGTAAAGACTATTAAATGTAAATTACATTAGTATGTTGTTGTTATGTGCCATCGATTCAGACCCGATTCATAGTGACCCCTCCTTGGGTTTCCAAGGCAGTATCACTATGGAAGTAGATTGCCCAACCTTCCTTTCGAGGAGTGGCTGGTGGGTTTGAATCGCCAGTCTTCTGGTTAGCAGTCAAGTGCCTTAGGCACTATGCTACCAGAGCTCTTATCTTAATATAGTGTAATATAATAAAGTGTAGTAATCAAGTTTATGAAATAACATTAACTATCTAGCCTTGAAATTAAAAAAAGAAAATGATTTGTTGACTTATTTTCCCACTTTGCAAGAAGCACACTGACCTTTGTACCTTTTCTTCTTTTGTTAGTTGTTGATAGGTGCTGTCTAATTGATTCCAACTCATAGTAACCCCATACAGCAGAGTAGAACTGCCCCATGGGGTTTTCTAGGTTGTAACTTATGGGAGCACATCACCAGGTTTTTTTCCAGTGCAGCCACTGGGTAGGTTTAAACCACCAACCTTTCAATTCACAGCTGAGCGCCTAATCTTTGCACCACCAGTGCTCCTTTACCACCCTTTAGACCTTTGCATAAACTTTTTCCTCTGCCTGAAAATTTTTTTTCCTTTTTGCTTAGTGAATCTTATTCATTCTTAAATCTTGGTTTAAGTGATTGTTCCTCTGCACATTGTTAAAAATCTGTTCTGTCAAATTCTCTGTTCTTTCTTCTGTTTTCTGACTCATCACTTAGTATTGTAATCATTTGTTCTTTTGTGTGTCTTCTGTCTGTCTTTGTTTTTTAGTTGTGATTTGGGTGACAGTTTACAGAGCAAATTGATATTCCATTCAACAATTCCTACCCCTTTAGTTTTGTGACATTGATTGCTTTCCCCACAGTGTAACAGCACTCTTCCCACTTCCTTCCTGTGAGTACCATTTCCCTTTGTCCTTCTTCCCTTTCTCTTCCTGCCTTCTAAGATTTATCCCTGGACAAATGCTGCCCTTTTGATTTCGTACGGTTGATTGTTTGAAGGAGTGTGTACCTCCCTGATATTAAGTTCACCTTGCAGGCCTCTCTGTCATTTGACTGAGAGTTGAGCCACAGGGTGAGGACAGTTCCAGGCCTGAAGGGTATCTAAGGGCCATAGTCTTGGGACTTCCACCAGTCTTTATTAGACCAGTAAGCCTGGTCTTTTTTTTTTTTTCAATGATTTTGAGTTTTGTTTCACATTTTTCTCTCACTTTTTCTGGAACCTCCTATCGTTATCTTTTTCAGAGGTGTCATGGGTGGTAGCTGGGCAGCATCTAGTTCTTCCAGTCTCAGGGTCATGGAGATAAACATTTGTTCTTATTGGCAGGGGTCTTATCTTTTTATCTTTTTTTTTTTTTTTTAGTATCAGGTCTAGCAGCTGCCAAGCACTTAATATTTTTTAATTGACAAAGATTATCAGCAGAGCTGACACTGTACCCTATGTTTCCTGAATTCTTACCTGGTGCTAATTCTATTCTATACTTACTACTTTTTTTGAAAATTGGGGTAAGGGGGAGTTCTAAATAAGCCTTTTGTATTGGAATATTGGTGGGTACTAATTTGATACATACAAAACTAAAAATGTTTTGGGTAGACTTAATATGCTTTGAATTCTCATTTTTAAGTGAAGATTAACTGATTCCTGTCATTGTTCTATTTTTTAAATACATTTTATTGAAATATAATTTATGTGCGGTGAAATACAAAAAACTGAAGTGACATGTGTCTGCATTTTTTTTTTTCTTTCTCTTTTTGCAGTGTTCCCTTGCCCTCTCCCCCTACCCCTGGTAACCAATAAAGAAGGTTTCCTTTCATATATAAACCTTTCCTTGACTTTTTGCAATAATGAACTAATACTATATTTGTCCTTCTGTGATTAACTTACTTCACTGAGCATAATGTCCTCCAAGTTCATACATGTTGTGTGGTGTTTTGCAGATTGTACATGATTCTTTAGTGTTGCATAGTATTCCATTGTGTCTATGTACCATAGTTTGCTTATCCATTCTTCTGTTGATGGGCACCTAGGTTGTTTCCATCTTTTTGCTATAATAAGTAGTGCTGTGATGAACATGGGTGTGCATGTATCTTTCTTGTCCTGGCTCTCACTAGGGTATATACCTAGTAACGGGATTGCTGCGTCAAATGGTATTTCTAATTCCAGCTTTTTAAGGAATCGCTGTTCTGTTTTCCATGGTGGTTATATCATTTAACAGTTCTACCAGCAGTTGAAGAGTCCCAATCTCTCCACATCCTGGACAGCATTTGTTATTTTGTGTCTTGTTGAACTTTTCCATGAGTGCTGGGGTGAGATGGTATCTCATTGTTGTTTTGATTTGCATCTCTCTGAAGGCTAAATGATTGTGAGCATTCTTTCATGTATTTGCTGGCTACCTGAATATTCTCTTTGGTGAAGTATCTATTCATGTCTTCTGCCCATTCTTTAGTTGGATTGTTAGCCTTTTCATTGTTAAGGTGTTGGAGTTTTTCATAAATTTTAGAGGTAAGTCCCTTTTAGATGTGTAATTATCAACAAGTATGAAATTGTGGCTGTCATTTGTTATGTGCTTTTTCATGGTATCCCTGATTTCTTTGTTGCATATAATTTTCTGTGTTGAGTTCATTTTGTTTATGAATCGTGTTATCACTTCCTTCGTTGCTGTTGTTTTATTATTTGCTAAGTATTTGTGCTGGTCCTCTTTATTTTAATGTGAAGGTTTATCGTTTTTCTTTGAGGTTACCCTATGATTTATAATTTTCTTCCCAAGTTTAGAATACTCCATTCTGTCTTGCAGTTGTCTTGACTTCCTCACCATTTAGAAGTTGTAACTACACAGTTTTTTCCCTCTTTTTGGTTTGTAGTTGTCCTCATTTGCCAATTCATGTCTCTGGTTCCCTGTTTACATTCTTGTAAGCTTATTTACTTTCAGTACTTCCATATCTGGGTTGTTTTCTGGGTTATGTCATTATGTGTGTTAATGGTCAGTTGTTGTTTGCTGTTGTTGGTTCTCTGTCCAAAGGACTCCGTTTAGCATCCCTTGTAAGGTTGGTCTGGTTTTAACAAATTCCCTTAATTTCTGCTTATCTGGAAATGTACTAACTATCATATTTGAGGGACAATTTTGCTGGATATATACTTTTTGGTTGAAAATTTTCTCTTTCTTGGTTTTATATATACCACCCCACTGTCTTCTTGCCTTGCATGGTTTCTGTCGAGAAATCCAAGCTTAGTCTTATTGGTTGCCCCTTGTAGGTAACTTGTTTTTCCCATGCTGCTTTCAGGATTCTTTCTTTGTCTTTGGTTTTGGTGAGTTTGATGATGATGTGTCTTAGTGATTTTCTTTTGGGGGTCTATCTTGTTTGGGGTTCATTGGACTTCTTGAATAGATATATTCTCATCTTTCATCATACCTGGGAAATTCTCTTCACACATCTTTGACAGTTTTCTCTGTGGTTTTATTTGTCTCTTCCTGTTCTGGAATTCTGAATACACAAAGGTTATTCCTTTTGATGGTATCCCACATGAACCTTAGGCTTGCTTCATTTTGTTGTGATCTTTTTTCTGATTGATCCCTTTCTAAAGAAGTATTTGTCTTCAATTTCACTAATTCTGTCTTCCATTGATTCAGTTCTACTCTTTTGCCCATTCAATGTGTTATCTATTTCTGAGATTTTAGTATTAATCTTCTGGATTTCTGTGTGTAGAATTTGTATCATTTCTAATTTTTCATTTCTTTTGTTATTTTGTTCTTGTATTGTCTTTTGAAATTGTTCTAGAGTTTTCTCTGTGTTTTCCTCAATTTTGTCAGTGTTTTCCTTGATCTATCTCTCAATCCATTGAAGGTACCTAAATATAATTCTTTTGAACCCTTATCAGGGAGTTCCAATGCTGCTTCTTCCTTAGGAATGTGTTTTGGGTCTGTAGCCTGGTCCCTTGTTTCTCTTGTTTTATCTTGCTTCTTTGTGTGGGCTATGATGGTCTGTTGTCTCCAAGACATTGTGACATTTTTGTGTTTATATTTAATTGGTGGTTGTATGTTGTAGTGACTTGCTTAGAGCTTTCACTTTCTTTGTTTTGTTTGGATGTTATCTATGTAAGCAAGGTACTGTGATCCTCTATTCACTAGTTGGCAGCACTTATGCACTCACCACCTGTCTCCTTTTCCATTGTCAGCATCCCATATGTCCTGGCTGTCTTTGGCAAACGGAGCCTATTCTTAGGTCCCTGAAATCTGAATGAGAATGCTGTCACTTTAAAGTCCAGTATGGCTGCCACTTGTAAACATTCAAGATGGCTGTGCCCTGGGTCACTTTACATATCCAAAATGGCCACTGTTTGTAAACAATCAAAATGGCTGCACCCTCTAGACAGCTGAAAGTCCACAGTTGAGGTTGTCTTCCCTCCTTGTTGTTTCCCTTCTGCAAAAACGACAAGGAGGCCACATGTTCTGACCTCCTCTAACCCTACAAGGGGAAGGCAGGATTACCAGCAGTAACCCAAGGCCTATTACTGCAAGACCAAACATGCTGCCTCCCTCCAGCCCTTTC
>NW_006921634.1:6646452-6672252 GCF_000298275.1 Orycteropus afer afer | reverse complement strand
TAAGCACGTGAGAGAGAGTGGGCACCTCCCAGAACATTGTATTGTGCCACTCCCAACAGAAATAACCCAGGTGGATAGCTTCAGCAATCAGGGGCTGCTCAGTTGCTCATACAAAATCCCACCTTGGAGTTTACAAAGACTTAAGGGTAGAAAAGCCACACTAAGTAATTTACTACACCGCACCTTCCTAGTCATAGTCCACCAGCACAATCGTCCAGTCTTTGGTGACCAAAGTTGACCTTTAGGTCAATTCTCAGGTCCCAACTTCACTTGGAAATATTCAGGCTGTTGGTCCCATCAGAGTAGCTGACAGTCTGCAGCTCTAACTGTCTCCGTACTGACTGTTTTCATTCAGGTTTTTCCACTAGCTGGTGCCTGGTTTACTCCTATATACTTCTTTTCAAAGCCCAGGGCTCCAGGATTATCTTCTTTGTCTCTGTCAATTGGTTTCTCTTTTCTTTGTTGAAGAGGGTCTGTGTAGCTTGTCTGCCTATTCCACCATCTTACTGGAAGTCCTTCTGTCTTTGTTCTTGAATAACAAAATATACAAAGCTTTACAAATTTCTTTTTATGGTGCCTTCACTTAAAAGAAACCTGTGGAAATACAATATATGAATACCCTTCCCTCTTTTTTCCCCCCCTAAAATTTCCATTCTAGAACCTTCATCCAAACATATTTGTCCAAATGACTCTCCCATGCAAGAAAGTCTCTCTTGGTCATATTTTTAATTTATAGTTAAAGCTTTCTGATTTAAGTGACTTCATATAAATTTAGTTCATTTAGCCCTATTGATATTTCAGTATAGTTTTAAGAAATTGACACCCTTACACTGAGGTAAATAGCGAATTTAGATTTTGATCCTATTTCTCTACTTTTACACATCACGAAAAAGCACTCTTTGAGAAATAGAATTGTAATGTAATTATGTCTTTTGTTTTGATGAAAGACCAGAAGTATTCACGAATTCAACTGCCAGTAAAAAATCTCATTGACAATTTAGGTTGTCATTTGTAGAATGAGACTCTGAATTTTATTTCCTTTCCTCTAAATCATAAAATAATGCACATATATCTTCTTTGTAAGTAGCACAGTATAAACATGATACTTTACCACGATTAATTAAGGTTTATTTTACCAAGATTAAGTATAGACTTGGGGCATGCTGTACAAATTTCTAAAATGTCTGTAATTTCTGTCCATAGAGATTGTCATGATAAAAAGACTCTTAGTTCCTAGAGCTGTTCCTGCTGCTGCTCAGTTACTTTCATAAATTCATTACCTATAAAATGAGGATAATATTGCCCATCTATCATCTGTCTCCCAAATTCTTATGATAAGAAAGATGAAAGTCTCTTATAAACTGTTCTGTGCTCTGCTGATTTGAAGTACTGCTATCCACATTTTCAGTCTCTCATCTATGAAGTGGTAAAAGACAGATTTTTTAACTAAACCCTGTAAGAAGTAGGTATAGGATAGACTGGAGTTCTCAGCCTTTTGTTCTTTGGACCTCTGTGTCAGTTGGAATCCAACTGGAGACAGAAATCACAAAGTAATTTGAACAGGGAAGGGTTAATATAGAGACAGAGTAACTGAGAATTGGAGTAGCAGGAGGCTGGCTTTTAATAGGCAAAGTAAACTCTAAAGAAGACAGGAATAGCAGGTAGAGGGGTAGCCTATCCAGGACACTCAGGGAGGAGCTCATTTCCTCCCAGGGTTGAGACCCAGACCTCCTTTGTGGCTCGCTGGATGGAAGAGAAGAATACTGAGGTTCTGTGCCCATGGGTCTTTCTGAAAATCTGCCCTATCAAGTGCTAGAAGAATCTGTCCATAGTAGGGTACTCTGCTTCAGGTGGAACTCACTGCAAAGCTATCAGAGGAGGTACCATAGAGTTTGTCTTAAGAAGAAATGCCTAGCCAGTGGCACTCACTCAGTTATGAAACCACCTAAGTGGAGAGGGAGGTATGCTGCAGGAAGCTTTCTCTGCTGTTGACACTTATCTGTGAAGTTGTTTTGAGAGGATGCGCCAGCAGAAGCTTTGCACAGGGTAATTCACTGCTAAGCTTCTAGGGGCGCCAGGAAAGCAGCCCAAGGGGAGGTGCCTGAATGGGGGCATTCCACTAGAAACTGCCAAAATAACGTTGAAATAGTTGTTTTGGTTAAAATATATGAAGAAAATCTTCCCTCACATAGATAAGATAGATAGAAAAACCAGTTGCTGTCAAGTTGATTCTGACTCTTGGTAATCCCATGTGTGTCAGAATAGAACTGCTCCATGGGGTTTTTAATGGAAACTGGAAGTAGATTGCCAGGCTTTCCAAGATACCTCTAGGTGGACTTGAACCACCAACCTTTAGGTTAGTAGCTGAGCACATTAACTGTTTGTACCACCTAGGGACTTTCGGTAGAAAAAAGAGGTATATTTTAGTAGCCTTTTCATATAATTGTGGATTCTTTCCCACATAGCAAAACTCAATGAGTGGTAGTTTCTTACAGGTGAGTTGTAATGAGGAATTAGTACTGTATCAGTTACTTTTCGTACTCTTATATTAAAATCCATTAGTCTTTCTTTTACTTTGAACAGACCTTCTTCATGCAAGATTTTATAATATCATGCTTTGGCCATTTAGAAAATAGTGGTTTTACTGAGTTTTGCAGGTCTTGATCCAAATGTTGATTCCAAAACCAACCAAACTCACTGCCATTGAGTCAGAGCTGACTCATAGCAACCCATCCTTGGATTTCTGAGACAGTGTCACTACAGAAGTAGATTGCCCAGCTTTCCTTCCAAGGAGTGGCTGGTGAGTTTGAACCACAAGCCTTCTGGTTAGCACTCAGATGCCTTAGGCACAACACCATATAAGATCAAAAGAGCATACTCATGAGTATTACCATCAATCTCCTCAGAAAAGTCTTTAGATACTAGAAAATGATCAAGCTCTTAGCAGAGAGAAACCTTCCAAAATTCTCATTTTTGCCCAAGAACTTGGCAAGGAATACTGTTGTTTTCCTGGAAGTTACCCAAACATGAATAACCATCATGTCCTTTTTTCAAATAAAAATGGTGTTCCTTGAAAAAAACGCAGCTAGTTCAGCTTATAGTTCAAATGGCTGCAAAGTACTTTTCCTTGAGACAACCATTCTACTTAAGAGTGCAGCAGAAGTGCTTTATTCATACTTCCCATTTCTCTCAGAATGTTAAAAAGGTACATAGTTAGGGGTTGAGATTTAGTTAATTACTTTTACTGTCATTAACAACATTCTTCATTGGAACTTTTTTTAAAAATATGAATACATAATGGTGCCTAGTAGGAGTTTTGTGCCATCACTTTGACTCATCCCAAGATGCCAAAAGTTTTACTATTGCTTTTGTCCCTTCAGTGTAATTGTTAACACAGAGGAAGAGACAAGTAAGGCTTATGAGTCAGATCCGACTCCATGGCAGTGAGAGAGTTATTATTAAAGTAGTTCTGGCCTCGCAGAGTCCTAGAAAGGATCTATGGACTGCACTTTCAGAGCAGCTGAAATAGACATACTAGTTGGAAGTATGAGCAAGTACTGAGTGGCTATTAGCAAAAATGGCTGGTTTTTGCCTCAGAATTTACCACGTTGACCACATTGGCCATTGTTCCACTGCAGCAACCTATAGTGAATTTATTATAACATTGTTAACACAAGGTACTGTTTTTTAATGGACTTCTTTTTTCTAGGAGAAGAGATCAACTTTGGGAAACTTATCACAAGACCTACATCAGAAGGAACAACTCTAAGGGTTGAAGACCTTGTGAAACAGTATTTTCAAACTGCAGAGAAGGTAATTTCTTAGTTGTAGTTCACACTTTAACAGTGGCTGTCTTATGACAACAGATTTTAATTTACATTTAATTGATTGTGTAAACAAAATGAATTCTTATGAATGGTTCTATGAAGCAAATAAGGTGACAATTACATTCATTTATAGTTGTTACGCATTGAGAAGAATTAGTGCTTAATTAAGGTTTGCTATGAACATTGTTGTTATTGTGACTATTTTGTTGATGTTGCTATCTTCTTTATTTTTATCTCTATAAAAATCTGAATCCAGGATTTAATGTTCTCTTATCTGGATATAATTTTAGGATTCTGGATATAATTTTAGGATTTCTTTGCTAATACAGCCACTTGATGGTGAAACCATTTGCATTTACTGTCATGAATTTGTAACACTCTGAAGTCTTCTGGTTGTATTAGTTTCCTATTGTTGCTATAACAAATGACTTCAAAGTTAGTGGCTTAAAACAACACAAATTTATTATTACAGTTCTGTAGGTTGGAAGTCTGACACAGGTCTCATTAGACTAAAATCAAAATGTTAGCAGGGCTGTTTTCCTTTCAGGAGGCTCTAGTAGAAAATGCATTTCCTTTTCCTTTTCTTTTTGAGCTTATAGAGGATACCCACATTTCTTGGCTCATGGCCTCCTTCATCCATCTTCAAAGCCAGCGAAGTTGTACCTCTCTATCCGTTTCTTCACAGTCACGTCTCCCTCTGGATTTTCTCTTTGACTTCCTCTTGCGTACTGATAGTCCCTGTTCTTATTTTATGGTCAGTTGATTAGCAACTTTAATTCCTTCTGCAGCTTTAATTCTCCTTTGCCATGTACCATACTCATGTTGTTGTTAGATGCCATTGAATTGATTCCAGGTCATAGCAACCCTGTGTCCAGCAAAACAATGCACTGCTTGGTCCCACACCATCCTCACAATTGTTGCTCTCTTTGAACCCATTATTACAGCCACTGTGTCAGTCCATCACATTGAAGGGTTCCTCTTTTTCACTGACCTTCCAGTTTGCCAGGCATGATGTCCTTCTCCAGGGACTGGTCCTTCCTGATAACATGTCCAAAGTACGTAAGGGAAAGTCTTGCTATCCTTGTTTCTAAGGAACATTTCTGGCTGTACTTCTTCTAAGGCAGATTTATTCATTCTTCTGGCAGCTCATGGTATATTCAGTGTTCTTCACCAACACCATAATTCAAAGTTACCAATCCTTCTTTGGTCTTCCTTATTCATTGTCCAACTTTTGCATGCATATGTGATGATTAAAAATGTCATGGCTTGGATCAGGTGCATCCTTGTCCTCAAAATGACTTTGTTTTTGAACACTTTAAGGACTTCTTTTGCAACATATTTGCCCAGTGTAATACGTTGTATGATTTCTTAACTACTGCTTCCATGGGCATTGATTGTGGATTCAGGTAAAATTAAATACATGACAACTTTAATCTTTTTCCATTTATTGTGATGTTGCTTATTGGTCCAATTGTAAGGATTTTTGTTTTCTTTGTGTTAAGATGTAATCCATACTGAACGCTATAGTGCTTGATCTTCATCAGTTAGTGCTTCAAGTCAGCAGGCAAGGTTGTGTCAACTGCATGTCACAGGTTGTTAATGAGTCTTCCTCCAAGTCTGACGCTGCATGCCACTTCATATAGTACAGCTTCTCAGATTATTCATAGGTCTTGGAAATTAGGATGTGAACATCTTTAGGGGCCAGTATTTTTCATAAGGGGCCAAATAAAAATGTCAAGGGCACCATCTTTACAGGGCTAAATAGAAACTTAACCTAGTTTCTAGTAATCATTAGTTGCCATTTCTAGTCAGTAGCCACTTGGGCCTCTGCATTTTCATTTGTTCTTCACTCTCCTGCCTTATCTTGTTTTTATTGGCCCTTAATATTTAGTGGTAGATTTAATTACTATCCACTAAATTATCATTATTCCCTTCAATTGGAAAAAAATTTACTTTTTTCTTGATGATATTATCCTGTAATTTTCCTTGTTCATGTGTAACTATTTTTTAAGGAATAGGTAATATTTTCTACATGGTGGTTTGTGTCTTTCTTCTAGAATGTGCAGCTCTCACTCCTAACAGAAAGGGGAATGGGTGAAGCAGTACAAGAATTTGTGGATAAGGAAGAGAAAGATGCCATAGAAGAATTAGTGAAATACCAGTTGGAAAAAACACAGCGATTTCTTAAAGAACGCCATATCGATGCCACAGAAGACAAAATTGATGAAGAGGTAGGTAATAATTTGGGGGTGGATTGTATTTTGATAGTCTGTCCGTAAGCATTGCTCTGCATTTCTTTCTGAAGAAACCTTATTTAACCTCTCTGATTTGTTTAGTTTCTTTGTCTGTAAAATTAGGATAACAAAATGAGGATTAAATTAGAAAACATCTAGAAAAGTCTGGTAGTTGTATTCCACATAGGTAGTATCTTCTCTTGAAGATCCTAAAAGTGCCTTAAAATGAACCTGTTAGGATGAAAAGTTCTCTCATTTTGAGTTTTTATTAGGTTTTGATTGATATTTTGTGTTTAATCTAGAATATGCATTTTTTTAATAATAAGCATAAAAGCAGTAGAAGAGTCACACAGGGCAAACTCCAGATCTTGGTATGTAGAAATGTTAAATGTTTGCATGTCAAATTCTTAACAAAAAAAATTTAAAAAGGTATTGATATATACAAAGTATAATAAATATGGATAGAAAAAGCATTAATATTCTTAACAATTAAAGAGTCCATAGTAGTCTTAAGAAAACACTAAACATTTAAATAGGATAATGAATAAAGAGCATGAATAGGTGGTTCACAAAAGAAAGAAAAGTGGCTATTAAGTATTTGAGAATGGTATTTAGCCTGCAGTAATGAAAGAAACTGAAATATATTTTGTCAAATTGGCAGCAATTTGAAAAAAAAAAAGTTGGTATACCACTAGTAGGCTTACTAAAAAGCAGTTTGGCGATGTCTGTCAAGAGGCTTAAAATTTTACTCTTTAGCTCTGCCTTGGGGAATTACCATAAAGGAATAGTGAGATACAGATTTGTGTATAGGATAACTCATCTTATTGTTGTCCACAGTCAGGGGAATGGGAAATTTTTTAGTAAAATAAATGTTGGCACATACACAATATAGAATGCTATGCAGCCATTAAAAATGATACCTTTGAAAAACATGGAAAAATATTTCCAATATAATATTAAATGGGAAAAGAATTCCAAAGATGCAGCACTATACACAGTATGATTCCAATTATCTTAATTGTTTAATATGTTTGTGTGTGTGTGTGTGTGTGTGTTTATAGAAAAATGGAAGAAAATATTCTAAGCATATCATCAATGGTTATGTTAATTTTTTGGTGCTTTTCATATTCCTTCTAAGCAGAAGAACAAAACATTATTCTAAAACTTTACTCTGTTTGACTTTCATTTTAGTGCTTTTGGTTAGTTAACATGGCTCTCTTGAATCCTTATGGTGTCACAATGAGTATTATTCAGTGTCAGGTACCCTATTCTCTGCAAATAATGCTCACCTTATACACATTTGCAAACCGGGCAACCCTCCCACTTGTTAAATGCACTATACTACTATTTTTTCACACATTACCGATTTCAATATTTTTTTCTGTCCAGTGGATTTAATGTTACCAGGATAAAATTGATGTCATGGAAACTTCATTTAAGGTAGCTATTTTCCTGAACTAAGTGCAAATAATAGTGGACTGAATCCGCTTATGATGGAAATAGGATGCCATGTTGAAACCAAAGAATAAGAATACATGAAGAGCTATAATTTAATAAGTAAGAAATGATCCTAGGTCTAAAACTGTAAGAACAACATATTAACATTTTATGGCTTCTATAAATCTTATACTGAAACATAATTTTTGATAATCAATGTCTTTGAAGTAAACAAATAAGTCAGTAGAAGAAATCGTGTTTTCATCTTAAAATAGGCCATTTTAGTTCATTCATTATCATCATCATCACCATCTGATGTCTAGAACCCTCCTTCCAAGTCCAATCCTTCATCATTGTCATCATTGAAATATCTCAGAGCTGTCTGGATGCACTCTTTTGTGACTTCTGAACAGATGTCATCATCACTGCCTGTGGTATTTTCATCTTCGTCAATCCCAGGCTTTCTGTAGCTATTGTGGATGGTTTCTGGGGTTATTTTCTCCCAAGCAGAAGCCACCCACTTGAAGACTTCTGTAAACATCTCTTGCGTCAGTCATCTTGATGGTGTGAACTCATGAATCCCAGACTACATCCATTCATCTCACTCTCTTCTCACAAGATTCTTGAACGAGTGGTTGACTGCTGTATCTAGTGGCTGCAGCTTTCAAGTAAGGCCACCAGGTATGACTGTATGTATATGTGCCCCAGTTGAGTTAATGTAATTTTGAACACTTTTTCTCTATAAGCAGCCGTACCACTAAAAATTAGTAAAGACTTCTTTGAAAAGAATCTGCTCTGTCTGGCCCTATAATATTTATCTACTCATACTTTCATAACATCATAGTCTGTCCATCCCTTCTTATTACAGTTTTTCATGGGGCATGGTAACACTCTTGAAAATCACCATCTGCTTTAGTTCACCCCACTTGTAGTGCAACCAAGGACTACAGTGAAGCAAGCCCTCTCATGCTCAGTGGTTACAATGGCATAGTTTTTGTATCGTAAGCGGCTATAGTCCTAGTGGCCTAAATGTTGGAAGACATTGGAACTCCATCCATATTAGTTATACCATTGCTGAAATACAGAGTTCATAGGTTTCTTTGGTTGACCATATTTTGTTGCTGGAAGTTGCTTGCCTACAGTGGTTCTCATCCTCCTGGAAAGGTCTTTTCTTTTCATGAATTAGAAATCCAGTTGAAATCTGCCTTCAAAACTGAGGTTCCTCTTTTATTTGCCAGAACCTTTGCTTTGATCTGAATTGCTACAGTAGAGGCAGCTTGATTGTATTCGTTGGAGAAATAACCCATTCTTCCAAGTTGTTCTCCAACTCTGGCCATTTCACTTTGGGCCCACGATGTAAGTGTTTTCTCAGCTTCAGTTTCTCCAGCTCCTTTTTCTCCTTTCTCCATTTGTGAATAGTTGACGCTCCAACCTCGAACTCTCTCACTGCCACACTGTTGCTTGTTTTTTCCACCCTCACAATTTTTTTCACCCTCACAATTGACTTTCAATTTGAAGTCAGCTATGTAGGACTTGGGTTTAACTCCTGACATGATCCTAAGAGTTCTAAGATACAGATTTATAAACTGAAAAATATGCTCTTACTTAACATAGCTTAATGGTTTCACTTAAGATGATAAGATTTTTGCTTTCAACTGTTGAGCCAAGAGCAAAGGCATTTCAGTTTTGCTTTGTTTACTCCTCCAGTTAAAAGCCAGAGTCAGAAGATGTCTTTGTTAATTAACTATGTCAATGCAGATTGAATCAAGAATCCTATTGATAACTACTTAATGTCATTTATGCTAGTGCAGGTTTTACTTTATATATTTCCAAATGATAGCACATGATTTATGGACAGATTTCAGTAGGTTTTAGCTTCCAATTGATGATGCAAAAGTGACAGGGATATAACAAACATTAATCTGTGGGTGGATACATAGGTGATGGTGGTGGTGGTGTTAGGTGCCGTCGAGTCAGCTCCGACTCATAGCAACCCTGTGTACAACAGAACGAAACATTGCCAGGTCCTGCCTGCACGAGCCTCACAGTCCTTGCTATACCTGAGCCCATCGTTGCAGCCACTGTGTCAATCCATCTTGTTGACGGCCTTTCCCTTTTTCACTGACCTTCCGCTTTACCCAAGCATGATATTCTTCTCCAAGGAATGGTCTTTTCTGACAGCATGACAAAAGTAGGTGAGACAAAGTCTGGTCATTCTCACTTCCAAGGAGCATTCCAGCTCCACTTCTTCCTCCAGGACAGATCTGTTAGTTCTTTTGCCATTCTTTGGTAATTTCAGTTGTTGTTGTTGTTGTTATGTACTGTCGAGTTGGACCCGACTCATAGTGACCCCTCCTTGGGTTTCCGAGGGAGTATCACTACGGAAGTAGATTGCCCCATCTTCCTTCCGAGGAGTGGCTGGTGGGTTTGAACCGCCAGCCTTCTGGTTAGCAGTCAAGTGCCTTAGGCTTTGCCAACACCACAACTCAAATGCATGAGCTCGTCTTCATTCTTCTTTATTCATTGTCCAGCTTTTACATGCATACAAGGTGATTGAAAAATACTGTGGCTTGGGTTAGGTGCACCTCAGTCTTCAAAGAGATATCCTTGCACTTTGGCACTTTAAAAGAAGTCTTTTGCAGCAGATTTGTCCAGTGCAGTACATCATCCAATTTCTTGACTGCTGCTTCCACTGGTATTGATTGTGGATCCAAGTAATATGAAGTCTTTGACAACTTCAGTCTTTCCTCCATTTATCATGATGCTGCTTATTGGACCATTTGTGAGGATTTTTGTTTTATGTTGAGGTGTAATCCATAGTGCAAACTGTAGTCTTTAATCTTTGTCAGTAAGTGCTTCAAGTCATCTTCACTTTCAGCAAGCAAGTGTGTGTGTGTGTGTGTGTGTGTGTGTGTGTGTCTGTCTGTCTGTCTGTCTAGAAGTATGGGCTCTGGACCATAACTGCCTGTGTTCAAAATCAAAAACCTTACTAGCCGTATGACAATCAGTTAATTGCTCGGTACCTCGGTTTCCTCAGCTGTAAAAAGGGATATCAAAGGACCTTCCTTCCAGGTTGTTTGTTGTAAGGATTAAAAGCATTAATATACGTAAAGTCTACAACATTATGCCTATTATATGGTGTTTGTTAAGTAAGTATTACTAGTATTTTTACTCTGATGCTCATTTCTCCCCTTCTGCGAAGATTTAACTCTTTTGGTATTACACACCACCTAGCGTGTGGTGACTAAGGCGTTTGACTGCTAACCAGAAGATTGGTAGTTCAAATCCACCAACCACTTGGTGGAAGGAAGATGAGGCAATCTACTTCTATAGATTTGAAACCCAAAGAGAGTCAGTCACTCTTTGAGAATCGACTCCGTGGCAGTGAGTTTGGTTTTGGTTTGGAGAGCATTATCAGTGAGATCCTAGGTGGCACAGTTAAGCACTCAGCTACTTACTAAAAGTTTGGTGGTTTGAACCCATCCAGAAGAAGGACCTAGCAATTTGCTTCCAAAAGGTCACAGCCATTGCAAATCCTGTGGAATATAGTTCAACTCTGAAACACATGGGTTTCCATTAGTCAGAATTGAGTCAATGGCAACTGGTTTTGGTTTAAAGCACTATTACGTACTATGTAATCTTTTAAAAAACTATTCCTGCAGTTTCCCCCACCTACTGAATCATAACAAGCATGCTGTTATTTCTCCCAGCTTAAAAAACAAAAAATCAAAACTCTTGATCTCACTTTTTCCCTTAGTTATTACTATATTTCTTTGTTCTCCTTTATACCAGAATTGCTCCAAAGACTTCTCTATATTGGCTGCTCCTAATTCTTCTCTCTTCTTTGTCTCTTAAACTGATGCCTTCAGGCTTTTGACTTTGTTATTCTAGGGAAGCTATTCTTGTTCAAGTCCTCAGTGACCTTCATTGCTAACTACAGTGTTGGTTCTATTTTAAATCTAACTTGACTTCTTCTTGAATCATTTTTCCATTGGCTTCCAGGACTCCATACTCTTGGAGGTTTCTTCTTACACCTACTCTCAATCTCTGTTGTTGATCCTTCTCATCTCTTCATCCTCATAAGTTGGAGTCCCCAGAACTCAGTCCTTGGACCTCTTCTTCATCTACACATCACGCTTGTAACCTCACTCAGTCTCCTGACTTAAACACTATCTGTTCACTGATGACTTTCAGAGGTCTAACCCAGACCTCGCCTCTGAACTACTAGACATTCGCACTTGGATGTCTAGTAGACATCTTAAACTTTTCACATGTTCCACTCTGAACTTATAATCCCTGCTCCCTGTCCATAAACCTGCTCTACTTAGTAGAAGCCTCATTCTTTCCTCGGAGGAACAACTTCAGAGCCTTCCTAGACTCCTTTCTGTCACCTGTATCCTGACTGTCAGAATATAGTAAACCTGTGAAAAGCCAGAACCTATGTAAGGCAGAAACCCATCAGAGAAGAAAGATTCAAATATTTTTACTAAAAGGAAGGGCAGAAAAGTGGTAAGGTTGCATCTTGTCAAAGACGTCAAACTTGCGAGACCTGGAAAAACAACGTGGTCCTGTTGAGTCCCAGCTCTCACAAGTTTCACTGTAGATACAGAATGTGACTTACATCTCACCACCTTCATCACTACCGGATGATTCAAGCCGGCGTCATCTCAATGAGATTATTTCAAATAGCCTCTTAGCTGGTCTCCCTGCTTCAACTCTTGTCCTTCCTCTTTCCCCATTCTAGGCTCAATAATCCTAGCAAATTTCTGATCATTCTTGCTGTTTTTTTGTATTTTGAAAAAAAAAAAAAAAAAAGCTCTTACAGCCATCTGGCTGCAAGATGGGTAGGAGGCTGTCTGAAATGATACCTGAAGTAGTGGGCCCTGAAGATCTATTTTTATCAACTGCTCCATTATTTCCCTACCTTCATATCTGCCCTGGGGTCTGTGCTGTTTCCAAACACACTAGCCTGCATCTGCCCCAGGGTCTTTGTGCATGTTCTTCCCTTTGAGTGGAATAATCTGTCCCTAGTTGTTTGCATGATACATTCCCTACTTCTTAAAGCCTTTGCTTATATTTACTTTCTGATTGAGCCCTCTCCTGATGATCCTGTTAAGATGCAACCTCCCTCTGCATATTCTGTCCTTCTTCCTGCTTTTTCTCTGAGCACTTAGCACCTTCTACAAAGATTTCACAAGTTCTAAGGAGCTCTGGTAGCATAGTGCCTAAGGCACTTGACTGCTAACTGGAAGGCTGGAGATTCAAACCCACCAGTCACTCCTGGGAAGGAAGGTTGGACAATCTACTTCTGTAGTGACACTGCCTCAGAAACCCAAGGAGGGGTCGCTATGAGTCAGTCCGACTTGGCGGCACATAACAACAACAATATTTGAAAGGGCTTGAAAACCTCCATTGACCTTACTCACAAGGCTGTTATATAAAGGCAAAAGATACAGCACAGCAAGAAACACAGTGTAGACAAGTATTGGGGATCTGAAAGACATCTAGGCATAGGCTGCCCAGATCTGTGTCAGGAGATGCCTTCTGGAGAGGTCAAGGCAGAAGATCCCAGGTGGTCTTTCATGCACCTCTGGTCCCATAATCAAGACCTGCTGTCTAACAAGTTAGGCAGGTTGAAAACTATCTGCAAGAAAAAAGCTGGTTCTGAGGCTACCAGAGACTTCCAGCTCAACCCTGTTGTTGTTCTTGTTAGTTGCCAAGAGTAGATTCCAAGTCATGGGAACCCCGTAGGACAGAGTAGAACAGCTCCATAGGGTTTCCAAGGCTGTGATCTTTCAGAAGCTGATCTTCAGGACTGTCCGAGGCACCTCTGACTGGGTTCAAAGCACCAAGCTTTCCGTTAGTAGGTGGGATCTTAACGTTGCCTTCAGGGACTCCGTTAGTGCTGTAGGTGGTATATAAAGCACCAAAAGTGCTGAGTGCTAAGTCTTCGTGGACTTCTTCCTTAAACCACTTTTGGCTAATAGTCAAGTGCTGTAAATCTTTACAAAAGCAGACGGCCTCATCTATCTCCTGCAGAGGAGCTGGTGGGTTTGAACCAGCCTTTTGGTTCACAGCTGAGCACTTTAACCACTGTGCTACCAGGGCTCCCCTTAAGTACCAGTACATGCTTATATTACTTAAACAAACTAACAGACAAGCAAAGGCATTAGCTTGTCCACCACCCAGGGACCTCAAGCTTGACCTTATACCCATAAAATTAATTATAATATGCTTAGTCAGTTTACTGCTACTTCCCTCTGGATTATAAACTCCATGAAGGCAGATTTTTTTTTTTTTTAACTTTATTCATTACTGTATTCTCAGTACCTACCGTAGTGCCTGGCAAAGAGTAGGTGCTCAGTAAGTATTTCCTGATGACATTATTGCATAAATGGTATTTATCTCACCAACTCCATAACTCTGTCATAAGAGCTGTGTGAGCAGGAACCATTAAAGAAGGAACCTCTTGTATCCCTCACAGTCCCTGGACCATGGTTAGCAAACAGTAACTATTCAATATATGGCAGTTGATAAAAATAGATCTTCAGGGCCCACTACTTCAGGTATCATTTCAGACAGCCTCCTACCCGTCTTGCAGCCAGATGGCAAAGAGGGTTTTGAACAATGTAATAAATATTTCAGGCTTCTTAAAGGAGAGTGGATTTTGCTTTTAACTATTTTACTGAAGTAGAACGCTCCAGGCATGTTGGACTTTTTTTTCTTTCCCCCTTTACTGTCTGACAGACTATTTTTCAGTGACAGAACATTTTGGCAGTAGGTGATATCATTTTGCTCAGGGCCAGTCTGTTTCTATTTTCTAGAGTACATTTCTAAAAATTTAATGCAAGTTACTGGGAAAATTTGATTTCTCTTTCCATCTCTTATGAGCTGAAACTGTATTTAAATTTTCCAGATTTTACGTTATAATGGAAAGCGTTTTATAATCAGTTGTCTCTCTTATTTTATATTTACGTAACTGGAATAAGCGACATATTTGTGATTTGCTCTTTTATGATATAGGTACGTTGTTTCAGAGAAAGCAGACAAAGAAATTCTAATGAAGAAGATGATGAAGTTCGAGAGGTGATTTTCCTATTGTAAACTCTATGTGTATATGCCTTAAGTTTTTAAATTAGAATAATTTTTAAAATTAGAATAAATAATAGATTTGTTTAGAGCAGTCACTTCACCTAGATTTGATGGGTGGGTATGGGCAGGGGTTGTTTAAGGATGAGGGATTGTTGTTCAGCCTACCGATACTCTGCTTGCCCACTCTGCTTTCTTTTTCTTTTGTATATTTGTAAAACTTACTTAATGTAGTGGGAATACTTTAAAGAAGAGCCCTAATTAATCAAAATATTATATAATTATTGGAGAATCTTACCAGTATAAAATAAAATCTTACCCTCCAAAAAAAACAACCAAACTCAAACTCACTGCTTTCGAGTTGGATCCAACTCACAGTGACCCCTCCTTGGGTTTCCGAGGCAGTATCACTACGGAAGTAGATTGCCCAACCTTCCTTCCAAGGAGTGGCTGGTGGTTTTGAACCACCAGCCTTCTGGTTAGCAGTCAAATGGGTTAGGTACTGCCCCACCAGAGCTCTGTAATTAAGCTGATATTATTGGGGGGGGGGGGTGGAGAAGAAAAATGGTTAGCCGTCTTGTCATGAGTAAATAGTGGAGTTTCTATTGGCCTTTTGAAATGTTGAAATTAGCTTGAGCTCCACCATCAGTCTTTCCACTCGCTTTGTAGTTTAGGAGCTACAGGCTAGCAACCATTTACTTAGTCTGGTATTTGATGGATTCATTATTGAAATGTATTTTTATCAAGTTGTTTTTAGTATTTTATGATTTCTATCTAGTACTTAAAAATTGTTTTGTAAATTATTTATGTTGAGGTTTTATTCAGCAGACTTTTTGTACAGTGCTCTTATGAGGTAGGTATGCTGCTTTATATTAGGAATACAAATGTGAAAAAGGTATGTAACCAGTGCCACAGATAATTTTGTCTAGAAATTGTTGAAGGGAATGGGTTTTGCTGTGTATATTTTGACAAATGTGAATAAAGTATAGTCTGTGTCTACAAGGGAGTGTCAGTTTAGTAGGTGAGACAGACATTTGCATAAAGAAAATAATTAATCTTTTCATGATAGGGAAATTTCACCCTCTCTGAATTAATACAACTGTCTCACTAGCCCATTGTCATCATCCTCAATATGTCTGAACTATAGCTAACTATTAATGAGTTGGAAGAAGATGAAACACATCCCTCAAATTAACTGAAAAATCCATTGTTTCCTCTGCTATAATAAAAAAGGAATAGCCCCACCCCCTTTAAATATTAGGTTTTTTTGCCTCGTTTTAAGCATATTCCTTAGGTAAAAGTCAATACCTGAGATACTGAAAAGGAAAAGCCCCCTGTTTAAGGAGACCAGGACTCTCAATTTATTTTCTTTTCCTCTGAACTCTTCGATCCCTGTTCAGGAGTTCATCTATTATTATCACTAGATAATAGCACAACCTTTAATATCAAAAGTAATTTTAGATGCTGACACAGGAAAAAAATCAGTTGTCAGTTAATTGTTCTGTACCATCTCTATACACTGGGAGACCTCCAAGTACATTTCTAATCTACTTCATCATCTGTCCTTTTATGGTAGCTATTTGTGGGTTTTCGACTTGGTTATACAACTCACCCAATAATGCCACTTACCTAGAACTTCAGGGTCTAGAAAAGTGACATTTTAGGTATTGCCTTTTTCTTTCCTTTGTCTTATTACAAAAATTTGATGTTCTGTGCTTGAAGAAGAAAACTACCCCTCTACCCCCAAATTGTATGCCAGTCCATTAGAGTCTATGGAAAATATAGAGAATATATAGTAAAATTTGAGAAAGCCAGAACTTGTGTAAAGTGAAAACAGAGGAGGATAACTCAAATATTTATTTTCCACTAAAATGGGTGATTTAAAAGTGGTAAGACTATCCTGTCAAAGCTGGAAAACTTATGAGACCTGGAAAAACAAAGCAGTCTCATTAAGTTCTGGCCATCATAAGTTTCACTGTAGTAACTCAGTTAATAACCTTTCCCTAAAAAGAATATTGTAGGATAATCTGAATGTCAGCTTTTAAGTTTCACAGATTTCTTCCTCTTACACTATTTACACTATCTCCATAGAGTAAGATAGGATATTTTGCAACATAAACTCACATTACTAGATTACTAGCATTGGTGCCACTATTGACTATGGACCCCCCGCCCCCCAGCTTTCAGTACAGAACCAGGGGTCCCTAGGTGGCACAAGCCGTTAAGTGCTTGGCTACTAATCCAAAGATTGGCAGTTCATATCTACTCATAGATGCCTTGAAAGAAAGGCCTGACAACCTTCTCCTGAAAAATCAGCCTTTGAAAACTCCATGAGGCACAGTTTTACTCTGTCATGAGTTAGAATCAACTTGATGACATCTGTTTTAATGTGGAACTAAAAGCTACCACCATCCGCGCTAAGTTTCACATTCACCATTCCCAATGTCAAAAGTCATTTCCCAAATAAATGTATTAGGAAAAACAGAATTGATTACCTACTTGATTTTATTTATTAATGTTTTCAGAGGGGAAAGTGACATTTATTAAATTATTTTTATGGGGTATGTCTTACTTACATTATCTTAGTTCCCATTTTACAAATGAGGAGATTGAGCCCAGACTCAGGGTCACATGGTAGGGCTGGAATTTGAACTTGAATATTTCTGCCTCCAAGTGTATACTTTTCCACCTCACTACTCTGGTAGCATAGTGCCTAAGGCACTTGACTGCTCACCAGAAGGCTGGAGGTTCAAACCCACCAGCCACTCCTCGGAAGGAAGGTTGGGCAATCCTACTTCCATAGTGATACTGCCTCGGAAACCCAAGGAGGGGTCGCTATGAGTCGGGGCCGACTCGACGGCAAAACAACAACAACAACAACAACAACAACTCTGGTAGTGTAGTGCCTAAGGCACTTGACTGCTAACCAGAAGGCTGGTGGTTCAAACACACCAGCCACACCTTGGAAGGAAGGTTGGGCAGCCTACTTCTGTAGTGATACCGCCTTGGAAACCCAAGGAGGAGTCACTGTGAGTCAGGTCTGACTCAGCAACACATAACAGCAGCAATATAACCTATCAAAACTTTAGGTTATAATACTAATTCGCTGCATAGCCGGTGAAAGGCATAAGTTGTAAAACTTCTAGAACTTCATACAACACATCAGAATCACTGCTAGTTCATAAGAAGTATAGGTGTAACCACTCTACTTTCTACATGTTTTTTGATGTTAAAAGGAAGAAGACACAAATTGGGAATCACTTAACACATTTTGTTTAAATTCATCTTACAAGTTACCCTTGAAATAGAAGAGAGTTTGCCAAATGGTAAAAGTGTATGCTAAAGAGAAATGATTCCTGGTTCTTGGATAGTCTGCCTTGAATCTAATTAACCTTTTCAGTTTAACAGATTACAGAAATACTGCTTTACAATGGGTCCTATGTTTGAACCCTTTAACCTCAGTTTTTCATTATTCTTTTAAAACAGAGTAAAAGTGAGCATTTTATACAAAGAAGGTGAAGTATAGGATAAACTTCAAATGGGAGTTTTTTAGGAGAAAGTACTTTGGGTTTAGATTTTCAAACTATATTTTAAGGTTTTAGCTGGTAATCAGGGCTTCTAACGTAATTTTTAAACATGTCATATAGTATGTTACAGATTTTTTTATTCTCAGCATATCATTTAGAACTTAGTAGTGGAGTTTGAGACTTTCCCAGGCTGTCTTTCACAGCTTTGCATGTTCACTTAGCTCAGAATCTGAATCTCAGTAAACTAAAACCAGACCCACTGCCATCAAATCAATTCCAACTCATGGTGACCCTGTGGGACAAGAGTAGAATTGCTTCATAGGATTTCCAAAGCTGTAAATCTTTATGGAAGCAGATGGCCTCATCTGTCTCCTGCAGAGTAGCTGGTGGGTTTGAACCACCCAGCCTTTTGGTTCACAGCTGAGCACTTTAACTACTGTGCTATCAGGGCTCCCTTTGAGTACCAGTACATGCTTATATTACTTAAACAAACTAACAGACAAGCATAGGCATTAGCTTGTCCATTTAGAGAGGGGAAACAGTCTCTTGTTCACATAGAAAAACATTCAAGTATTGTCTTTAATTTTTAATTTCACATATAAGTAAGCAAACAAACAAACAAAAAAATTCTAACAGCCTACATAAGGAGTTGGCCAACTTCTTCTGTAAAGATCCAGATAGTAAGTATCTTAGGCTTTACAGGCTGTATGTGATCTCTGTCACATGCTCTTTTGTTTGTTTGTTTGTTTACTGATACCATTTGCCATCAAGTTGATTCTGACTCATAGTGACTTCATGTGTGTCAGAGTGGAACCTGCCCCATAGGGTTTCAGTGGCAGATTTTTCAGAAGTAGATCACCAAGTCTTTCTCCCAAGTGCCTCTAGGTGTAGATACCCACCTCCAACCTGTTGGTTAGCAGCCAGACGTGCAACTGTTTGCACCACCCAGGGACTTCTTAAACAAGTAAAGACCATTTTGGGCCTGACCTGCATGGCATTGTAAAGCCATGTTGAGACCTTCATTGTGGTAATTTATCTGTTCACTTCAGCTAAGATCACCTTTGTGAAGCTGATTACCTCCTGCTTTCCACCCACTCCGCTCCCATTCTCCCCTGCTGCCTTGTCACATCTCCTCATTTAGCCTTGTCCCCTCTTATTTCATGGTATCTCAAAGAGCTTAGGAATGCTCTGTTCTCCAATCTTAGCCCCAGAATTTAGCATTCCAAGCAAGAGAGACTGTTAGCATGGCTTTCTGGGATATAAATTTTGAGGAACTCTATAGTGCTTGAGACTCAGAGACATACATCTGTCTCTCTTCAACTCTATCCCTTAGCCAGGTCGGATATTCATAATATTCAATAGCCCTTCTTCATAAATTTTATGTTTTGGGGTTAGAGCTGTTTTCTAGTTGCACTGAAAATGGATTGTGTTTTGATTTTGTTTTCCTCGTTATGTGTTGGTTTAAGAGAATAGATAAGGGCAGAATTGTTTTATTCTGTTATTTCTAATTAGAAATCTTGACAGTCATTTTAGAGTCAGTAGAATATTTGGTTACATCTGCAATTTTTGGACATTTTCTTACCAAATTAAAAGTTATGACTTGTTTTTTTGCTTCTAAAGTTTTTTGTTCTTTCTCAGGTCTTAACTGATATACTGCTATTCTTAATTCTTTTTTATCATATGTATATATATGTATATATATATATATATACATACTTATATGTAGCCCATGCTGTTATTTATTACAAAAGTAATATTTTAGAAAAAAGTTTGTGGAAGAAAATTTGTGCTGTTCTATTATAAAGATGAAAACAAGAACACCTAAAATATCACCACCCAGAGATAACTTTTTTTGGTAAGTTTTTTCTTGCTATTTATCACGTCTTTGAACTGGTTCAGTCTGGGTCAGTTATGGCCAATGAAGTGACACTAGAATGCATCTGAATTCCAGTTAGCCTTAGGATGACCGAGACTTAAAAATTCAAGTCTATACTGGTTTTTCTTCATTGGCCATGACTGAACTGGTTTGAACTAGTTAGAAGCCCTCAAAGAGACCATGGTACATATCCTGTCATCTGCAAATTAGATATTAAATGATAGTTGATTGCCAATATTCTTTCCAATTTCAGAAGCTCTGATACTGTGAAAATTTATCTTTCTCATTGAACCCTTTTAGAAGGTCTCATTTTACAGATAGTACAGGCAGTCTCCAGGTTACGAATGTGTGACATACAGACAACTCCTACTGGGCCTTTAAATGCAGGGCTTCATACTGATTCTTTCATACCTGACAAAGCAGAAACAGGAACAGACCTGAACCAGACTAGGACAAATTACAGGTTGAAGCCCTAAGATAGGAATCTCAGAAGAAGCATAGTAAGCCTTTCAGGAGCCTGATGTATGAGTTTGGATTATTGGTAGGACTGTGGAAAGCCACACACATTCAAAGCAGTGTGGTTGGCTGCCATCTTTGAGTGGGGCTACTGCCATCATTGAGCTCATTGAGCAGGGCAGTGCTGTTTCAAAGCCTTGTTTTAATGCTTAATGTTTAAATTTGCCCTTAACTTTGTAATGATAAGGAGCTCTGGTGGCGTAGTGCCTAAGTCATTTGACTGCTAACCAGAAACTGCAGTTCAAACCCACCAGCCATTCCTTGGGAGGAAGATTGGGCAATCTACTTCTGTAGTGACACTGCCTCAGAAACCCAAGGAGGGGTCGCTATGAGTTGGATCTGACTCAACAGCAGTGAGTTTGGTTTCGTTTTATAGTGATTGAATCAACCCCTACTTATAACAAGTTCTTCATCACGATCACCTTGACTTCCTATACTTGTAGCTTTTAAATCATTGAAGAGGCTCCAGGCCTTTTCTTGCACTAAAGTGGGACTACATAAGAACTGTATGCACCTGTTCTGACTGACCTACAAATTCTTAAAGACACCATTAGGAATCAGGCTTGTTGTAACCCAGGGACTACCTGAATTGTAATTGAAAATGAGCCCTGGTGGTGCAGTGGTTAAATACTCAGCTGCTAACCAAAAGGTTGGTGGTTTGACCCACCAGCCGCTCTGCAGGGGAAAGATGAAGCAGTCTGCTTCTGTAAAGATTACAGCCTTGGAAACCCTTTGGGGCAGTTCTACTCTATCCTGTAGGGTCACTTTGAGTTGGAATCAACTCCACAGCAATGGGTTATTACAAACTGATCTGACAAATCAGAAATATAACTGGGGGGTCCTCTTTTTTACATTTTTATGGCATGATTAATGAAAAATAGTTATGTAGGCAGTTTAGCAATATTAAATGGTCATCTGAATGACTAGATGAATGATATTTAGGATGCTATGTTATCTGTTGGAGGGATCTCTGGTGGCATGGTGTACCTAAGGCATTTGACTGCTAACCAGAAGGCTGGCAGTTGAAACCCACCAGGCACTCCTCAGAAGGAAGACTGGGCAAATTCCTTCTGTAGGGTACTGCCTCAGACTAATCTATACGTTCTTGTCATCCCTCTCAGGCTATGAATAGGGCCAGAGCCCACAGATCTCAGGCAGAGAACTCTGCTTCTGCCTTTAGTGCTGATGACCTCATGAGTATGGATTTGGCAGAAGAGATAGCTGATGACTCAGATGATAGCATCCAAGCAGCATCCAACAAAGGAAGAGGCCGGGGAAGAGGTCAAAGAGGAGGAAGAGGGCAGAATTCTGCATCAAGAGGAGGGTCTCAAAGAGGAAGAGGTTAGCAATGAGTGTAACTGCATATATTCAGACTTTGCAGTTGAGTGGGAAATAGAGAATTGCATTTCTGTTGTCAGAAGTGAAATGCAGGTTTTAATTTCTAAAACAAAATCTTTTAGCAGTTTATTTTTATAATACATAAAGTGAGTTTTTAATGCAGTTCTGATATGTACCTTTTACTTAAAGAGTGGCAGCATGCACACAGTGTTTTAATTAGTTTTGTTGTAATAAGTTGCCATCAAATGGATTCCAATTTATGGTGACCCCAAGTGTGCAGAATAGAACTGCTCCATAGGTTTTTTGTTGTGGTGGTGGTTTTTAAATATTTTTATTGTGACTTGAGTGAAAACTTACAGAACAAAGTTCCATTAATGTATTTAATGTACACTGCTTATCATTGAATAGTACAAATAATAGAATCTAGTGATTTTCTAATGTGTTATATAAATATCCCTAGGAATATTCTGGTAGCATAGTGCCGAAGGCACTTGTCTACTAACCAGGAAGCTGGCAGTTCAAACCCACTAGCCACTCCTTGGAAGGAAGGTTTGGCAATCGGCTTCCGTAGTGATACTGCCTTGGGAAACCCAAGGAGGGGTCGCTATGAGTCGGGTCTGACTCGACGGCACATAACAACGACAAGAATATTCTTAAATTATTTTCAGTAAGTGTTTATCATAGGAATTAAAAGCTAGTAAAAAGGATAATGATTTAGTTAGGATAATGATTTACTTTAGGGAGAAAAATCCTTATTTTCCAGAGATGATTATTTTCATTATCCTTATATTTACAAATTTTTCCCTTAGATTTTAATTGTAAGAAGCTGAAGCAAATGTGGTCTAAGAATCATCTCTGAAAGATGATTGATCAGATGCTAGATGTTTCTTCTTACATATATCTGGCATTTTGCAACTAAACTGTTTTGACATAACTTATGTAAATTTCATTTTGGTGTTTTTCATTAAAAGAGGAAAAACCTTAGCCCTTGATGGGATTGTATATTGACTGTGCTCATTATTGTAACATTAGGCACTCGTCTGGAGACTTCTACTCGAAGCAGAAGTTCAAAGCCCACTACGTCAGCATCATCTAGAAATATGTCTATTATAGATGGTGAGTATAGGCTGCTTGTGATTATCCAGCAGTTACTGATAATTTTTCAACCTAGAAGGACATAGGAAATCTCCATTAGCAAACCTCATTGGTTGTGTTGCCATCATTGTGGAATTGCAAGGGCTGTTAGAATTGTAGATGATGTTGTTGTTGTTGTTATGTGCCGTCGAGTCAGACCCAACTCATAGCGACCCCTCCTTGGGTTTCCGAGGCAGTATCACTACGGAAGTAGATTGCCCCATCTTCCTTCCGAGGAGTGGCTGCTGGATTTGACCTCCAGCCTTCTGGTTAGCAGTCTAGTGCCTTAGCCACTATGCTACCAGAGCTCCCAGGATTATAGATAATATATCATTAAAATAAGTCTTTGCCATTCGTCAAAGAGGGTGAACCTTAACAATTATTTTTTATAATACCTTATGTTAAATGAGGAGCTCTGGTGACATAGTGCCTAAGGCATTTGACTGCTAACCAGAAGGTTGGCGGTTCAAACTTACCAGCCACTCCTTGGAAGGAAAATTGGGCAAGCTACTTCAGTAGTGATACCACCTCAGAAACCCATGGAGGGGTTGCTATGAGTTGGATCCTACTCAACAGCAGTGAGTTTGGTTTTTGGTTTTTATTTTAGATGAATTTGTTATTCCCTTTTACAGATGGATCACTCAGCTATAGAAAAGGGAGGCAATTGATCAATTTATTAACAATGATCAAGAGATAAAGAAAAGGAACTCTCTTAACATATTGTTTCTTTCTCCATGCTGCTTTCTTCAACTATTACTGTTAGTATAATGTGAACTGTATTTAAGTGGTATGTGACTTTATCAGCAATCTAAGTAAAGAAGACATAGGTTATTAAGATAAGAGATCAACGTAACTGTCCAAATATTATGACGTCTTAACCAAAACCAAACCCACTGCCATCTAATTGATTCTGACTCATAGTGAATGTAGTGTAGTGCCTAAGGCACTTGATTGCTAACCCGAAAGCTGGCAGTTCAAACCCACCAGCCACTCCTTGGAAGGAAGGTTGGGCAATCTACTTTCTTAGTGATATGCTTCGGAAACTCAAGGAGGAGTTGCTATGAGTCACATCCGACTTGACGGCACATAACAACGACAACAATAACAACAAACATAGTGAATGACATATTAAGTTGTATTAATAGAAATAGTGCATCTCAACTCCAAGGGAGTTCTCTGTCTCTCTGCTGAATTTGGCACATCACACCAAGAATGCTTTGCTTGGCAGAGTTCCGGTAAGATGGCGGAATAGGCAGAAAGACTGCACAGACCCTCTTCAACAAAGAAAAGGAGAACCAATTAACACAGATACAGAAGATAATGCTGGACCCCTGAGCCTTGAAGAGAAGGATATAGAAGTGGACTAAACTCCAACTAGCAGAAGAATTTGCACGAAAACACTAAAAAAGGAGACATACAAAGATGTGGTCTGTCAGGGATCCTGGCAACACAGACAGCTTGGATATTGCCGAGTGATAGTAGGACCTAAGAATTAACCTAAAAATCATGCCTGCTAGCCAGGGACTGCACGGAGGACTGCTCTGGTGGCTGGGGAATAAAAAGGGAAGCAGCAAAGAGGAAGGCAGGCTGAGCTGTGGACAATTGTCTGTCCGGAGGACACAGCCATTCTGATTGTTTACAAACAGCTTGACCATTTTGGATATTTAAAGGCACAGTATTCTCCCAGATTCCAGGGACTTAACAACAGGCTACACTTGCCAGTAACCCCAAGGACATTCTGGACCTGGACAACTGGAAAGTTGCGACATTCCCCTTGTTATTCTTATACCCCACACCCTCTTGGTGAGCTGAAGTGCCACCATCCCTCATACCCACCCAGTTTCTGGGCTGGGAGGAATTCCATCCCAGTCTGTGTGCAAGGACAGAGCTTGGATGCCCTGTCCCGCCCTGTTGTGATTTTGCTTTTTCTGTTTTCTATTTTTTAGTTTGTTTCTTTTTGTTTGTTTTAAAACTACTATTACTCTTACTACTTTTGTCCTTTTTATTATTATCCTTTATTCTTTCCCTCTGAAGTTCTAGTTTTCAGCTTTTTTTCTTTTCCCTATTCCTGGTTGCATTTTTTTCTTTCTTTCTCATGGTTAACCTCATTCCTTGTTTTTCTTTTGGTGTTTTTCCCATTCTTTTCTTCATTATTTTCCTTCTCTACCTTTTGTCTCTTATTGCCCTCTCCTCAGATATTTCAAGGGTTTTTGTTGTTGTTTTCTTTTTTCGGTTACTGTTCCTGTGTGATAACATGGTGTATTTTTGACCATCTGCTTTTACTTTTTTGATGATTATTCAATTGTTATTTTTGTCTAACTGAGTGGAAGACAGCAAGAGTCCCCATACGCCACAACTATACCCACCTCCTGCAGCTTCACTTACTAAGTGAGAGCCACCACTCTTTTTCCACCAATGGGCCAATGATAAACAACCACAAAGAAGAGCCTGACTCACCTTTGCCTGCTCTTCACAAACAGTTTACAGAGATCTAAATACAACAATGCCACGATGTCTTGGGGACAACAGACCATCACAGTCCACACAAAGAAGGAAAGTAAAGTGGTAGAAACAAGGGAGCAGGACACAGACCCAGAACACATCCCTGAGAAAGAAGCAGCATTGGAACTCTCTGATAAGGAATTCAAGAGAATTACATCTAGCTATCTACAAAGGATTCAGAGACAGATCAAGGAAAACACAGACAAAACCCTAGAAGAATTTTGGAAGAAAATACAAGAACAAAATTACAGAATAAATGAAAAATTAGAAATGATTCTAAATCTACAGATAGAAATCCAAAAGATTAATACTAAATTGTC
>NW_006921634.1:6640017-6641217 GCF_000298275.1 Orycteropus afer afer | reverse complement strand
GATATGGAAAAACCAATCACTAACTTTATATGGAAAGGAAAGAGACCTCGGATAAGCAAAGCACTATTGAAGAAGAACAAAGTAGGAGGTCTCACACTGCCAGCTCTCAAAACCTACTAAACAGCCACCACAGTAGTCAAAACTGACTGGCATTGGTTTAATGACAAACACATAGACCAATGGTATAGAATTGAGAACCTAGAAATAGATCCATCGACCTATGGTCAGCTGATCTTTGACAAAGGACCTAAATCCATCAAATGGGGGGAAGAGAATGGTTGTTTAATAAATGGTGCTGGCAAAACTAGATATCCATTTGCAGACAAATGAAACAAGATCTGTACCTCACACCATACACAAAAGCTACCTCCAGATGGATCAAAAACTTAAATGTGAAGCCTAAAACTATACAGTTCCTCAAGGAAAAACTAGGGGCAAATTTACAGGCCCTAACATACGGCATAAATAGACTATCAAGCATAACCCAAAATGCACAAACAGCAGAAGAGAAACTAGATGAATGGGACCTTTTAAAAATGAAATTGTTATGTGCTTTCAAAGCTTCTCCAAAAGAGAACCTATAGATTGTGAAAAAATATTTGGCAATGACATATCTGATAAGGGACTTATCTCTAGAATTTATAGAAAACTCTAACACCTCAATAACAAAAAGACAAATAATCCATTTAAAAAATGGGCAGACGACATGAATAGACCCTTCACCAAGGAGGATATTCAAGTGGCCAACAAACATGAAGAAATGCTCATCATGATCATTAGCCATTAGCGAGATGCAAATCAGAACAACAATGAGATACCATCTTGGCCTAGCACTAGTAGCAAATTTCAACAAGACAGAAAATAACAAATGCTGGTGAGGATATGGAGAGATTGGGACTTTCATATACTGCTGGTGGGACTGTAAAATGATACAACCACTGTGGAAAGCAGTATGGCAGTTCCTTCAAAAGTTGGGATTAGAAATACCATTTGACCCAGCCATTCCATCACTAGGTATATATCCTAAAGAAGTGAGATCCATGAGAAGAACAGACATATCAACACCGATGATCATTGCAACACTATTTACAATAGCCAAGAGGTGGAAACAACCTAGGTGTCCATCAACTGAGGAATGGATAACCAAACTATGGTACATACACACAATGGAATACTATGCAACCCTAAAGAATAACCTAG